>NW_015150507.1:1329758-1395695 GCF_000732505.1 Cyprinodon variegatus
TTTTTTTTTTCTTGCATTTTTGTCAGAATGTAGAACTTAACAGTTAGCCTCTGCTCTTATTTATAAATAAGGATTAGAATGTAATCAGGAGAAAAGTATTTCTTAAATGTCATGAGAAAAACGTGTGCCGAGCAGCAGAGCCACACCACATGCACGCTCTGGGAATGCTGGGGGTTAGTCTTCTGCATGAGATTAACCAATACTGTACTTTTGAATTTATTTTGGGTTACAGTGACAAACTCTTAAAGTTATCATCCATGGCAACAGAAAGGGGCTTTGAAGTCTGTGCAATAAGACAGTGATTGTATTTTAAAAACACATAATGCTAAAAACAAACAAACAAACAAAAAAAAAACCCAACTTATTGTAACGGTGTTTGCTTTGCTAATTCAATATGAATACATTTAAAATGTTCTATACTAAACTAATTTTACTGGGTTGGTCAGTGCATATAAAAAATATTTATTATAATTTAATGTCTAGTTTCTGAAACATCCAAAGTTTTTTAAAACTAGTAAAATATCCCTCTTCTCTTATCAGTCCTACTGAACAGATGGTGGCTGGCTAAGCAGGGGAACACTGGGGTCTAAAGCAAACAGAGATTTCATTTTGATAGACAAATTAATTAAAACAGTCCTCGCTGAAATGTTTGTCTTTTGAAACTATTGTGGCATTTTGTTGATTTTATGAGCTATCCATATACAAAGACATACATAACTTTCAAGTGGAAAGTAAAGGATGTAGCGTTCTAACAATCTTAAAGTACAAAATGCGCTCTTTAATTCAGCATTCCTAACTATAACAGCCCTTAAGTTGCTTATGTACTGCAAAGAATTTCGATCATAGTCAGCTGCAGCTTAAACTAGACAAAGAAACTGCAGGATTTAAATGTTCACTAACGGTGAAGCTGAAACTCAGCCCCAAAAAATACTACAATGTCCACTCATTTTTTTCAGAGCAGCCCATTGCTTCAATTTGCTGATATAAAAATAAAATTAATCCTTGAGATGAATACAGCCATTCTGAAAAAAACGTTTTTTTTCTTTGTTTCTTTTTCACAAAGAACAATGAGAACAATAGTAGGAAATGATATTTCATCTAAACTAACTATTATTGTATGGAGAACATGAATCAATGAAGCAGCCAAAGGACCATGGAAACATTGGATGACATGCAAAGCTCAGGTAGGAGAACCTATCCTTTAGAGAGGCAAAAAAACAACAACTTTGATACCATTATGGACTACACTCTGCATAAAAGAGGGTCAGATGAGTACAAAATTATATTTTTTAGGAATGAGGGAAACGAAAAGTGAAAAAAAAAAAAAAGTTGGACATCACCCTCAGTAAACCTGCACCACAGTGTAAATGGCTATGGCAACACATTGCTCCAGGGAAGCTTTCATTTAGCAGATAAACAGGATATGATCAAAGTTTTTATGAAGAGGGAATTTGGCGCACGACTGATAGAAAATACAATCCTGCTCCTCAGGTCCATTGCAGCTCTTAACGTCACCAAAATGACCACCAATAACAAAAGTACAGATACAAAGATGCAACAAGATGGAAAAAAAAACTACATCAACAGAAAAGACTGAAGAAAAACAACATGTGAGGGACAGGAACAAGGAGTAGGTACAGTTAAGGATGATTGGATAAATACGGATTTATTTACGAAACAGGCAGTTTCTTCTTCAACAATTAATACACAAGTTAGTTAGTTCCACGCATGCTTAAATTATTTAATCTGACTGAATGCTCGGTAAAAGTATACACACGTCATGATCATATATATATATATATATATATATATATATATATATATATATATATGTGTGTGTGTGTGTGTGTGTATAGCCAGACAATGCAGCCTCTCAGGGGTACCTGGATGAGCTCTTTGCAGTGTTGATACCAGGTCTGAAAAGGGAGAGGAGGGAGGATGGAGTGGCCCCCATAGGCTGGCTGCGCCGCCGCTCCCCCGGATCCTATCGGCTAATGGGTCGGCAGGGATTTGGGGAGGGGGATGGAGGTGGACAGAGACGGATGGCTCCTGACAAACTCACACTGACAGCCAGTGAATACAGGGCAGCCTAGCAGAAAGGTCAGAGCAGGGATGGATAAAGGACCGCTTGACTTTCAAAGTTTCACCCTGCTTGGTGCCACCGCACCATCAGCGTGGTGAGAAAAATGTTTACGGCTCGTCATTTGGTTTTTCTTTCAAGTTGCTGTGGATCTTTGCTAAATGCATGTTTAGACACAGAAGTATGGTCTCCTGAAAATTAGTATAAGGTGTATGTTAACAGTTCTGGACCACCAGGAAACACACTTAAAGCATCCAGATCAAATTGGAGCATAAACACAAAATGTCTGGCACTGCCATTCAATCTTTTTTAAAATGCATATTAACAAAAGTAAAGAGCTAACGCATCTTTAAATGAACAAATGTGGTTCTCACCCTGGAGGCTCAGTTACTGCGTGTGTGCTTGGGTATATGTGTGCAGTTGATGTGTTTATTGACTCCAGCAGAGGAGTGGATAAGAAGAGAGCATCTGACTGAAGAACACTGATCCAGTCAGATGTCATGGGCCCTCAGAACTGCCTCTAATGGGGCCCAAGGGACTCTATCTTTGTTTCTCTCTTTGCTTATCTTCCATTCTACCTCCCTAACTTTCCAAATCCAGTCTCTGTAGTCTACCTACCGCTAACTCTCTGCTGTTTTGACACTTTGTGTAGATGTACTTGTGAAATAACAAAAAGGGTATGTCTAACTAGAAGCACAAACTCTGCTGCAAGGCGTACCAGTAAAACAAACCACAAGTTGATTTTAGTCTACATTGCTATTTAAAATGCTCAAACAAACCTTTATTAAAAAAGAAAAACAGCCTGAACAATGATCTTAAAGATTTATTACATCTTCTTGCAAATCATTGGCTTCTTCCTGTTGGTAACCCTATGCCTTCCCATGTCGTCATTGTCAAAGAACTGAAACATGATATATTGCTCACATTCAACACTAACACAGATAGAAGCTCCTATAAATAAGATCATATTGAGGTCATATTGTCACCATCTCAACATTTCATCAAGAGCATCCCACACTCACAAAAACGGATAACAACCCAGTTATTTGAATTAGGTGTCTTAACAGAGGATTTTCTGAAACAACATTCATGTCCTAGATTCTAACTTTGTATAGTGAGCCTAGATTATGTACAGGCAAAAAGTACTACTTAAATGCAATAAACTGAACGAAACACATTACATTTATATCAAGTAGTAGAGTAAACTGTGACATAACTGATTCATTGCATGTTGAGCACCAAATTTTGGAATTATTGCAGTTCTATTGATTGATAGAATAGGGATAGACATCCTTAAAACACACTGCACAACTTTTACCACCATCAGAGGTTTTGAAAAATAATATATGACATAACAATAAAAACATGCTAATTGTTTATATGATATTTTGTAGTTTCCTAAAATCACACTGGATTTTATGATCCTTTAAATGATTGGTCAAAATAAAATCTTTTTTTTTTTTTTTTACTTTGTTCTTACACTATGATGTCTTGAATCTTGCATCTTGTGGCCGGTTTTTTAGCTAGGTAACTACTATAATCATAATTTCCAAGTTTCCTTTTTACAATTTCATGTTTTATATAGCACACCATTTCACAGCTTTTAAAGATCCTTCTGTTTCATTTCAAACAGATAATCTAAATTGTACATGGTCTTTTACCCATATAATGATTAGTGATTAAAAACAAATTTTGCGATGAGTCTTGCCCTGTTTCTTACTGACATTTTCACTATGGATTAATTTTTTTCAAAAATTATCCAAAAATAAATGGATATCAGAGAGATGAGAAAATGTTGTATATAAGATGGCATCAGAATGTATATTGCACATTTTTTCTGGATGATGTGTCCTCTTGCATTTTGAATAAAGCATGTACTGCCCTGATTACGAGTGAAAGTATCCACACTTAACAACATTTGATTTGCTTAGTTAGTGTGAGTCTCATCATGCAAGATCAGTGAGGACACAACTCGTCAACGGACCATAGGAACGGGAAGGGACAGTTCCCGGCAGGACGTCCACTCCTCCCACCGTTCCCAGAAGGCCATGCTACAGCCATGTGTCCATCATCACCGTCGGGAGGCGTCCATTTTTGAGTCCTTGTGTCCTCCATCTGAGGCACCCCTGTCTCTTTGACGAGTCGTGTGACCTTTTCCCCACGTCAGGTGTCGTGCTCTTTTACGTCAGGACGATGGCTGGGTGTCAAAATGTGCCCATTTTTGTGTCTGTTGACTCTGTTAATGGTTTTACCCAAAGAGCACCACTTTAGAGTGAAACAGGATCTGATAGGAGATGGCAGAGGCGACACAGACAGGGCCGGCATAGCTGTGTTCGACGAGGTGGCCCTGATGCTGTGGGAGGCTTCATATTAAGATATGACACATTGCTCATTATAAGTATGGTGAGAGGCAGACTGTTTGATGAATGTGAAAGCAGTTATGCATCTGTACAACTGCACACTGTAAGTGTATTTTTGACACCTTGCAATTTGTAAAATGTGCTGAGGAAGCAACATTGAGGTTTGGAAGATCACATCCTGAGCTACTTCAATATAAAATGCATGGTGGTTCATTAAAAAAAAACAAACAAAAACAACAAAAAGTGTTATGTGTAGGGAATGAAGAACTTTTTAACTTGTCTTAGTTTACAACACCTTTACTTTAGTTTAAGTGTAGTGCTAGTAGGACAAAAAAGGCTCCTTTAATCTTTCAAACCTATTTTCTACGCCTATTTTTTACATTTCTTTAGATGGACAAGAGGTGTTGACTGAGACATCAGAGCAGCTGCCCACTGTCCTTTCAACAGGCTCCTTATTCAACTTTGAGTTTTACTGTACATACTCTAAAATGTAAGGATTCAGATCATTTTCCTCCTTCGCCTTTTTATGGATTGCTTAAAATAACACTGCTGCTTAAAATGAAACCTCCATATAAAAAATAATGACAAACCTTTGAGAATAAAACTCAGATGCTGCTCTATTTCAGGATTCAAACCCCATAAGCATCAAAAGCAAGTTGGCACTCATTTTGGCACATGGTCACATATCCTCCAGTGAAAACCCCTCTAAATGGTGGTTTTGTTCCTGTGTTTAAACCTGCCCAAAAGGCCTGTTTGAAGCCTTGAACATTTGGTGTTAATAGGGCAGAACGGAGGGGTGTATTTGATAACCGCAGCAGCTACAGTATGACATCCACAGCCAAACGATGGCTACCAGCTCTGCAAACAACCACCACACCCTCGATCCATTTTTATTGTATTTGAGCAGCAGTGTTATATTTCCTGGCCTCCCCTTAGCACCACACACACAGGGCACTCCAAACAAAAAATCCATAGTATCGACCCGCCAGTGTCACCACAATTACTCTTCCCAAACAGCCATTGAGGACAAATTACATCTGCACTGCCTTTTCACCCGGTCACTATGGCTGAGCAGAGGCCCCCTCATATCACCACCACCTCCTCTCTCCTTCTCTTCTTCTGAAACCCTTACCCCCCCCAATACTCAGCCCCTCGTCTCTGTATTTGCCCTCTAACTGAAGTCTAGTTGGGGAAATGGAGAGAAGGGGTCACAACAGGGGATGGGCCAGCAAAAGAGCCGACAGAGTAGACCATAAAAAACAGCGACACTTCAGAAAATAGCCCTCAGTTTATCGCTGTTCACACAATTTCAAGGCCTGTTGGCAGTTGGCAATGCACGTGCAACAGTTATTCTGCATGGGCACTTACTCCTAGATTTAGACTTTTTAAATTGATTTATAGTGTGAGCACCCAGAAAAGAAATCCCATGACATTTGCATACATCCTATTAGAAAGGCTCAATGTTCAAATATAATCTGACTGCCAGTGGCAGGGCTCAAAACTTATATTGGCATCTTTCTCTTTGTTGGGCAGGCCCCCAGTAGTGAGAGATAATCTTGCTGTGAGGTGTGAAGAAAACCACTTCCTATGTTTACATGAACACAGATGCCCAACAGCACAAAAAACCCTTGTGTATTGACTTTCCCGTCTCTATGTGCCGCCAAAATCATTTATTCACTATTGGCAGCAGTACTAGCAACAACCAGCATTTAATGCTCTTAGCTATTAAGTTTCCTTGCAAGTAATCTCAGAGAACGCTGTCCCCTCGAACAGTAGACAGCGTGATTGAATTTCCCCGACGTTACGATGGCCCAAGAGGACATTAAAATGACTTCTGGTGCAGGTGGTGTATACCTGACTGCTGGAGTTTGATTCTGTTTCAGAAGCTGCGTAGGTCCCCATTTTGAATCAAGATCATCAGTCACCGCCCACACACAAACACAAACACAGACAAACCACCTTTTACCTTCATCTTTAAACAATGAAAGGCTCCAGTTTCTTTTAACTGTAATAGCTCCAGTGCCATTGACTCAGTATTTCTCTTTGTAGGTGCAGTCTTGTGGAACCTTGTCTCTGAAGCGGATCAGTGCTTTTTACTGATAATTGTTTAAGGGCAAGTGGAGTTGTTTTTTTAGTGTACTTAAATAGGGGATCCTTATTCCTATAGTTAACAGTCTACATTAATATCCACCCCTGTTAAATATATGTAAAAGAAAAAAAAAAGTCAATCAAATCTTCAATAAAAGTATATTTATTATGGGACAATGTATTTAGCTTTTTATTTAGATGTCATTGGGAACAAACACTACCGAAAGGTCCAGAACCAAAATAAAGCAGAAAAAAAAAATATAAAAATAAATATATATATATATATATATATATATATATATATATGTATATGTATAACTTAGCTAATGTGCCCATTAGGTTGATGACTTTTTGACTTTTTTTTCTCACAAATTATTTCCTGTAGCACAAATGAAATATTGAAAAGGGTCACGCAAAAACCACTTAAAAAAAAATCACTAATACTGTCAATGGGACTAAATTTTTTACGCATAAGTAAGTATTCACAAACAGTATCAAATGCACTAACAATACCTGTAACACTTTTAATTTGTTCTTGTGTGCAGCGGTGATGTGATTGTTTAAAATGATAATGAGTATGAAATGAGAACCATTGGTTCAGTAGCCAATTGTTCTGCCCTGAAGATTTTGATGAACTATCTGCAATTCTGAATGAATACCCAAAAATTCTCAAATGCTTGACAACCCATTGGAAAAAAGATGAATCTCCAATCAACATTGCCCGGAGCAACCAGTGCTGCGAATGTGCAATCAAAGTTATGCAAGATTTGCACGAGTCCTGCCGATATAAGGACAACCTCCCACTGAGATTCATCCTGTCCAATGACATTAGCATTGCCAATTGACTTCCTTGTGCGTTTTCTAATCCTATTTAATGTTATTATTGTGACTCTTAAACTTGTGTTCAATTTTGACTATGGTTCCATTGACTTTAAAAACTGTTCAAAAAAAGGTGATGATTAAAAATGTTTATATAATTTTGTGCATGAGTTTTTTTAATCAAATCACCTTAAAACTGTGACTTTATGTAATATTTGATAAAGGTTCATCAGATTATGATACAGGGATATGAGGTTGTAAAAAAGTCATGACCTAGTGCCCATTCTTTATTAAGCACCAGCAATATGTTGAGATGTGTCAGTCTTCTCTTTCAACTGTCAAAATGAAGTTTTTCAAAAAACTGAAGAGACATGTAATGGTATAATAAGTGGAACATTTTTAATCATGGTGGAGACTGAAAAAGCACCACATTATCAGGTGTTGGTGGCAAACAGTGTAGATGGCAAACAGAGTCTAGTATTCTGAAGGTGATGATGAGTAACCTAAACAGTTGTGGTAATTAGAAACCAGGAGGAGGTTTGAAGGAGCAAAGACAAATATGAGTCTTAAAGAAAAAGGAAAATTCAGCATCCTGTCCAGGACTGTGAAAGAGGAGCAATAAGAGAATCCAGATACAATGAATAAAAATAACATTTCTTGTTCCAAAATGAGATATAGTATGAAAATCCATAATAAAAAATAGAAAAGACAAGATACATTACATTAGAACACAGCTGTGTTTAGGGTTTAACTAAATAAATCTGATTGCCACCTATCAGGCTTTGTCTCTGGATCATGCCTTAAAGCATTTGCATGAAAACACAAGAATATCATTTTTTCCAGAAGCCTTTGGGTGTGTGTGGGGGGTGTCTATTTGTGTGTGTGTTGGGGGGGTTGACTTCTGTGAATGAGTGAAAGAGAGAGAATTGTTCATGCATCTGCGTGTATCTGTATGATATATGACGATCAGTCACAGGAGGGGTTTTTACTGCGTGATTATTTCTACTGTGACACTAACGAGCTTCGGCTGCAGATCCACTGCAGACCAATTACATTGGTGAAGAGGCTGCTTGCTTATTACAGTTGGATAATCTGCAGGTTTCAACCACTGCATTAGAGCTCTTGCAACACATGTGAACATTTGATTAGAGTTGTTTATCTGTCTGTATGTTATCCTGCTTGTCTGTCAGTCTCTGCCCATTTTACAGCCCTGCTGTTCAGCTGGACAACAGGGGATTGTCTGAAATGCCCGGCTGCCTGTATAGCTCCATTCTTTTGATTTATAACTTCAACACTCTTTTGCATCATCTTTCCTGCATTTTCCTCAGTTGTGTCTTTGGTGTATTGATATGCCATCTCCACATGTGTCATATTGTGACCTGGTCTACATGAGGGATTTGTGACTTAAGGGGGGGGACGTTAAAATAACAGGAGACCCGGAGAAGACGAGGGGAGAAAAGAGGGATCAGAATCCCTGTGATTGAGTTATTTGAGACAACACTGTCAGCAGTTTTGGCAAGGGGCTGGAGAAAGCCATGGAGTTTGTTGAGGGATATATTTTGATATATACAGTGCAAATGTGTGGGGGCATGTGACACACTCTAATCACCTTAATTATTTCCTCTAATTACCTGCAAACAGCTAATGAATTCCTCAGGAATCCTATCATGTTGTGTACGTTCTCTCATCATCATCCGTTTTGCACGGATGCCATTAATTTGCTCATAAACAAATACAATTAGCATAAAATGTTTCATTACAGGCTCATATATCTGGTTTAGTCTCTGCTAAAGGTATGAAGTTGTTGAACAACTCAAAATATGTCTTTTAACATCTAATCATGCTTTATAAAAGCTGTGATAAAATGAAGCTAGCTTGGAAAAATATTTTGTTATATGCATGTTTTTTGCCCTTGTTGTTGATGTGTGTACTAGTATGCATGCAGTCAAATCTCTGTGTTTGTATTTGTGCATATTTTTTATGTGTTTTTGCTTTATAAATTTCCATCCAAGGTCGTCTGGCGAAGAGGGACAATAGACCTGGGCCGTAGTGGACTGATGATAAATGTGTACATTTCATGACAACAAAAGCATAATGACCTTATTCTATAATGAATGGATTCATCATTAAAAATCTCTGGCCTGCGGCAAAGTCTTTTTTGCATATTTTGATGTCACCTACTCTCTGAAAATCCAAAGCAGTTTGGTCTATGGCTCTGGTACACTGTGTGCTGGTATGTTTTTTCGTGATTTTGCAGTTTTGTGTGTGTGCAAATGTTTGTGGCTATTCTTCAAAACTGTGTTTCCCCTGTGCCTGCTGTGCAGCAGTCCAGACTTGAAAGTCACATACCCATTAACAAAGTCAAACATGCAGCTCAGATGCTCTAGTTTTTCATAAATCTGTGTGTATTTGATTTAAAACAAGTGCTGCCTTTGTGACTATATTATAGGCTATATGCAAAAATGTTTCTATCTAAATGAAGGCCTATTAATCAACCGCTAAAGAAAGTATATTGACAAAAACTGTTCTTCAATAGAAACAGTATACATTGTACACTCTGAATTTTTCCTTTTGGAATTTACCAGACGTAAGGAAATAATCAAGAAATTAAGAATATTACATTCTATTTTGTCATTGTCTTTTATCTAGGTAATGTGTCCAGCATTTATTTATTTATTTTTCTATTGTCCCACTACAAATACAGCCTTAAGTAGTTCAGAGCTTGTGAAGCAAGTGGTCACAAAATTGAAAACTTCTTAATACTTTTTCCAACAACAATTTCAAAGGTGTGAGATGGGATTGTTTTAAGTCATTTTTTTTACTTGTTCCAGAGCTACAAAGTGATATTTACATAAATACTTTTTAATTTGGACGTGTCCAGGATATACCCCACTTTTTTCCCATAGACTGCTGGGGAAAGGCACCGGCCCCACTGTGACCCTGATAGAATAACTGGGAGACAATGGTTGGATTTTGTTGGAATTGTCCAGTCCTAAAACCAACAGAGTGTCATGATTTTTCACTTTTGATTCTGTTTAAGATTTCTTTTTTTTTTTTACATTTTCAGTTACACTGATGTTTTTTTTTATTTTGTATTGTTTTCTGGTTGTATTTGAGTTCTTATGTAATTCTTGTTTACCATCTGTTGCCCTCTTGTGTCACTTTCCTTCCCCTATCTCCCTTCTATATTCTTCTGCGCACACCTGCTCCAAATCAGTTGATTACTGCAGTCTTTGTTCTGTTTGACATATTTACTCCTCCTCTTCAGTTACTGTTTGCTGGTTCCTTGTCGTTTCTTTGCTCCTAAATTGTGTTTTCCCTGATGTCTCCTGGATTTTGGTTTTCTGTATTTTGTTTGTGGACTTTTGTTTCTGTTGCCCTTCGGAACTGCATTAATTTAGCAAGAAACCACCTCAGTTTCTGTGTTTACATTTGGGTCCTCC
Source organism: Cyprinodon variegatus (assembly GCF_000732505.1). Lineage (NCBI taxonomy): Eukaryota > Metazoa > Chordata > Actinopteri > Cyprinodontiformes > Cyprinodontidae > Cyprinodon > Cyprinodon variegatus. Next base: position 1,340,549 of record NW_015150507.1, read on the forward strand.
AAAAACCTCTACACAACCTGAGATTTTTTTTCTAGCCTTCAAAGTTTATTTCTATCAATGTTTACTATTTTTTATTTATTTTTTTTCAGTCTCACTTTGCCTATGTCATAGTGAAAAAGAAGAGTGGGCAACTGAGTTTATGTTTCTAGATATGGAAATCCATTGGAAACATACAGACAAAGGGTCCTACAAAGTATCAAATAAATGAGTAACTTTATTTCAGACTGTCCAGTAAAATTATGAATTTAACACATACAAACATAATGTATGATTAATTACATTAAATACATAATTTAGTGACTATATATTATCTTAAAAGTGGTGTGAAAAAGTAAAGCTTATTTTATTACACCCCTTCTCCTTTCCACAGTCCTTAACACAAACCATATTCCTCATTCATATTCAACATCTGAGTCCATACTACTCCAAAGGACTGTTAAATTAGCAAATAAATGCACTTCGCAAATAAATTGATACACATATAGACTTATATATTTACAACTTCACACATGCTTACAAACATATTTATTCATACAGTAATTACCCGTAACGCAGACGACCACAGCTATTGCAAAAATATATATATCCTTTACAGTGACCAAGAGTACCCACTGATTTCCTGCAGCCCAGGAATACTCAACTCTGCCAACACTCTGCTGTTGCATTTTGGCTACTCAGAGAGAAGCCCATAAACTTAACACACGTGTTATGAAATTATCCAGCTCTTTTGTAACCCTGAAGACTAGAACCTTTAACACCTCTAGTGATCCATTAAGTTTAATATATAAAAAAAACAACTTTCTGTCCACATCATTTAAATCTTCCATGCTTCTTTAGAAATCTAGACCTCCTTTTGATGTTGGTATTCCTCTTGGTCAGATGCTCATTGGTGTAAATATGGGTTTCCCTTAGCCTCCTTTCTTGTCTAAGTGGAGCTGTTTTCTATTTTTTATTGGTGAACCTCATGCTGATAGTATGTTTATCTTTAAAATTTCTCCTCCTCAGGGGAAGGCAAGCTTGAATTTGCTCACAGTTATGTCTAATCCTAGCCTGGGTGCCAGTCAGAACTTAGTCCCGCCCACAAGGTTTGAGTTCGGGGAAGTTCGNTGATATATGACGATCAGTCACAGGAGGGGTTTTTACTGCGTGATTATTTCTACTGTGACACTAACGAGCTTCGGCTGCAGATCCACTGCAGACCAATTACATTGGTGAAGAGGCTGCTTGCTTATTACAGTTGGATAATCTGCAGGTTTCAACCACTGCATTAGAGCTCTTGCAACACATGTGAACATTTGATTAGAGTTGTTTATCTGTCTGTATGTTATCCTGCTTGTCTGTCAGTCTCTGCCCATTTTACAGCCCTGCTGTTCAGCTGGACAACAGGGGATTGTCTGAAATGCCCGGCTGCCTGTATAGCTCCATTCTTTTGATTTATAACTTCAACACTCTTTTGCATCATCTTTCCTGCATTTTCCTCAGTTGTGTCTTTGGTGTATTGATATGCCATCTCCACATGTGTCATATTGTGACCTGGTCTACATGAGGGATTTGTGACTTAAGGGGGGGGACGTTAAAATAACAGGAGACCCGGAGAAGACGAGGGGAGAAAAGAGGGATCAGAATCCCTGTGATTGAGTTATTTGAGACAACACTGTCAGCAGTTTTGGCAAGGGGCTGGAGAAAGCCATGGAGTTTGTTGAGGGATATATTTTGATATATACAGTGCAAATGTGTGGGGGCATGTGACACACTCTAATCACCTTAATTATTTCCTCTAATTACCTGCAAACAGCTAATGAATTCCTCAGGAATCCTATCATGTTGTGTACGTTCTCTCATCATCATCCGTTTTGCACGGATGCCATTAATTTGCTCATAAACAAATACAATTAGCATAAAATGTTTCATTACAGGCTCATATATCTGGTTTAGTCTCTGCTAAAGGTATGAAGTTGTTGAACAACTCAAAATATGTCTTTTAACATCTAATCATGCTTTATAAAAGCTGTGATAAAATGAAGCTAGCTTGGAAAAATATTTTGTTATATGCATGTTTTTTGCCCTTGTTGTTGATGTGTGTACTAGTATGCATGCAGTCAAATCTCTGTGTTTGTATTTGTGCATATTTTTTATGTGTTTTTGCTTTATAAATTTCCATCCAAGGTCGTCTGGCGAAGAGGGACAATAGACCTGGGCCGTAGTGGACTGATGATAAATGTGTACATTTCATGACAACAAAAGCATAATGACCTTATTCTATAATGAATGGATTCATCATTAAAAATCTCTGGCCTGCGGCAAAGTCTTTTTTGCATATTTTGATGTCACCTACTCTCTGAAAATCCAAAGCAGTTTGGTCTATGGCTCTGGTACACTGTGTGCTGGTATGTTTTTTCGTGATTTTGCAGTTTTGTGTGTGTGCAAATGTTTGTGGCTATTCTTCAAAACTGTGTTTCCCCTGTGCCTGCTGTGCAGCAGTCCAGACTTGAAAGTCACATACCCATTAACAAAGTCAAACATGCAGCTCAGATGCTCTAGTTTTTCATAAATCTGTGTGTATTTGATTTAAAACAAGTGCTGCCTTTGTGACTATATTATAGGCTATATGCAAAAATGTTTCTATCTAAATGAAGGCCTATTAATCAACCGCTAAAGAAAGTATATTGACAAAAACTGTTCTTCAATAGAAACAGTATACATTGTACACTCTGAATTTTTCCTTTTGGAATTTACCAGACGTAAGGAAATAATCAAGAAATTAAGAATATTACATTCTATTTTGTCATTGTCTTTTATCTAGGTAATGTGTCCAGCATTTATTTATTTATTTTTCTATTGTCCCACTACAAATACAGCCTTAAGTAGTTCAGAGCTTGTGAAGCAAGTGGTCACAAAATTGAAAACTTCTTAATACTTTTTCCAACAACAATTTCAAAGGTGTGAGATGGGATTGTTTTAAGTCATTTTTTTTACTTGTTCCAGAGCTACAAAGTGATATTTACATAAATACTTTTTAATTTGGACGTGTCCAGGATATACCCCACTTTTTTCCCATAGACTGCTGGGGAAAGGCACCGGCCCCACTGTGACCCTGATAGAATAACTGGGAGACAATGGTTGGATTTTGTTGGAATTGTCCAGTCCTAAAACCAACAGAGTGTCATGATTTTTCACTTTTGATTCTGTTTAAGATTTCTTTTTTTTTTTTACATTTTCAGTTACACTGATGTTTTTTTTTATTTTGTATTGTTTTCTGGTTGTATTTGAGTTCTTATGTAATTCTTGTTTACCATCTGTTGCCCTCTTGTGTCACTTTCCTTCCCCTATCTCCCTTCTATATTCTTCTGCGCACACCTGCTCCAAATCAGTTGATTACTGCAGTCTTTGTTCTGTTTGACATATTTACTCCTCCTCTTCAGTTACTGTTTGCTGGTTCCTTGTCGTTTCTTTGCTCTAAAAGTGTGTTTTCCCTGATGTCTCCTGGATTTTGGTTTTCTGTATTTTGTTTGTGGACTTTTGTTTCTGTTGCCCTTCGGAACTGCATTAATTTAGCAAGAAACCACCTCAGTTTCTGTGTTTACATTTGGGTCCTCCAAAAACCTCTACACAACCTGAGATTTTTTTTCTAGCCTTCAAAGTTTATTTCTATCAATGTTTACTATTTTTTATTTATTTTTTTTCAGTCTCACTTTGCCTATGTCATAGTGAAAAAGAAGAGTGGGCAACTGAGTTTATGTTTCTAGATATGGAAATCCATTGGAAACATACAGACAAAGGGTCCTACAAAGTATCAAATAAATGAGTAACTTTATTTCAGACTGTCCAGTAAAATTATGAATTTAACACATACAAACATAATGTATGATTAATTACATTAAATACATAATTTAGTGACTATATATTATCTTAAAAGTGGTGTGAAAAAGTAAAGCTTATTTTATTACACCCCTTCTCCTTTCCACAGTCCTTAACACAAACCATATTCCTCATTCATATTCAACATCTGAGTCCATACTACTCCAAAGGACTGTTAAATTAGCAAATAAATGCACTTCGCAAATAAATTGATACACATATAGACTTATATATTTACAACTTCACACATGCTTACAAACATATTTATTCATACAGTAATTACCCATAACCCAGACGACCACAGCTATTGCAAAAATATATATATCCTTTACAGTGACCAAGAGTACCCACTGATTTCCTGCAGCCCAGGAATACTCAACTCTGCCAACACTCTGCTGTTGCATTTTGGCTACTCAGAGAGAAGCCCATAAACTTAACACACGTGTTACGAAATTATCCAGCTCTTTTGTAACCCTGAAGACTAGAACCTTTAACACCTCTAGTGATCCATTAAGTTTAATATATAAAAAAAACAACTTTCTGTCCACATCATTTAAATCTTCCATGCTTCTTTAGAAATCTAGACCTCCTTTTGATGTTGGTATTCCTCTTGGTCAGATGCTCATTGGTGTAAATATGGGTTTCCCTTAGCCTCCTTTCTTGTCTAAGTGGAGCTGTTTTCTATTTTTTATTGGTGAACCTCATGCTGATAGTATGTTTATCTTTAAAATTTCTCCTCCTCAGGGGAAGGCAAGCTTGAATTTGCTCACAGTTATGTCTAATCCCATGGGAATAAAGGAAGTTAGCTGCCGGTTGTTTAGTAGACTCAGTCTGCATCTCCTACTTCTCTTTTGCTGTTAGTGGCCACTGACAATGGAGGAATTAAATCTGTAGATCCGTGGCATTAACATAATTAATCTTCGTATACTGTTCAAGGTCAGAAAATCTGTTTTTCAGATAGGTGATTCTTGTCACTACCCTGATCCGTACCATCAACTCACTTGCGCATGTGCAACCAGATAGATATCTGGGTTTCCATAACTAATGTAATTATGGTACTAAACTTACTTATTTCTATCCTTAACTCACTAAAGAATGCTAATACACATCTTTAAAACATCTTTTATGACTTTGATGAGACTATTTTGATGCCTTTTACGTTTTCTCCATTGAACTGCTTGTCTAACATCATCATTGGTAATGCTCAGAGTAGTCTGGCAAAATATGATTGAACCATGTTTATCTGCATTGTAGTTGTTTCTTTCTTTAGATTAAGCACTATATACCTTAATGTTAACATGAAAGGAAAAGATAAACCTCAAAACGACTAGAGTTATGTTTAAACCTAAAGCCAAAAAAGTTAGCACCCGGAAGTAGGGTAGGATCTCATTTCCAACACAGATCGGGCATAGATAAGTGATAAAACAGAGGATTATAAGGTATTTATTTCTTGAGGAAATACATTGTTAACCTTTAACACACTATATTTTAGTATGGTAGCTATTTTTGGGAAGGGAAAAATGAAATTTAGGTCTTTTACAAAATAAAATCGTGGGCAGCCCGGATGTACATCTGTTTGTGCATGCACAGATGAGCTGATGGCATGGATTGTGCTTCCGGGACGAATCTGGTAGTGACAATCCTCCTGTCTTTCTCTTCATTTTGATGGTGGAAAGTTTTGCCTTCCTGCTGCAGCTGTACAGAAGGAGTGGAGCTGAAGGCTTTATAGAAGCTCAAAGGGAAGTTAAAATTGTGTAAAGCATTTTATATTCATGTCTAGCAGTCAACAACCAGTTAAACATGTCTTTTACACAGATCCTTTGAATTCCTTTTTATGGGGGGTGGGGTATTTAAGCTGTAGCTAGAGTCCAATTTATACTAAGATTGAAAACGGGAAAAATAATAAAATTTGTATGTACTTCAAAGGGACTGTTTGTATATGGACCTCCAGAACATAAACCGATAAAAGTGTTCAGCTATCTGAGATCAGCGTGTTAACCTTAACAAGGTGGATGTAGAATTCTATACTTTAAAAGCCAAGGCCATTATTTAGTTGGTACATGTAAAGTACGTTATTACAGCTAAAAAAAGAATGTTCCATTTAATTCGAGGATAAAATATTTCCAATATTTATACTATCAGCAACGTATTCTCAGTAATGGACCATTAAAGAGCTATACTAGTTGAGTCCTACTCTGAAAGCACTTTGGTTATAAGTGTTCATGTGGGGATTATTATGTTATGCAGAAAATTTAATTTTGTTTGTTTTCAAGCTTAAACACATATAATTAGAGCGTGTTATACAGAAATCCACCATAAATCCATAGTTTGATTCAATTCGGCCTGTTTTCACATTTCAAATTCTCAAATTCAACTAGAATATTAGCTTTAAAAAGTCTGAAGTTCCTAAAAAAACAACAATAAAAAGAAGCAGGATTCCAAGAAATCCAACCAATAACTACAACATTTTTACCATCTAAACTTTTATCATATATCATACATGGCTTGGACTGCATAATAATGTATGTTGCTTTCGATCTGGTTCCATAGAGAATAGGACATGTTTACTGGAACTGATAGGATGGAATTTGCAGGGTTCTGCTTTAGACTGGATAGTTTGCTTTCTCTATAAATAGTAGTCACATATTATAATCTAAATAAACTAGAAAATAGGTTAGAAGCAATCAGTTCAAGAATCAATGAGCTGCCACCAGCAAGTGGCAAAATATTCCCCTTAAATTTATGGAGAACCACCGGGTGCTGGTTATCCATATTTTTTTTTTTTCTCCTCAAAAATCTACCTTGCCTAAGGGAGTAAAGCATTTTCATGGTGTTACATTATTTCAGCATCATTTGAGTCCCACTTTCTCTCATTGATATTTTAGCATTATTGAAGCAAAAATACAGATGCAAAATAATATAAAAGGGATATTAGAGAAGGTGCAATTAAATTTTTTTATACCCTTATTTTTCAACTAGGAATGTCTAGCAGAGAATATTGGGAAATGCAGGCACATTTTTAGACTTCTGTTGGGCAAAGAATCTGTCTAAGAATGCCTGCTAAGAAAAAAAGCAAAAAAGCAAAAATACACAATTTCATTATAATAATCAGATGACTGAACTGACTAAAATTTACTGGAATATTTAATACCGTGCACATGAGAGGTGCTTTAGGATTTGGTTAAATTCTCAAACCTTTAGCAAATTGCTCAAATGATGATTCTTTGCTCTGCATTTTTAAATGTCTATCTCTTTTTCTTTAAACAAAGGCCCTTTTTTAGCTGCACAAATGCAGCACTGATAGATTGACAGTGGTCAATTATCAGGTTTTCTGTGCACTGTATTGATCCATGCATGAGATTAGTATCTTTTCTCTATCTCTGTGTCCTGCAGGTCATGTAACATTGTCTGACCCTGCCATGGATACAAATGGCATATACATCTCCTGAGCCGCTCCAAATGTCAGCTATCAGACAGTTGCTCTCTGAATGGGAAGCACAGAGTGGTTTGAAGTAAATATACACATATACAGGAGCACACACTCCCATCAGGAGAAAAAAGATTTGAAGTTGCAGAGATGTCTATTGTTATGAAATGCCAATTATGTCGCATGACAGCTTTGCATCTCCTTCCTGTCTCAGAGTGTGTGCCCTGCAGGTATACATTTTCAAGAGGTGAGACAGGTAAAAGCACTTGAACTGAATCATGCTTTCAGCAAACGTTCAATTAGAAAATCCAGTACTGAGAGACACTATTACCGAGCCAGCTGGAACACCGGTGCATTTTTCAGATAAAGAAATCTCCTGGATTTCAAAGCCACAATGGATGTACTATGCAAAAGTGGGGGAGGAAGCAGAGGAGTCTGGGGTGGCAAGTTGAGAATTCAGAGCTTCCCCTCTGTCTGTAGTCAGGTGGGATGACAGGGGGTGAGTGCTGCCTGGTGGCTCTCTGGCGGCTCTCTGACAGCCTGTCACAGAGAGATCACTGCCACATGCCTGTCTGTCCACAAGGCTGACGGTTGACCCGTCCAACATGGCCCGGCCCGCTGGTCATGCCATCCCTGCCTGCCGTCGGACGTCTGTGACAGCTGACAAGACACCTGGGACACAACCGGCAGGGGCCAGAGATCTGCTACCTGTACAGACATCAGGATTTACTGCTGCCAAGGAAAAATACTGTAGAGGAGAAACAGGAGGAGGGGGAGAAGAGATATTCATAGTCTTTGAAAACATCATAAACTATTGGCTTTAGAGCAAAAATCTCTACACAGCAAGAATTCATCTCTAATTATCATTCCGTTGCATTTTTGCCGAAAAGGTTTTGATAAAACACAAGGACGTGGTCTTCAGCAGCAACATGTGCGTGTCTAAGTTGCTTTGTTTGCGCCTGTGTTTGCATTTTACATTTTTCACAGCACAAGTCCCTTTCGATGAGGAGACAAAGGAAGCTGATAGCTGCAGTCTGGGCTGCAGAGACATATGGGCCATGTCATTTATCACGTCTGCTGGTGAAGGAATGAGAGCCCATCAGAGGCCTGGCATTGATCCCTGTGTGGGCCAGCCATTGTTCCCAGCAGCACCTGGTTCTGTTAGTTCTGTCTGGAGTAATAGGAAGGAAGAAACACAAAGAGCGAGACAGGAGGGAGGTGTGAGCATTTCTAGGCAACACTTTTAAAATAAAGCTGAAAATGATAGAGAAGTGTAACTTCTGGCGTTAATGCTACATCCTGAGGATTTAGTCCCTCGCTGAAACACAGCACCTTGCTAACTGCTTTTCATTTTGTCACTTTTCAACCAGAAACCTCGGAGTATTTTACCAGAAATTTATGTGATAAACCAAATGAACTGTGTGGAGAAAGAGGGCGTGAATGCAAAGAGGAACTAAATCACATGCAGTTTTTAACAAACTCTGACAATCTTGGGGTATTGTTTTTAAAACCCAACCACCTTTAATGTTTATCACTCTCCAGTCTGCTGTGTTTCTTGATCGTCATGATTCTGTTGGTCCAACAAACATTATCGTACAAATCCCTAAAATGAAGAGATCAGCTTTATTTATGCTGAGAATATACTACAAACAGCACGACTATATTGTATGATTTGTTACTTTTTGAAGGCAGTTACTTGTTGTAGATACTACTTCAGGCTATCAAAGTAAAAAGACGTTTTTGCAAGTACACACCACTTAATTACAGTAATCACCACACTTGAAATATTAACAAAAAAGTGAAATGCACTTCACTTCCATATCCTACTTTGTGCTTTAGTTTTCTACATAAGGTACACTTAAAAAAACGCTATGATGATAGAAGCATAACTAACTGTGGAAAGGTAAAAGGCATGTGAATAATGTAACCCGCTTAAGTCCTTAAAAATGATAAAAAACTGAGAAGTTAAAAGAATAGGATAAACAAAATACACCCTTTTTTAAAAAGGAGACTTAAAGAGAGTAAAACTATTATGCTTAAAGATATCTTGGATGATCTGGGAGTTTTGTTTTGGTGTTTGTTTTAACGTATTCATGCTTACTTTATTTCTGATTGCAAAGTAGTTTTTGTTGCATTATCTGTCCTTTGTCTATTTGTTTTAATGCTTTAGATTTTTTGTTTTCTCTTGCTTCTCACTGAATATTTTTGCACTACAAACCTCAGTGGTTCTGTCTGTAGGTGTGTTTTCTAAATTACTGTTATGTTTTGGAGGACATGTAGGTCCAGTACTGTTGTGTTTTGCAGCCCAATTCCTCCACTGGACTTAGTAGAAACAAAAAAAAGCTAACTTTGGACTTGAATGGACTGTTGATAACTGGAAGTAATAAAATGGTAGTAACATCAATAGACTGACACTTTTCATAGAAGTGACCGTTAGTTTCGTATATATTCAATTTCTTATCTTATCGCTTCATCTCTTTTGTCCCAGTCTTGTATAATTAAGTACATTTTACCTTATTTATGCTTCGCCTGTGTGTCCATAAATCCAGGCTATTTTTTGATGTTCTGAAGTTTTGAAAGAAGCTCTAATATTTCCACCTGGCTTTGTTAAAAACAGATTTGCTTACTCAGCATTGTTTGTCTGCAGTAATTCATCACGCAGGCTTTGAGCTATTGATGGAGCCAGCATCCGTTTGCAGGCCCTTGTCAATGATTCACTCACTAAGCCCATCTGTCAGGCGGCCTCTGCTTCTCCCCCTCTTCCTCTCTGCTGCTCAGCTCAGCCCTCTTCTTCCTCTGTGATGGATGGACAGGATTGTTGACAGACACAAATGGTCACATTCAATGCAAGAACGCCTCATAGATTTTGCTTGTTGGGATGTAATCTTCCACAAATATTCAGTCATTTCTTGCATCAGCAAAGCAAGTGATGCATTTCAAAAATCTTTAAAGTGTTTCAAAACAATGGGAAGTTGATTTCTTGGTGTGATCTGTAGCTGTTTGAGTATTCACAGCTTAGCAGAGGATGGTAATCAATAAATCAACAACTCCTAGAATCCATCTCAGTTGTGTCATTAAAGGCTCCTAATTCAGAGAGTGATAAAGTGGGCCAAGCACATTTCTGAGAAGCTGCTGCGTATACTTCCAAAGCGCAGTGCAGTACCACACAGAGGGTAGGAAATATCCAGGGGTCCAAAAGACACTTAATGTGAGCTCATGTCAGTAGAGTCAGAGCTCAGGTGTGGAAAAGAGTGCCATCTGTGGGCAGATATCATACACTGCATTATGGGATCAAATGATATTGGCCAGAAAACTGTCACTGTATGCCAAAGTGAAAAAGTTTGCATATTAACATCCCCCTTAGTGGTTATTTTTATCAGCTTGAAATGTCTCTCACACAACAAAATGTTCTGTTGCTTGTTTATCTTTTTCTTTAACTAAAATAATTCAAAATATAACTATGAATAAAATGAGATGGACCAGAGTGGTCGCATGTTTGTCTTGGTGAACAAAAGAACACAACACTTATTCAACCGTATAGTTATTTTTAAATAAACAAAAAGGCATGCATGTTTTTGAAATCTGAAGAGAACCCAAAAGGGCAGGGGGAAAACCCAGACAACCCACAGAGAAAAACCCCGGTTAAGATCTGAATACTCTCAATGTATGATGACAGTGCAAACCACTCTCCCACCCAAGAACTATCCAAACAATAAGAAAAGAGAAAATGCTTTGATTGTTTAAAAAGTATGAATACTTAAACTGATAGCAATTAAAATAATATTTTCATAATTCTATATATATCTATTTATTTTACAATGAGTCCTTCAGTTTTTTTTTTCTAAAGCAATGTGTTTGAATTGTTGCCTTAAATTTCATCCACACATTGCAATGCAGCTAAAGTGTTGCGACCTCACAGAAACGCAAAATACCATAACATTTTTAGAATTGAAAACTTCTTACTTTGAAGAGGAAAAATACGATTCCCCCCCCCCTATTTCCAGATTTAGTAAGCGGAAATAATTTTAGTAATCCTTACTGATGACAAATGTTTCTTTTAAGTCACCCCAACTTAGATTTTTATTAGTTTTTGTTAAAAAATAACTGCAAAATATTTTTTACCTCTACCTCTACTGAATATATATTATCAACCACTGTCCAACTTAAAACCTGGATCGGTTTTCATTGATTTCAAATATGGTGTGACACCATGAAACATGAGTGCAACAACAGCTTGTTTTGTCACAGAAGTGGTGCATTAAGGCTGCGTGATATTTTCATTCTTAAAATAGGTAAAATCATGAAATAGCAGCTGTTTTGCTGGGAGCAGGAAAGAAGAATACTGAGCTCGTTCCTAAACCAAGTCTATTGAATGATGTGTTCAATTAAGTGGCTTTTTAAGACTACTTTTTGTTAAAGTATACAGTATCATCTCTGCCTTGAAACTTGTGATCCTCTTCACCCCTGACCACACAAATCTATGATTGTCCAACTGGAGCATGCTCTCCAGCTTCCCCCTGTATGCCTTCTTGCTCTCTTTTATCTTCACTTTAAGCTGCTGCAGTACACACCTCAATAATTCCCAGTCTCCTTTCCAATGATTATTCTTCCTTATCCTGAGCAGAGAAAACAATGTTGTGATTTGATTTGTAGAACAGAGGTCTTGCTTTTGAGATGTATAAGTCCTTGACTGCAAAAACAAGTCAACAGGTTTTTTTATTTTATTTTTTGCTACTGCTGCAAATGCATGCTTTGTTGGTAGCTGAGCAGCAGTTGAGCTGATGCCTTTACATGCAGTGTTGACAACAGCAGTTGGTGGAACAGTCAAAATAACACTGGTAAACTCTCTAAGTAAAAAAAAACAAATATGAAAGCTTACAGCAAAAAATATCTAGACTGCAGAGGTGAAGAAGCAACAGATTTATTTTTTTAGACTTAGACTGATTTATTTTGTCATTTTGTATACACGAGTGTATACAAAGGTGAGACAGAGGTGAGAGTGTCTGTGATGTACACCCCCAGTAATTTGGTGCTGTTGACCACATCTACAGCTGAGCTGTTGATGACCAGTGGAGCGTGGTTAGGCCGGTTCTTCCTGAAGTCCAAGATTATCTCCTTCATCTTCTCCACGTTCAGGATCAGGCTTTTATCTTTGCACCAGTCCACCAGCTGCTCCACCTCCTCTCTGTAGTTCAGGTCATTGTCGTCTCTGATGAGGCCCACCACTGTGGTGTCGTCTGCAAACTTCAAAATGTGATTGGTGGTGAACCTGGGGACGCAGTCATGTGTCATCAGGGTGAACAGCAGGGGACTCAGGACGCAGCCCTGAGGGGAGCATAGTGCTTAGACTGATGACATCAGAGGTGTTCTGTCTGACTCGACTGACTGAGGTCTGTTGAGGAGGAAGTCTAGCAGCCAATTTCGAAGGGTTGTATTGAAGCCCAGCTGTTCCAGTTTGCCCATCAGATGCTGTGGGATGATGGTGTTGAAAGCTGAACTGAAGTCCAGGAACAGCATCCGCACGTGGGTGTTCTTCCCCTCCAGATGTGCCAGGCTCAGGTGGAGAGCAGCAGACATGGCATCGTCAGTAGAGCCGTTCCGTCGGTTCCATTGGTAGGCAAACTGGAACTGGAGACGATGTGCTCTTTAACCAGCCTTTCGAAGCACTTCATTATGATTGGTGGCAGACTTGAAGCATGCTGGCACTATGGATTGGTCCAGCGAGGTGTTAAAGATGTGTTTGAGGACACCAGATCTGCACACTCCTTATACACCAGTATCTGTACTGTGTGTATCAGGCCCTTGGGCCTTCCTTGGATTGACTCTCCTCAGAGTTTTTCTCACTTCAGCTACGTCCAGGTTTAGTGCCTCCTCCCCCTGGTGTGGAACAGCTTAATGCCTCAAACCTTCCAAAGAAGTTGTTCAGTTCATTTAGGAAGTCAGTGTTTGCTGCATCTACCCGGGGGGAGGGTGTGTTGTAGTTCGTGATCGTTCGAATGCCTTTCCACATCCTCCTGGTGTTGCTGTCCTCATGGAAAAGATCCTGGATTTTCTGGCTGTGGTTCTGCTTCGCTGAACTGATGGCACGGTTTAAGTTGGCACGCGCTGTTCTCAGTAAACATGTCCTGGTTGTTTACAAGCACTGCTAATCAATCTATTTTTTTCAGCTTCTTTAAATCTCGATATCCTTCTATGACCAGAAAGAGAGATGCTGCAGCCAGAAGTATGATGCTGCAGCCATATTTCAGTGAAACACATAAATTCCTCCATGATATTCTGGATAGTTCTTTCTTGCTTTGTGGTCATCCACCTTTTTTGTTAAAGATATTATATCACCCTGGTCTGGACTGTCAGACTTGACTTACATGATACATAGTCAGTCTTGTCAGGCTCAATACTGTCCTTTCTAAACAGACTGGACCTGTCAATGCACCAACACTATTCTGTAAATGCAGCTGGAATGGAGTGATTTTTTTATTCCATTTTATATATCCGGAAAGAGCTGTTTATATTATTAAAATTTCAACAACTTACTACTTTACCTTATGGTTAGGTTAAGGGTAAAGGTCATGGTTAGGCTGTAGAAATTAAGGAAAGTCAATGGAAAGGCCCCGCAAAGATCATAAGACAAGCTGGGGTCAGTGTGTGCAAATGTATGCATACATATACAGTATACCATATATAAATCAAACACTCTCTCTATGTATATATTTACATACACATTTGCATACATAAAAATATGTATTTACTCATATAAACACATGCACATAATATTGATCTGAATTTAGTATATTTTTTCCCCTATTTCAGTTAACTTGTCAACTGATATACTTATGATGTTTTTCACCAATCTGTCTCATCTTAATTCCATAATCACTTACCTTATAACACAACTGTTCAGATGAGGCAACTAACTCACAGAACCATTCTTTATACAGTGGAGTTCCCATTCTCTTAACAAAACCTGGCAACCTATCATATTTACACACTGGATGAGCTATACACTTTGGAAATTCTTTATTCCAGTTGGGTCTCCAAATCTGAACAGAAATAGCCTGATGGGGAATAGAAAAATATCACCTGTAATTCCATTAATACAAGAGTGGATTTTATTCCAATATTCCTTATTGTCAGGACACTGTTACAACGCAAAAAGGAGAGTTCCCACTGGGTGTTTCCAACAATTTGGAGGCTTTTGCTTTTTTTAAGTATTATTCATCAAATGAAGAAAGTCAAAGAAAAGCATATTAATATTGAAGAATTGGGCAGTGTTTCACTTTTCATTTTGATTAAAGACATAATAAAAGACAATTGTGACAGAAAAGAGCCACATTTGTTCAAATCTGACAATGCAAATTCACCAAACAAGATCATAAAAGAGAAATGAGGATTCATTCATTCATTGTAAAGAAAAGTTATTTAAAAACATTTCAGGTATATGGCAGGTTGTGCATAAACAGATTTAATATGCTAAAACAGCAATACTGCGATACAAGATGTTAGTTTGCGCTACTTTTATAAATTAAAGAGGATAAGTACTGCCTTGAACAGAGAATCAAACTGAAGAGGTACAGTTAGGATGGTCTGGCCAAACACAGCCTGTTGTTCTCAGAGGATTCTTTCAGCAAACTCGGACAAGAAACATGATAATTTACTGGAGAAGTTATGGCAGCTGGAGGACCTTGAAGAGAGAAATTTAAAAGCTTGCCCAAGAAAAACTTGGATCAATGCTCAGCAGGTAAGAATATATCATTGTTGCAAAAGTAACCTTAGATGTAAGTAATTATTGATAATAATAAAAATTGAATTAAGTTTTATCCGTAGTGTCTCTTTATATATGTTATAATGAACCTTGACCCTACATTTCTGCCACCTGTGTTTGGCTTTTCAATGTTCCCTTCTGTCACTCCTGACGGGTGGAGCACTTGTCCATGGGCTTTCAAGAGAAGACCATCCTCTATGGTACTCATTATGATGCCAGTTGCTAAAAAATAAATATAGAAATGTTTTTTTGACATAAAATATACCAAGTAGACATAATCAAGAGTTATTTTTAAAAATATCATTCGTTTAGGTACTTATGTTGACATATTAACATCCTAATTGGATGGATAGCAAAAAAAAAGAGAAACTGAAAATATTTAAAGGTCTATGTGCTTTTTCATAGGTCTTTACGAAGAATTCCACACTAAATTGAAGAAAGTTTTGCATCACCTCTAAGCAGCTGAAAAAAAAAAAAAATCTGGAGCTTTAAAGGTATTTTTCACACTTGGCTGATAGTGTTGTTCAGCCACATATAGTGTATTAAGTTGCGAGACAGCCGAGCACACAGATCATGTTGAAAGAGCAAGAAGCTACTGAGCACACCACCAGGGTGGAGCGCCAGAGCAGCGTGCACCACACACCTATTGGAAAAGCGTGTGTAAGATTTAAACACAGCAGACCAGTCCTACTGCATGCTCAGATTAGTAACTGTGCACTGGAGTGGGAAGCACAAAAGTAAGACATATCAGCAGGCAGCAGCTCTTTCAGGTACCGTGTGTAACGCTCCTCAATCTTTACTGGTATTTAGTACTGGACCATTCTGGCTTACGTTAACCAAAGGTTTTTACTGCACTTCAGAAATGTTAAGGTTGAAATCTTTCACTATAATTAAACATAATCATATAAAAGTTCATAAAAATAACCAAAAAAGTTTGTTTTGGAGCTGTGCTCTAAACTTGTGGTCCATGACTGATGACAGCTAATATTCTACTCCAAGCTCTGCTTTGTCTCCCTCTTTAAGTTACTGAAATACTTCCAAAATAAAAAACTGTTTCTTCATCTGTGTTATTTGCTATCTTAACAGCTGTTAGATTACCACAAAATAGCACAACAAATCCCCAAATAGTAGCCTGGAATTGCTTTTTTCTAAGATTTTAGCCATATTTATTTATTTAAAAAATATTTAATCAATGTTATCTTTCCATATGTATGCATGCATTTATAATAAGAAAATTACTTAGGGTTAACTGTTTTAACTCATATAGAAGGTTTTTAATTTTTTTATTCCAGATTGTATTCCAATCTGATTCAATAAATTATAGCTTTTGGTCTCTCTCGGCTAGATTTTTTTAGTGTGACTGGTAAATTAAAACAAACAATTAGAGACCTGATTGTTTGGTTGCTGCATTGAGCAGAGTAGATTTATTTTAGACTGGTATTTGAAGGCTAAACACTGTTTTCAATAAATGCAGTAACTGCCAAAAAAAGCTCTGAGGTAGGTGAAATTCAGGTTTTAGATCTTATTTTAATATGGCGTTTACATTGGTTACACAAAGATGTAAATCAGCAGTTTAGCCAGATTTTCCATGTGAATGGTGTCTTATTAATTACAAAAAACTTGGTTTTGTCATATAATTGCTTCTCAGTTAAGGAATACATCTACTTCAAATATTTTAGCTATTGTTTTCCATATGTCTTGCAAGTCAGCACTTTCTTTCCTTTTGTCCTTTTTGTAGTAGTTCTGTGGCAGCATTATTAGTGGTAGTAATGGCATCTGGCCTGATGTTCTGTTAAACAGTGGCACAATCTGGTGGGGGGGACATCAGTGGAGCTATATTGCTGCCAACATCTTCATGGCCTCTTTCTATTGATGATGCACTTGGCCCTGTCTTTCAGTGGTTAACCCTGTTCCCCCCATAGCTAATGGCTGGGCTATTACTGCAAATAACAAGTCACTCTCTTTCTTCCTCTAAATCTAGAAAACTGGTTAATAGCTTATTTACTTACCGTAGCTGTGTTTCTCTCCTAGATTAAGCTAATAGAGAAGCTCCTACTGACACTAACTGCTTACTTTTCTTTCAGAAAGGAAGTACTACTTGATCAGTGCTTCTGACTGCTCAGTCCTAGTTTGATCAGCAGGTTGAGACTTTGAGCGAGGCATAGCTCCTATCTTTGTCTTCAGTATAATGGTGTGTTCAGACCGAATGCTGTGTCCACAGAGATTTCCGTGAGCTCCAAGTGGACTTCGACTCTGGACGCTTCCCCATGTGGTTTGCATAGGAATTCTATGTGAATCCACTGCACTGGCTGCGGACACCACGTCTGGTCTGATCGCACCAGAATACTTCTGGACTTCTTTGAGTCTGATGCTGAAGCTGTCAGTAGTCACTGGTGCCACTCTCTAGTCTAGGAGGGAACTGCTTGTTCCACCAAATAATGTTCAAAAATCCTAAAAGAATGTCCTGCATCTGGGTTTTGATGTGGATCATCACCAAAATGCAATGGATTGTTACTTGACATGAGGAGCACCTTTGGATAAAATTTCATTAAAATCTGTTTATAACTTTTCAAGCTATCCTGTACAAAGACGAACAGTCTGATAGACAAACAAAAAGAAAACAAAACACACAAACTGGACAAAAAAACACCTCCTTGGCGGAGGTAACAATGAATGGAGCTGTTGTCAATGAGATATTTCAAGATTGGGATAATGTTTTATGATTAAACCTGCTTTAAACCTCTTAACAACTTTAGCCTCAACCTGTCTGATGTGTTTATTGGTCTTCATAATGCTGTCTGTTTACTGATGTTCTCAAACAAAGCTCCAAGGCCTCCACTCAACAGCTCTGCTCTTATCAAATTACATAACGAAGGACTCACTTAAATATTATGGAGTCATCTTAAGGCAACTGTTTGCACTGAATTTAGTTTTTATGTGTCCCAGCAAATTTTTGTTATTTGTGAGTAAATTTGAAATGTGTATCTTTTTTTATTTCTTTATAATGAAGTTTCTTTCTGTGTTGGTTTTTATCATATAAGCTCAATAGCATTTATTAAGGCTTGAGGTTATAACATCATAAAGTATGAAAAAGCTCAATAAATATTCCTACTTTTTAATGCTGATGATAGATTTAATTTGCATGTGTTCCTGTTTTATCTGGTAAACCAGAGATCTCTAAAGCAGTGAACAGTGCATCAATAAATACTTAAATAAGGCAGGTATGGGATGCTGATTATAAGGACATCACATATTGTTTTGCACTGATGTTAACAAGACGTACACGGTGGACTAAAGATAGGCATCAGCGTGTCACTGATAAAAACAGGTTTCTTTTACATCCACTTAAAAACAAGAAGCTGGGAGTGAGGTGCAGCAGAGCGCCTGTGTCTCCAGCTGTGCAGAGATCACCGCAGCTCTCACTCAGCCTCACAGAGCCTGGGCCCTCAGCATTGACCTCCACACATCAAACTTGACTGCTCGTGTCCTGTCTCCACGCCGAGTTGTCGTGTAGGCTGTGTCGCTCTGTCACAAGACATGTCCCACATTTGCAGCAGCCATCGTTGGCCAGCAGGATGAGACCGTCTGTCAGGAGAGCTGACACGCATGCCACTTTGCTGGGCAACTGACAGAGGGCCACGCCACACTGTCACTTCTTCCAGATCTATTGCCGGAGGATAAACATGGACACACACACACTGAGACGTTAATAACACAAGAGTAAACAGAGTTGGAATCTCAAGGAGTGACTGAGTGACAGAATGGCTGGATGACCAGCCAGGGCAGAGGAAGCTGGAACTGTGTGTCACCCCTCATTCTTACAATCTCCAGCTGTCACATCAAACACTCTGTTCTTGTGCTGCTCTTCTTACAGACTCGGGCCCACCACCTTCCCCCATCCCAGTCCTCTGAAGGGATATCATATCAGAAATGCATCCTGTAATGCAAATGAATACTAGGGCCCTAGATGAGCTCCTGACTAACCTGGTTTCTGCCCCATCCTTAAGCTGAACTGATGTGTTTTTAAAGAAAATTCAGTTTTCATGAAAAAGAAGGTGAAAAAGAAGGTGTGAAGTAAATATTACTCAGTTATAACACTATCCATAGATAAGTCAGTTCAGCATATAGGGATTTCAGACCAAGTCAATTTAATTCAAAAATACTTTATTTATTGGAAAGGAAAATATATTTTTTGTTTTCAATGACTTTTTCTAGAAACAAATAACTATAAGCTGGAAATATCCTGTCTAGTAGTCTGTTTTTGTATTGAATCTGGTGAATTCTTCGATAAGAGACACTCCGCTGTTGCTTAACACTGAAGAGGATTCTCAGGGTTGTACATAATGTTTCTCATATCCCTTTAGAATATCTTGCAACACAAAAAGTGAATCAATAGCTGATCAATATAAGGCTGAAAGCAAGATGTTTTCTCACAATTTAATAATTGTTTGCCCCCAAAGATTTAGAAATTGCACAGATCACATTTTTGGCTTTATCTGACCTAAATGGTTGCTTATTAAATCCCTAAAAAATATTCCTAACCTGTTTGAGTTGAGGCAATATCAAGGTAATCTCGATCGTATCTGGGTCAATTTAATTTGGCTTAAAATATATGCAGTGGTTAAAAAAAGTTTTATTGAGAAAGAATAAATTATTTTTCATCCTAAATATAAAACACCTTTATTTAAAACTTAATTTTGTGTTAACTGATGTCGTCTATAAATAATGATTAGATTAGTTTGGTGTTTTAAAATGTATAGAGTGACAAGCATGCACGCTGGAAAAAAAAGCTTTTAGATTATAATTATGATATAGTGAGACTGGACTGAAATGTTTCATATTTAAAAAGTTTATGAATATCCATAAAATACCTCAGTGTTTGTATCAAAACTGACTCTGTTTTGTGATATATTGAGGCTAGGGATCATCAACCTTTTTGACCCTACGAGTTGCTTCAGGCTCACAGAAATCAGAACTTGTGGCATTTTAACCATTTGTTTATTCTTTATTGGCAACATGGTATTTTAAATCAAAATAAAATTAGATGTAAAAATTAGCAAATCAATAGTTCCAGGATTTACCCTCATAATAAAAACAGACACCGTTTAACATATAATATTGCTCATTTTGCTTTATCTTTATTTTAAGCATTCAAAACGTTTCGACAAGAGATCGTTTGGGTAGAATTCTGGCTGAAAATATTAATCTCAAAATCACATCTAGTAAACATTTGTAGAAATTATTATTTCATTAAGATTTTCTGAAAACTATACTCTTCATCTCTAGATTAGTTTTTTTTCATTTAATTTTCTTATTTTAACTATATAGTTTTTGAATCACACCCAAAGACATCATAATTTAAAATAATTTCTCCTTAAAAAAAATCAGGTTTGAAACATCTTTAGATGGATTTTTGTGAATATTGCTGCTGTTTTTAGACCATGCCACATTTTGATCCTTGCTTTAGACTCTCACTCTCTTTGCTCCTGTGTCCTGACTCATACAGTTCAGACGGGATGATAAAGTGATAATTTTTTAGTGTATAATCAAAATTGTCATCAACTCAAACTTTATATTACTTCCAGTCATCAGAAATATGTTGATAAATTTAAATAATTGCAGTAAATAACATCTAAATGTGCCATTCACATGAATCACTTGTGCTTAATTATATATTGCAAAATAAACCTTTTGAATTACACCTTAAAATTTTCGTTTTTTATCAAGAGTAGCGCTGCATGTTGATATGGAAGGAAATTAAAAGATTTATAATGTTTCTAAATAAAGTTAAGTAACATGACAAACAGCAAATTTAAGAAGATTTTTCCACTTATCTTAGCTTAGAGACATGGAAAGGAATAATGAGAAATGCACACACAAACCCCATGCTACCATTACAGCAAACATGTTCTACTCACTTGAGACTTAAATAAAGAAAATATTATTTTAATAATAAGGAACAAACTAACCACATGTTTTGTGCAGGTTGCTTTGATTTTATGTTTTTTTTTTTGGACCAGTTGACTAACCACTCTACTCATTTTATTTTTTGTTGGTAATATAATTTTTTTTAAGTTTAAAAAAATAAGATACATAAGCATGTAACAAAGGGATAATAAATCAACCAACTGGGTCAAAGTAAGGCAAGGTTGTTTTCAGCACCATTTATTGAGTGTTCTCGCAAGAAAAACAGTAAAACCACGAAACAGGCTTAAATCAGAAGAAACCAGAACCTTGCTAAGTTTTTTCTGAAAATGTTTTGACACTTATCCACAAGCCTTTGTCAAAAACAGTGAAAGTTTGGTTGCCTGCAAATTAAGTCTGTTTGTGGTTGCTATGACCCAAATGGCTGAAAATTGGCACAGACAAAAGCCATAAAAGCAACATTAAACACAAAGTATATTATAGCAAGTAAAGTAACACAAATAGCTGAACAGGTCAGCTGAAACTGCCTAGCTGGATAGGTTTCTGTAGTCTTTTGCTGTGACAATTATCTATTAATCATACATTTCCATAATCAATGCACATTCCCAATAAATCAATGATAAGGGATATTTTTACTCAAGTTTATTTTACTACAAATTCACTTAAATGTCTCGAGGCTGCTTTAACGTGGTTTCATATTAGGGTTCATCTTGGTAGACTGTTGACTGTAAATGCAATGGTATACAATACAATACAATACAATATGGTATTTCTTTCCCTCTTTAACTTTACTGCTTCAACACACCTGACAACAGTATGAGTTATTTGGCAGAGCTTTATTGCTGCTAGTGAGGTAGTTTTTACATTTGATTCAGGTGTGTAGAACAAGGGATACATCTAAAAGTTGCAGGATACTGGTCCTTGAGGATACAGTATAAGTTTGAGGTTTGTGCCAGCCTACCCTGCATATCTGCTTCATACTGACTTATACTGCCCTCTTCTGGCTGACACATAAATCACACACCCTGGCAGGAAAATCCTGAACAACACATGTTGCTATGATGATTGTCATAAAAATATTAGCTCTCCATATTGAGAGAAGTGGAACAGGCAGCATACATGGATTTTGTTGGTCTTAAATATACAACAACTCAATCACACTGAATTATGAACTATTCTGGACTTTTAAATCATAAACACTTTGAAATCTTCATATTCCTGAACTTGAAGATGGTCTGAATTAATTTTAATATACTTAATTTTGTTTTCAATGTTGGTTGAGTCAATTCAATGTCAGTTTTTCACTTTAAGTAGGTGAAAAGTGATTTAAAATTTAAATGAGATACTTAGCATGCATAGAGTCCTCAGACTAATTTTAATAAATGTAATAATGCTTGACCTACATCGTAATTCATGATAACTGAGATAATCACAGATCCTTGCCAGGATCCTCAGATCCTGCTGTGAGAATTCCCTCTAGTGTGAGGATAAACTCTGAATTTGAAATGAACTACTGTCTAAAACAGGCTCCATCTGGCCATTGCCAAAAGGTGGCAGTATGGGTTTATGAAACAGATTATCTCCAAGGAATCTGACCAGATCAAACTCAACCACATACAAGGAGATGTTCTGTACCATTAAGGTGGAGATGATCTTTTATTCACTTCGAGAGGATTTATATCTCACGTGAGTAAAACACCTAGACTCATGAATATAAATGGATAAAACACAATGCTCTTTGAAGACCCACAGGGTGTTGAAATCCTCTTCTTGGTCTCTTATATATATAAAAGCGTGATGCATTAGGTAGGTGTGCAGACATACTGTACAGAAAGGAGACATCAGTTCCATCAGCTCCAGGCAGCAGCTCAGTGTGCTTCTCCAGAGACTTGCTCCAGTGTCACACTTGCTTAATTCCAGTAATGTTGCCCAATTAAATATGATGTAGGGCTGCCTGCTGGGAACCCAACGTTTTGAGTTTATATTGAAGAGTCTCAGCCACTTAGGTCAGATGGCTACTGGCTCTCAACATGAATAATTAATCCCTCAATTGACCTTGTTCATATCTGTGTCTCTACTTGCTGGTAACACAGCTGATTTGACAAGAACAACTGTTTGACTTTATGAATGTTGTCATCCTATGAACATTAAAAACACATGAAAGGTGTTATTTTATTTATGTGGAAGTGATAAGACATCCAGTGTGAATCTCGTTTAGCTGCTTTAGGTTTGAAGATGAAAGTCTGCTTGAAGTTCAAAAAAGAAAAAAATATGAGCATGATGAATATGAACATCTGTTTGAACAAGACGGAGTTTGAAATATTATCAAAGATACTCATTTATTAAAGGAAAAAGATAATACAAATGAAACAATTCTCATTTTGTCACATAAATGATTTCATGAGTCATTAACAGCAAAAAGAATCCAGTTTTCTCAGAGAAAACTCATTTGGCCCACTGCTTGGAACCATTTCTTCTGTGAGCTTTATGACATGGGTTGTTTTGACACAGGGCGCCTGCAAAAAGTGTTTTCTGTAAATTAAATACTGTACAGTGCAATTCCAAATAAACAATACATCACATCTGATCATTCATTGGTAAACATCTGTTATATCAAAGAACATATATCTTCAAAGTTTCTTCAATACATTACATTTATTAGAGAATTCACACAGACTCAGCGCAGCCTTTCGAGTCAAAGTATTTCACATTTAATGACCTCCCTTTAGATTTCCACCATTGATTTCTGATTAATGTTGCTGGGTTTTTTTTGGCAACTTACAGTCCCGTTTCTTAGAGCATAACTTCACCCGTTCTTCTCACACTTCAACTGCCCCCTGCTCTCCTTAAGTTTGTCTCTCTGGCTGTCTGGAATCTTGGAGTCTCCTCTTAGATCACACATCACGGCACGAAGGGCTCTAAATGTGTCCATCCGGGTTATCTGGGCGGCGTGAAGCCTGACTTCCGAACCCTGGGATGCACTGAGAGAGCTTAGGGAGCGCACAGAGGCCAGGCTGTGCTCCTTTCCAGAGGGACGGCGTGGTGTGGTCAAGCTTCCAGGGTCCTCTGCATGCTCCATGTCTCTGATAACCTCACAAAGGTAGCGAGCCAAGTCTTGGCTGGAGAAGGAGAAGGCTCTTTGTGAGCGGCGGAAGGTCAGAGGTGAGGACAAGGTTTCAGCCTCTGAGGGAGGGATGGCCAGACGCAGTGCAATAGCTGCACTGCCATTCCCATTTGCCATCCCCTTTTTGTTGTTGTCTTGAGGAAGCTTCGTCTGGGGGTAGGAGCTGGAGTTATGCGGATAGCTGTAGCGTAGGGACTGTGCAGGGCTGGGCTGGAGGGAGCGCTGCAGCTCCACCATGTTAAAAGCATTCTGAGAGACGAATAAAAGAAAAGGACAACAGACAATAAAAGATGCAATCTTTTTTTTTTTAAATGTAGACAATAAGAGCAACACTGCTAAGCCATAATGACCAGTGAAATTTTGTCATTGTGCGTGACAATTTAACCAATGTGGCTCATCTGATGATTCTGAGAATAAATGAGCCTGTTACTTAGAGTAAGATGGGAATCCACAACATAGGAAGGGAAATTGGCAACAACAGCTCCTTTGATCAGCCAAGTAATTAATTATCTCTGTGAGGGGAGGGTGTTCTTCTCTTACCAAGCCTATTAAAACACCAACATTAACAGCTATTGGTGCCATTTTGCTTAATTTCACCCTAATAGACTAACATCCCATGATCTCCAGGGGATTGATATTTGTTTATCATTCTGCAGAAGAACACATTTCTATATCAAATGGTAATGTTTCTTTTATATATTGTGAAATGATTTGTGTTCATAGTCATAAAATATACTGTGATGACATTTATGATGCTTTGGAGGAGTTGTCATTATACTATTCTACATTTTCAAATTACAACCACAAGATTCAATGTAATTAAATGGGAATCATTTAGTAGACCAACAGGGGGTAGCACTGAATTGTCTACTGGAATGTAATAGAGATATAATCTAAAATTTATTCCAAGCGTACAAATCTTAAAACAGTTGAATGCATTTTTATGTTTCCCCTTTACTCTGTTACCCTTAAAGAAGCAATAAGATATAATGAGCCCTGCTGTTAACAAATGGAACAATGACTTTGTTGAATGGATTGTTTTTTGCAACCAGGTTTTTGGAACCCACTTTGACAATGTCTGTTTGTGTGTTTAATAGTAATAATAAGGATATTTTTTGAAATACTAGTATAATTAAAGGTATGATTGGGAGTAAAAAAAACAAAATTAGATGAAAACAGTAGGACTATGGAGATCAATCAGAATGAAAATGCTTGGTTTAAACAGTTTTCAGACAGCATAAAAAAAGAGGCTGCTGTTTTTGAAATTTCAGTACAAGAGCATAAAAAGCAAATGTGAGATTAAGAAACAAACTAATCAAAGGAGGAAGGTAAGAGATATACTTGCTGAAAAATTAAAAGCTGGTTGTGGTAATCAAACATGTTTTTAATGCTTAATGTTTAATCCATCTTGAGAAAACTTAGTGGTAGTTCCATTCAGAAACTGAATGGAACTACCACCAACCCATTAAAACAGTGCTATCCACCTAAGGTTTCAAGATGAATAAAGGAGCCATTAATAAGGCAACAGTCAAGAGGTTAATAGTAACTCTGGATGAGCTACAACCATATCCAACTCAGTTGGAAGAATATTTCCTGTAAAAAAAACTATTATGTTTTTAACTTCAAATACTGTATCAAGCCTATGGAAGAGCGGGAAGCAGAATCTTTGTAGAAAGAAGCTCATAAGAACTTCTCATTGCAGAATGCAACAATTTCTGTAGGAATTGCTGTAACTCTGTTTAGATCAGATTCAACTGTTTGGTTGATTCTGACTGATTCTGCAGTCGTGCGAGAACAACACCAAAGTGTATAATTATTGAGGCAAAAACAACTTTTTTGGAGCTTTTAACTTAGTAGTTATGACCTTCCTTTATGAAAATCATGCCCAAAGTGATGTTTTGCTTAATCCATAGATATCTTAGTAAATCTTATAAAAATCTGCTCTCTGTGTTCTGGAAAAACAATCAGCCCTTACTGTTTTAAGCACCAGACTCATCCAGGAAGTACCAATCTTAACCCGCCCTGCCAGCCCAGTAAACTACACATAGCTTTTCTTCTGATTAGGGAGTTTTGATACTAGATAGAACATGGTCATAGTCGCTAAATGGTGAGATAAAGGGACTGTTTTTGCACCTAATCTTCACAGTGACAGCAACTGCTTTTTATAGGTAATTCTAAGCCCTAAAAATGTGTTTTTGTCCACAAGACGTCTAAGACTTTGTTTAGCTTTCGTAAAGAAGAGCCTTATTTCCAGAGGCGGAATGTTGCCATTTGGCAGGTACAATAAGGAGATGATGAAATGAGTGGCACTTCTCTCACAATATTTTATCCTTAATTGTATATATAGTTGGCTTTGAAGGCCTTAATATCGCACAGAAAATGTATAGGACCTTAATGATGATAGTAATGTGTAAACTAATGGGATCTAACATTGGCCTGTGAAATTAGAGGAAAGTCCAATAAAACACAATGAGTTTATAATTGTATTGTGACAAAATGTGTACAAGTCTAAAGGGTACGATTATGTAATCAAGTCACTTTAAAATATAGAAAAATATAATTAAGTGTTGTTTCTGTGTTTACAATTCAGATTGGGTATGCATCTACCTGGTCCTGTTCCCCGCCACCTTCCTCGTCGTAGTTGAGCACATTTTCTCGGATGTCCTCCCACTCGCCGTGGTGTGCAGACACGTGGTAAACACCCTCCTTCAGGCCTTTGTGTCTCCTCCAGCAGGAGTAAAGAAACAGCCCCAGCATCAACACTGTGAGGTGCCAGAGAGTGTGTTAGCACAGCATGGAGCACTGTCACATAATTAAAATGAGAATCTGAGCAGAAAAAGACTTTCTTTGGGTGCAAATGGAATGAGAACACAAAGTTGTGATACAAATTTTAAAACTCTGGCTAATAAAACCCACTCCCATGAAATTCCCAAGAGATTAAATCCGTTTTTCATCAAAAACACTCCAAACAGCCCCAATTATTTAAAATAAATAACATATAATGAAAAAAAAAAAAAAAAAACTGGAAAGCTATACTGCTGATTCATTCAGAGAGGCCTGCTGGCCACTGGGCATACAGCTAAGAAGCACTAATGGAACAAACGTGGAAATAGAGGCACCACCTTTCCACCTATTCTCTTTGATGTTGCCTCTCTGTTTCCTGTCTTATCAAAGACCTCAGCTCCTCAGAAACCTATTAAACAAATTTGTACTCCTCCCAGCTTAAACTCAGAGCCTCAGTGGCGCTGCTAAACGTGGAGAGGAATACTGCGGAAGCTGAGCAGGAAAAGGTCCTGAAGCACACACATCAATCACATCTATTGTGTGTTGAATTATACAACATGCTGGACTGACCTTTAAAACCCATTAATCTCAACCAATATTTCCATCCTGTCTGCCATCCTTCATGCTCATTTTTTCCTTCTTTTCCCTATCTGTTTTTACTACTTTAGATATTTTCTCTGTTGTCCCTGTATCTGTCTTCTTGTCGCTGCTGGAATGTCCATTACTGCTTACTCTGCTCGTTCTCACTTATTAAATGTCTCCCTGCTTATGTGTTCCAGTCCCTCTATGGTCTCTTCTAGTTTTGGCTTGTATCTTGTTCACAGAATGGGATCCATTTCACTAAAGTATGTCACTTGGTGTGAGCTAAGAACTTGGTTAATTGAAAATCTTAAGAAAAGATAATAGCATTAGACCAGGATTTTTTTTAAAGTAATTGCTTTGAAGAATAATAATACAAGTGATGACTTCAGCGGTCACAAAAACAGAAAAAAATTCCCACACATTTTTTCACTAAAAAAGGGATTATTGTTCTTTGATAAAGAATATTTTTTTTTTTTTTTGTTTCTCTTTGTTCGTTCCTGTCTACTTTTAAAACTATTTTTGAACCTAGGGACATGATTTGTGAAAGAATACATAATACATATGCATGTCCATTGTTTTTAATTCTAATGGGTGATAAAGCATTGAGCCAAAACATGTATCTCTACATTGTCTTGAATGGGCTGTGTGCTGCAATTCCTACAGTTGTTACGTAATTTGAAGCTGCATGCACGCTCACCCACAGTTTTAATACAGTAAGTCCCGTTTTTTTTCAGTTGTAGTAGTAGACTTACTTGACATGATAGCATAAGATTTAATTCATAAAAAAGCTCAAATCTTCAGCTTAGACAGCATTAAATATTCACGTGGTCCCAATGCATTCATAGACTTAAAATATATATTAAGACTTAGAAAAACTTTATTGTGATTTTGTATACACAGAGTGTATATAAAACGAAATTTAGTTTATACAACTTTCCGACATTGAATAAGCAACTTAGCAGTGAAAAAGAACATTTCCATTCATAAAATGCAGCATTGATTAAAGGTAAACAGTGTTGGAGAAACATGGTGCAAAAAGCATTGATGTGGAAGTTCAGAGCAGTGCAAAAATAAATAAATATATGGTGCAAAAATGCAGTAGAAAACATTTGAGTTGAGTTCTATTTGGTATGATGTTATCAGTATGATGCAGAGTCTCGATTTATGACTTGATTTAGAGTTTTTTCAGTTATTTCAGCAGTCTATTGGCAGACTGCTGAACTAACGGCTGAACTCTGATGGCAATGGGGAAAAAGATGTTACAGAACTTGCCAATTCATGTATTTATGTATGAACAAATCTTCAATTTGTATTGTATATCCACTAAACTTGACCTTGCAAATTTGCATCGTCAAGTTTGAATACTGTACATTGAATAAATGTTTTCTTCAGAAACATTCAGCAAAGAATTTGTGGAAGGATGGAAGCCTTTCGTCAATCTTTTAGGATAAAGTTTTATGAATTGCAAACACCTCTTGACATAATGAAGTGAACTGAAACAAATAATTCATAGCTATAGATTTAGTATCTGGATAAATTTGGTTCACTTATCGTCAGGTTTGGACGATATTTGCCTCCTTTGACAACAAAGTGAAACGACACCAGTGTTCAGCACACAAATAGGGAGAAGTAAAAGAGTGCATAAGTCTGCTGCTGCAATTGAACAGGTCCTTTGTTTAGCGGTGGAAAATCATTGTGGCAAAAAAAAAAAAACTTGTAATCTGACCGGAGCATCATTTTAAATGAAAAACGAGCCATTCCTCAATATTTACTACAATATTTACTGTTTCAGATCCAGAGTCTAATTTCTCCCTTTTTGTCCCAGTCAACATTAATTTTGGTTTCTTAGTCTTGTGTGGAATCTGTGATAGAATTTGAGTTGCACTTGTGGTTGGTCTTTTATGATTCATCTTCCAAAACTATCCCTCCAGTTTTATCACTGCATTGTTGTCTCCATAAAGTAGCCAAGTCCACTAAAGCCCATAGAATTCAACCTGAATCGGTTTCTCATGAACTAACTATGAATATAAATATCCAGCTATATAAATACCCATGTAAATACCCTGTGCATTAACCCTGTATAATGATCCTATGATAAAAAAAAAGAAAAAAAAAAGAAAAAGCTGTCATATGTGGACACGCTATATTTAATGTATATATCCATGCACCTTTTTCTTCCTTTGGTGCATTCTTCTCCTTTGACTATTTGAGCTGATGTAACGATTAAATTACTCCACAGTGAGATCAATAAAGTTAATCAGTCAATCGATCAATAACTAATGAAGAATACTGAGTAATCTGCAGCATATAGACGAAAGTTCATTTCACACGCTACAATAGTAAGGCATGTATAGAGAAAAAACAAAACAAAAGCAAAAACAAAACAGATAAACAAATGAAAATGTAAAATTGCACAATGCACCACTAATCATAGAGATCAAAAAGTTTCTGGCACAACTTTACTAAAGATTTGGTGAAGACTCCAGCAATGCTGCAAACATCATGTACTCACTTCATTGTTGTTGTTTTTTTAGTTTACTAGGTAGATGTTGTTGTTGAACAGCAGCCTATTTTGTCAGTCACAAGATCAAGTGGAATATCTGCCAGGTTAAGAATAGATTGATATTTGTTTCAATAAGCATGTTTTGTCTCCCGGTGAGAGGCTATATAATTTATTTTTTGAATGAAACTTTAAATACTAATTAATTGGGTCATCATGGGGAACATAGATGCCTCGGTTGCTGCAGGTGCCATGACTCAGTGTAGTTACTGAATTAGAATCTGGATCTATATGATGGCATTGATCTGAATATATATATATATATATATATATATATATATATATATATATATATATATATATATATATATATATATATATATATATATACTGCGCAGAACCCTCAAACTCCCAGGCCTCTGGTAGAGGACCCGAGCTTGAGGATGACACATACCACCCCACGAGGGGTGAGAAAACAGTTTTTTNTATACTGCGCAGAACCCTCAAACTCCCAGGCCTCTGGTAGAGGACATGAGCTTGAGGAGGACACATACCACCCCACGAGGGGTGAGAAAACAGTTGTTTTATATATATATATATATATATATATATATATATGTCTGTTTATAAATTGAATCAGATATTTGTAAAGTTCTTTTAGATGTAATCTATTTTGAATCGATGCAATATAAATAAACCAAATTGAACTAATTAGATTTGACTCAAAGAAGTGAAACTGGTTGTCCATTTTATTTCTATACTACTTTCATTTCAGACAGAAAAAAAAAACTGATTTCAAGAATTTCTTTACAAATCCCTGGCTGACCGTCGTCTGTATGAGGCGGAGGAGAGAGCGGTATTGATCAGCTGACCTGGCTCCTTGACTGTTAACGCCTGAGCAGCCTTGAAGAAAACACCAGAATCTTGATAAGGTGTCAGTTCAACAGCAGCTCTCATCCGCACTTCCTGGATTACTTGGCCTCATAGGTGCAGCCTACAGGCCCACTGCCTCTAGTATAACATGACTAGCATTAAACACATAACTACAGTGTGATGAAGACAGAGAAGTGTGATGGACCCCAGAATGTGGCTAAACTATAACCCCTCAAAAGTATACAAAATTAGTTGTTAATAAACACACTTTGGTTGCCCTGTAGGCTACCTGTAGGGACTATAAAACAGAGTTGAGTGTGCGTGAAAGAGCAGCTACACTCCAGTGAGATCAATATCCCACAGGTCTGAGCACAAACATCGCAGTCATTCGTCAATCCATAACACTGCTGCTTCTCTGCCCTCTAACCACTACTATGAACAGGGCATTATGATGTTATCCTGGACTGAGCTGTGCATTATAAATGAGTGCCGGAAAAAAAAAAATGTAACAAAGCAAAAGCCTTGAAACGTAATCATTTCGCTGCACCTCTAGTCTGAGAGCAATGAGGAAAATAAACAGATGAAACATCAGTGGAGAAGAGAGTAAAAGGGGAAGGAAGAAAAACTGATGAAGACGGAAATGATAGAGGTGAGAAATGAGGAAGATTTGGGAAATGATTTATTTATACATCTTTCAGAAATGAATAAAAGGTGGCACTTCACACATCGGTTTTAAAACAGAGCTTAGCTAAAGAGCGAATTATTCTATTCAGAAAAAAACAAAAAACAAACAAAAAAAGCCATATGAGTTGATACTTGACTAATGAAGATTGTTCAGACAATCTTTTTCAGTCAATAACCTGCACCAAGCTCACACTCTGCCTGATGCTACATGTTAAACTTAATAATGGATGTTTGCTTTAACGTATGTTAATGTACATTGAGGTGGAGTAAGAGGCCCACACACCTTTAACCTAGCAACCAGCCGACAGCTTTTGGTTGATCTAGTGAGAGTGCATTTATAGTAGTGATAGTAGTGGTTGTTGCCGTGGTGGGGAGCATTACTTAAAAAAGTATTGTTGATGCTGTAAAAATATCTGTTCAGCAAATTAAAGAACTGGGCTAATTTTATTCTCATGCATAACTAAATGCTCTGTTTGCTTCCAGTTGAAAGGAAAAATGTAATTTGTTTTATTGGTTTTCCTTACCTGTGAAGAATTCAGTTACACTCACCAACCGGTCTTCATCCTGGTCTCAATTACATTACAGAGTGGCTGATGAATCCAGTGAGGTGAAATGTTTATATAGTGAATATAAATGCCTGATCTGCAACCATGGAAAAACTACTTGAGTGTTTTTGTTGCTTTTAAGTCGGCATTCCAATCAGCTCATGAATTTCCATGAATGAGGCCACACCTCATCAGCTTTGAATTAATTATCAGGATTGCAGACAACTATATGTTTCCCTGGAAGGTGTCAGTATAATGGATGACCTAATACTGGCCACATGGCCCTGGAGGGAATGTTGAGTCAGTTATAGGCAGGGATAGTATATTGAATTGCTGAGGCGTTTCATATGACACAAAGACTCATAAACAGAACAAAGTATTTCAGAGGGAAGTCAGTGCAAAAACGTAAGCTTTTTGACTATCTTTGCATGTACTAAAATAGCTTCCTGTGATGTGGTCCCAACACAATTAATTTATCCTTTAACTTGACCTTTACAATATAGCATCTTCCACCTTTTGTTTGAAACATGTGAAGAAGGAATATCTTTGCATACTTATTTAAAAGTGAAAAAAAAAAAACCCTCTGGCAGCAGATGTGGGTAGATATTGAATCTTGATCCTATTAGATCTTAACACAGCTTATGAAACCATCAACCATGCAGTTTTATTCATCGTTTATACCAAGAGGGCAAGTGTCATCAGTTCAAGTTAAGAGCCGAAATATAATTTTAATAATCAGTTATCTGATCCTATTTATGTTGCCAGTTAAACATTTTAACTGAATTTTTTTTCAGGTCACTTTCACTCTATATGTTGTTTATCCATTTTTCAGATTTGCAGGGCTTGATCTCTAAAGAATCAAAATTATTGTGTGGGCAAGCCTCAAACCAGCCCAAATCACTGCATGTGAAATAAGTGGGCGTATTGCTGGTGATCTACAAAGATTGTGAGGGTAAGTGATAAGATCTGCAAACAGGTTCGCCCCCATTAAAATTAAAATTGCGTGTTGTTTCTGGCAGTTTGAGAAGCCATTAAATAAAGATGAAGTTCTAAGCCATGAAGTTAGAAGTAATAATTACATTACATTTAATTACATTAAAATAATTATCAAAAATAATAACAAACAATTTATAGTAAACTCTAGATAAACATTTCAAAGCGCTATAAATATATACAAAGTCAAAAAAATCTAAGGATTAAAAGGAAAGTTTAATTGAAAAGACTAAATATCAAATAGAAAACTGGAATAAAAGGAGCTAAAATAACATTTAGGTGGAAAAAAATTCCCTCTTACCACAGCTTAGGGATGTACACTGTCAGGCATGTAATATCTATCATGAGGTCTAACTGCAAACTATATATTAGGCAATGCAGATAAACCGTTCTGGCTGCTGCAGCTTCCGGGCTAATGTAAAGTACTTATCACACTGCTCAGATATTCACAGCTGTGTAGAGAAGCTCATTTATATAGTATGTATGCAGGGAAGTGAAAATCTATCAAACCCTTTACAATTTATTTATTTATTTATTTTGTTTCTGATTTTTTTTGCTATGTTTTCTCACAAAATATTTCAAACCACAAAAACAAATTCTGTAAAAATAGTTATAGCTTGTGTTTTCAAATGGTCTTTCTTTAGGACCAGATTGTGTTGAAAAGCTTTTTTTCTCACTTAAAGAAAGAAATATTTGAAAACTGTTTTTTTGTTTTTAAGCACACTCTTTTTGTCAAAACACAGAACAACTGTGAAATGGAAAGGATGATTTGTCACAGCACTGTCTGCCAATAATAGATGATCCATTGTCAAGACATCATAGCAGCTTTCTTAACCCAGTTAGCCTTCTGTTGGAGAAGTATATTAAGGCTGTCAGGCGGAACCTCCTGTTAGGACTGGAAATTTATTGCTGTAAAAATAAGAAAAAAAAATGTAATCCCAGATGTTTTTGTTGAGCAAAGAATGATTATCTAAATATATGTTATACTGAGGAGATATCTTATTTTAAGGCTGGCTCACAAAGAAAGGCCAAACACTGATTTCAGTGAAACATCAAACGCTACATATGCGCTCTTAAATCTAGATTTGGGCGTCCATAAAAAAAAATGTATTCTACACAATTCTACAAAACAATGAAAACATTTTTAATTTCGAACTATAAACTACAATGAAACATTTACAGTTTCTTTTAAATCAACGTGATTGTTTACTTTTTTATATAGCCATGCTTTCAACATGGTTACCTGCAGTGCTTTACCCGTCTTTCGACACTATTACATTCTCAGGCATCAGTGATACAACACTGCTTCTCACATCACAGCAAGCACAAAAAGGAGAGCACATAAACCTCATCTTATAATTATTGATTTCAAGATTCTGCTGCTGAACTACAAAGTAATTCTATCTCCCGTTTGCGGCTCTGAACTCATGACCTCTTATGTGTCAGAGTGCAGCTTTAGATCATCTGATGAGTCTTCAAAGAGATATTTTTTTTTGGTAAAGGCACCCAAACACCTAACCCCATGGCTTAAATATTCTATATCTTCATATTCTATCAAAGCAGTTTGATATTGTCTTCTTTCTATTGCAAATGATATAGATACCTCTGTGGAGAAAAGAGGTTTTTCTTCTTCTTTTATATTTTTACATGTTGTAATATTTAACTTAAAAGTAAGGGGAACATTTTTGTATAGAAAACAAAAAGCAACCCTAAATCCAAAAAGTTTATTTAAATCAATCTTTAACTGTATTTTTATCTTTTGGGAGATGTTCCCCTAGGTTAGCACATAATGAAATATTTTATTGCAAGTCTTGCCACTGATTTTCATTTGGATTTAGGTCTGGGGTTTGACTAGACTATAGTAAAGTATACATTTACCGTAAAAGAAAACATGGCTTTCTGTCTTTTACTTAACCACACATAGTGTTTCAAATGTAAGTCTCAATATTAGCTTTCAGTCTCATCCAACCAAAAGCATCTACTCCAGATTAAGCATGGACATTTTGCTAGGTTCTGCGATGAATGTTCTTCTTGTGCCGCTATTTAGTTGGGGTCAAAAGCCCAGCTCTAATTACCGGTAGATGTACCATACCCTTTGTTTTTATTTTTGGATGATGTTGATATCATTACTGTGTTCCTGCTCTTGGTGTCTCTTAACTATGACAAAGTTACACATCAATTAGATGAAATAGAAAGGCAGTTATATAATTATTATGGGTAAAGGGGATAAATCCCTGCAAAGCATGGTTTTAAGATTTTTGAAAATATAAATATTGTAAATTATGTTCCACTACAAAATTTTGCACTACTTTAAGATGGTTTGTCACAAACAATCAGGAATAAATTGGATTTATCTTTGTGATTCTAATATGACAAAATGTATAAGTGTGAGAATAAGAGAATAAGGAGAATAATACTATGTAAGGCAATGTAAGGCACTGTCAGAATCGGCTGATCTACCTCTACTGTATGTAGGGGTTGAGTTTAACCATAGCTATGAATCTGTGCTAAGCTTTGTGTTTTTTTTTTTCTTATTCTTAAACAAAAAACAAAAACAAAATAGTAATTTGAAGTTTGCTTAAAAACCCTCTGGAACGATGAAGATGGCGATAAAATAAATGTTCGCTCTGTTTTGCCCGTTCCATAAGCTGCAAAAACTAAAGTGCACACGGGGAGACGAGTGAGTGATGAGGTATATAAAGCTTGGACAATTAGAAAATAAGGCAGAGAGTGAAACTGACTTCTAAACCTCACAAAGAAAGAAACAGCATGCTGAAAATAAGTAAATAAATAAAGAATCTCTAAAAACCTCAAGAGACTTTTTTTTAGCTTTTCTATGAATCACAAATGTTGCTCTCATCTCCATCTGTCCTTCCTGTGTTGATTTATTCCTCATGTTTTTACCAACTGGCACATACATATGCAACTCAAGAGATCAATAAAGCAAGGAAATATTTGTTTGTTTACAGACTCAACAGAACAGAAAACAAATAAAACAGCCGATTGACACACAAACAACTGGCATGATGGTACAGACACAACGAAAAGCAATGAAACAACACAAGATAAAAGACAGTTAAAAATGAAATGAAGACAGAAAATGACCACGTTTGATCACCACATGTAGAAGAGGACATAGTCCACATAGCTACCTAGAAAGGCCATGACACAGATGCTGATGGCAAACATGGAGCTGAGGCTGAGGCTGTTGCTATCCTCACTGTAGAACACGGCAAGGGCCACTTCGCAGTGCCGCCCCCGGTAGCCCTCACTGCAGTGGCACGAGTAGCGGGACGGCGAGTGAGCCACGCACGTGCCATGTCGACACGGCCGGCTAGCGCAGAGCGTGTAAATGCACACTCTGCCCACGGAGGTCTCTTTGGTCATGTGGCCCGCAGGGCACCTGTGCAGAGAAGATGAAGAACTGTAAAGCAGAGACATGAGACACTCGGGAAGCTGTCATGTAATAGTAATAACAAAAAAAAAAAGAACACTGAATTTTACAGGAGTTATGAGGTCTTAGCTGATGGTGTAAAAATAAATCCCTCAGGAGTAACACCTCT
Source organism: Cyprinodon variegatus (assembly GCF_000732505.1). Classification (NCBI taxonomy): domain Eukaryota; kingdom Metazoa; phylum Chordata; class Actinopteri; order Cyprinodontiformes; family Cyprinodontidae; genus Cyprinodon; species Cyprinodon variegatus. The sequence goes on from NW_015150507.1 coordinate 1,377,169, forward strand.
TATATCTGATTCAAAGATATGTTCTTTGAAGGTTACAGAATGTTGTCTGTGAATTAAAAAAAGGAAAAGAAAAGAAAGCGAGGAGCAGAGATTGGCTTTGCAGTAGTATTCCCCCAGTATATTTGTACAAACTATCCCCTGAATATCATTCATCCCTGCCCCCTGCTTCTGTGAGTGCTTTGTATCCTGAGGCTGTGCTGCAATCACAGAATATGGATGCCAAAGTCCCCACTGGTTTTGGAGTGTTGAAATCACAGCAAACAGACTTAGTAATCCTGCAGAGTTTAAAGGGCCATTCAAAACTCTTATAGCGGCTGCTGGTAAATGCTTTTTTTTTCTAAAGTTGACTCAGTATTTGACACGCAGAATTCACCTGATGCCTTCGTCTTGTTGATATCTTTTTGACACCACTGCGTCAAGAAACAGAAAAATTCACACTGGATTATCTAACTTTATGATGCAAAAACTCCTTAATCTATATTCATTTATGTATGCCTGGTCATTTATTATTTATTTACATGTAAGTCCTGAATTAATAAAAACCCCATGACTTTTAATGTTCTGCTATTAAATTCAGGGCTGTTCATTTTAGGCTGCAGCACCTTAGCAACAAGCTGTTTAGTGAGTCCCTTTTTTTTTTTAGTTCTTCTGTTAAGAACCTTTGTGTAACCTTTGCCTGATGCGCACCCTTTAAATCTTTTCAAAACATGTTTTAAGTTAACCTGTTGTTCACATATGAAATATTGCCACTATATGGAAAGGTAAACTTCCATGCCTTTGTTGTAGCAGTGTTTTCCAGTAAATTTAAGATGCTACAAGTTTTCTGTTAAAAAAAATTATAGAAAACCTTTAGGTATTTCTTCAGCTTTTGCCTCACATTGGAATCGTATTACTGAATCTGGAATTTAATTTATTTTCATCTACCTGCATATAAAGTCAAGTTCAATCTTGTATTAAAGAATGAATAGATCAAATGTTATTTTATTTGCAGCTAATATCAAAGCTCTAAGCATTTATGCTAAACTGCAAGGCTTTTGACATACAGTAAAAGAGGAGTTCAAGACAAATTTTTTCCAATCTGTTTCTACCTTGAATGGCATATATTCGGTATAATTCGACCTGGAATAAAATAAACTATCGGAGGAAAACCTATTGAGGTTGCTCTAATTCATTTGCATTAGTGTGGACATATTTAAACGATATGTTAATGAAACATCCTCTGATTAAATTTCAGTGTTCAGTTCTCTTTGGTCATCCGCGCTTGTAAAAGTTTTTCTTTTTTAATCTATTACAGTATGTGAACATCTATACTGTAGAGACTCTTGTGGTGAGCAGTCTGCAGGCATAGGCCTTCCTCTTTGCGCCTTACAGCAGACATTTGAAGTTATTCTTTAAATAGTTGTGTTACCATGATCTTCAAAGGATCCAAATAAGGAGAGCCAAAAAAAAAAATAAACAAAAAAAGGGAAAGAAAAAAAACAAACAAAAAAAATCTCAATCTGCAATAAATGGGTGTGTTGTGGTGACCTACAAATATTGCGTGTACAAAGGAAAAGACCTGCAAGAGATTCAGTTCATCTCCATTAAAATGGACAAATCTAGTGTACTACTGTCAGTTTTATTTGAAATTGGTAGTAAATAAAAGATTAAATTCTAAGTAATGGAGTTGGAGGCATTGCTTTTCAATATTTTCAAAATGTAGAATTTCATCTGAAGCTAATGACAGAGAATGATTCCGTCACCAACATATTTTTTTTATTTTAAGCATTCTTTTTGTCATACACTCTATTGTTTATTGATTGATTTTATTTCAGAGACCCTTAATTGTCCCACAATGGAGTAACATGTCCTTTACTAACCAATCCCCTCTAGGAGCTGTAGGCTATACACACACTGAGTGCTGCCATGGAAGCATTTTGGGGTTATTGGGGTTTTGAACGATTGGACCATTATATATATTTTTTGTGGCTCTTTCAGAGCTCTCTTGGCCAAATATTTATGCGCATTAGGCATTCTTAATCTGGGTTTTTAGAGATTTAAATATTGGTGTAAAAGTCTTTTTTAGAGATCTGTCATACAGCTATCAAGATTTTGAATAAATGGGAATGCTCTCAGATGGAGAACAGAACCACTTCCAATCAGGAAATCCTGCAGGTCCTTCAGTGATGAACTCCCTACGACTGATCTTCTGTCTTTGATCATTAGCTTCGCCACAACCTATTGTACGAAAGTATAGAGTGGTCTTGTATCATTTCATTACATCAGAAAAATATGTAATTTGATCCTGGGACATAAAGGCCTTTTATGTGCACTGCAAGGACCTTTCTGGCAGAAATATCTAATGAGATCATATCTAATTGTAAAAGTCTTCAATTGAAAGTACTAGAGGCTTCACTTTCTTGAACCTACAGTATTACTTCCTCTTACTTATACTTTACATTCTACTCCTAAGACCTACTTCTGGAAACTACCAGCTTTATGATAGGGATATTCGTTATATTGATAATTCAGTTCCATGTAAGTTCAATGACTAACTTAGCATTACCGTAATCTTTGATGCAACACATTGCCAGAACCAAAAAGTTCTTATGAATCAACAAATAGCTCCAAAGATGAACAGACCAAATTCCTCATTATTGTCCCTGACCAGCTTCAGTCTACAATCATGCAACCCTTTGCTGAATTAAACTCAGTTTTCAGGTATCCTTAGAAACAATAGTGTCACATTTTATTCTGTTACATCCTTGCAACACTATTTGTGATAATGAATGAAGAAGTGGCTCTTCGAGAAGTGGAATATATCTAAGCTTTGAAGTCTTTTTAAGACTTAAGTTTAAGAAGATCATTTATAGTTTTATGTCTTCAGGCATTACAGGGTGCAGCTTCAAGGCAAACACTAAAGAAAAAAGAGACATTTTACACCCATTTTAGTCCCTTTGCACCCTAACATTTTGGAATACATTTTTAAAATCTCAAACCTGACTCTTAAAGTAGTTCTGCCCTTGCTTTCATCTCTAAGAGCTTCTCCTCTTGCAGTATGAAATAATCCAGTGTTTACTGATAGTGCCCTGGACACATTTGAAGCCTACAGAGGCCAGTTTATTTATAATATGTATTTCGTTTTATCATTAAACCTACTTTAATGCTTCTATTCTTGTGTCTTTTAATTTTTTTTTTTTTTACAGCTCTAGTAGGTCACCTTTGTGACAGTAGACTGAAAGGGAAGGGGGTATGAGAGAGGGGGAGAGACATGCCGTAAAGGGCGGCAGGTCGGATTCGAACCCTGGTCGGCCGCGTCGAGGACTATGGCCTCCGTACATGGGTCGTTCACACTAACCACTGTTTCACCTGCCCGCCCGTGTCTTTTGCTTTTGTCATTTATATTTGTAGTTTTTTTCCTTATGTAAAGGACTTTTTGTGTTTATCAGACTCATGTCCTCTATAACTAGCTTCTATTTTTGTCTGTCGGACCCATACAGTATCTAGTTGACAAACTGGGCTTAATATTCTTGCTTTTCATTAAAGGTATTGCTCATGTGGATTCTCCTAAGCTTTTTTTCATAGTCTAAGATAGGCTGTCAGGGAATAACTAACCAGTTTTCAGAGTGCTAGAGCTATGCTTACAGGTGAGTGTGCTCGCTAGGATAGGGAAGTTAGTAGCGTTGGGAATTCCCACTTACTGCAGCCTTAACTCTGCAAAAATGTCCTTGTCCGTCATCTGCATATACAGTAGCGACTGAAAGGGAATTGAACACTTTTATTAGTATGTAGTAAATAAAAACAAGTACCACATAATAATATGAAAATATTGACATTTTAAGTTAATGTTGATTTCATTCATAAACAGTTTCCATTCAGTTTATTAGGGAAAATATTTTTAATTGAATACAAATTATAAAAATATATTTAATATATATACATATTTTTTTCTTTAATTTTTCATGGTTTTATGCTGACTGCTCTGCAGGAGTAGAGATCAAGGTTTGGATGCAATCATCCAGCTACAAGGGATCCTCTTCATGTCCTGCCATTATCAATTCCACTACTTACTTTATCATTTCTTCAGTATAGATACTTCATTATAATTTGACAGTCAAGTTTGGAATTATTTGCACCTGCAGACTAATCGTTTTCTTCAGTTATTCTGAAAAATCTTTAACTAAAACCTTTTCTGTATCCATATCTGACTTCGTATTACGATGACAAAAGACAAATAAGTGTCTTAAAAAGTTTGGCAGTTATTGTAAAAAAAAAAAAAAAAAAAGCATGCAGATTTAAAGACATAATTCTGGCCAGATGCATGTTGATTTATGCCGATTTAAATTAATGGTCCAGACTGGGCAACGTTAACAGATGGCATTCAGAAACACAGGATTTTTTTTTATAAACCTTGGCTTTAAATCCTAACAAAACAATTTTCTTTTTGGGAAAAAGTGGTTTATTGCTCCATGCCACCAGGAAGACCATCTTTGATTCTGACAAAATCTCTGGCATCTTATTTAATGTAACTTTAACCTCACTAATGGTACCCTGCACACAGTCTTTAGTTCAAAACCCGAAGCCCTGGTATAGTTTTATATGGGAAACCATGCAATCTATTCTCATTGAGACTATATGAATAACTAAATGCCTTTCTATTCCAACATATTTGGATTGAATTGAACTGTATCAACTCTGAAAATGAGTCAGTCATCTTTGAATCATTTGGATTGAATCCATTCTATTTGGATTGAATTAGATTGTATGTAGATGCAAATTGGATCACTTTGTCTGCCATGATATGACATTCTTGTTACTTAGCACTAAAAATAAAAGTGGAAACACTGTAACCAAATTGTGGTCATCTAGCCATGTATTATTATTGTTGATCCTGAATTATGGGCTGTACTTAACTAAATTTATCAAATATTATGGTAGTTCTAAACTTTCTTAGTGGTTTACAATTAGTCTTTACTCATTATTAATGGCTACTTTATGTGTAATAATTTTCCACTGTATATTTCCAAGGGACATTATGGCATTTTACTTGCTGATTCATGGCTTTGCTGAAGATCACATTAAGCCAAATCTCAGAATAATTTGCAAGTCATTAGATAGGAATGACCTTTTACATATCTTTGGAGTATTCATATCAGTGTCACCTTTATGCTGATTCTTATCCTTTGCACTGGATAGATAGAAAGACAAATAGGTGGAATAGGTTGGATCACTGGATGGACAGACTGGCAGAAAAAATGTATAAATATGCAAAAGCACAAACTGACTGCTGGCATTTCTAAGTTTATTATGAGTATGGTAATCCTATGCATCGTTTGTTTTTGGAGATGTGCTTGTAAATATGAGAGCGTGACTGCACACTTTAAGGCTGCTTTAAAATGTTTGGTTGTTTATTCTCTATATTTACAGCACCTGCAATCATGCTGTCTCCAGAGGTCCACACAGACCAAGGGAGGGGAGCAGTGATGCTTTCTGCAGGAATCTGAGTAGCAGCCGACAGAGACGCCCTGCGAAGCAACCAACACCTGAAGTCCTTCTGAATGCTGGTCCTGATCCAGGGGAATGGAGCGGCCGTTAAGCCTCACATCACGCAAACAGCCTGGTGGAGACAGAGGAAAATAGGAGAAGGGAGACACTAGTCCTCAGGGCAAACTCTTTTATAGACACACATTTACACAACAGCAGGGGTGTAAACTGGAATATGCAGGCACACATGCATTAACACCCTTAGACTTGCTGACACACCTGCCGACCAACGCTCTCACATTGCCAAACATACAAACAGCCTCGGGCTACGCTTTCAGCATGAATTCATATTTTTTTTTCCTTTGGTTGCTCTTTCAAGAGGTTATTCTACTCACTCTGCGTAAAGCATGAAGTCTCCTGCATCAAGTAAATTCAAATTAGCACCACTGACATATTCTGCTTACCTGGTATAATCTAAGACATCAAACCAGTGCTGTAATACACGGGCTTCAGGGTGGGGTAGGTTTCTATATCAAATCAATTGTGAGTTTAAAAAAGAGGTTCAGATCTGCTGATTTTAATAAATATAGTCTCTAAATTTATGTATCAATTTAATTATAACTACTTCATTTCTTTAAAATCCATAGATCTGACGTCAATTTTAAAAAGTATTCTGCCCTCTGCTTATGTTTTTTTTTAGTTTCTTTGTAATCTTGTATCTTTAGTTGTTTTCTGGCTGTATTTTCTTTTATGAGTTACTCTCTGCTGCCCCCTTGTGCCTGTGTCCTTTCCCAATGGCTCCCTTCTAGTTAGTTCTGTTCGCACCTGCTCCATATCAGCTAATTAATTCCCCATCTATACACCACCTTTGCAGTCCTTCACTGCTGGTGTCTTGCTGTTTTGTTGCTCCCCATGTGTGTTCTCCCTGGCATTTCCTGGAGTTTTTGGTTTACAGTATTTTTGGATTTTTGCCTCAGTTGCCTGTGAGTCCTTAAATAAATCGGCAAAACTCATCTCTGCATTTGGGTCCTCAAAAACCCTCCACACAAACCTTGACAATGTCCAATCTACAAGTATTATGTTATGTTACAGTGTGTGCAATAAGATAAAGTAGGAATGAAATACTGCTACAGTATCCAACAGTCTAAAGCAGTGGTGGCAGCATCATTCTTCAATACATTTTTCTGTAGCAGCGGCTGAGAGTATGCAGTACAGCTACATTCTTGATTGTTCTGATTCCTTGGGATTTTCACATTGAAACAAAATTTTCAAAGACAAAACATCTGGAAAACAATTGACAAATTCAAAATGCCAGAATGTGAATGTTGTGCAATAATTAAAAACAAACAACAACAAAATTGTACATAAAAAAGCAGTGAGGCTTAAGGAGGCAACTGAAAACAACTGCAGCTGCTTACCAAGAAAACTGCGATTGTGTCCTGATGGAAAAGAGTTCCCAAGCATGACCACAGAGGGGTCAATAATGATCTCCTGACTTTGGCCAGGTGAGGCTGTGACTTCAAGTCGCCCCCCACCTCCATCCAGCCTTAGGGTGAACTCTCTGCCGTACCGATCCAACTCCACCTCATGCCATTCCCCGTCATCCAGACGATGGTACGGCAGAGAGATATTGTAGTCTCCATCTCCTAGGTTGTATAAAACAGCCAGCAGACCATGGAAAACCTGAAAACACAATAGAAATTTAGTTAAATTCTTTCATTCAAAAGGAATTATCGATAGATTTTGATAGCCAAGCTATGCTCCAGAATTCAGGCATCATGACTCTACATTGGGGGACGTTTGTACCGCTGTAAAACAAGCTGTTCAATTTTGTCAGCTGCTGCTTCAACACCTTTTCTCTCAGCGTAGATTTCAAAACTCAGTAGAAATATTGCAGAATGAGGTGCCATGAAGCAGACTGACAGTCTGACAGAGCTGGATTTCTGCCATATTGCTGCTGTGTTGATGTGCAACAAAAAAAAAAGCTCCTGAGCATAACAACATTATAAGAAGTAGGCCAGCTCCCAAGGTGAGAAAAAGGCAGCTAAGGGTGAGCAAGGTAAGAATTGTGAAATTAAAGCACCCATACAGCCTATCTGCTGTAAAATCTTACTGAAACGAAGGAGGAAAATTCCAGCTTTAAGGATTAATTCTGCAATTTTGCAGCAGTAATGCTCTGCCAGGAAGCTCCACACATCACTGCATGGCAAAGTTATCCCAGAGGCAAGGTATACATGAAACAACAATTATCTTCAGCAGTTAGGGATGAGTGAACACAATGGACAAACCAATGTGAGGCGTCCCATAACTGCAGCTTGTACATGTCCTGAGCCTAATTGGAAACAGTAGGTCTAGATAATTCATGGTCAGCCTGGCATGCATTAACTATTGCTTCCTCAGCAAGAGCACCTCTGGTGTTCTATCCCTACCGGACCCACATAAACACACAGACACATAAAAGGTCTAAGCTTTATGTTTTCCCAATTGCCTCATCTTGTGTTTAAATGTTGCAAAAACTTAGGTTCATCTGATCATAAACACTCTCTGAAGTATCCCTTGAATCATATGTAATTATCCTTTCTCTAAGTGTATTTCTTTGGTCTATGCTATTTTTAAGCTCTGATTTTTCTAGCTTGCCTGATATTACTTATAGAGTAAATCCCAGACACCTTCTAAATACATCTTCTCATAGTGCATTGGGTAATCTTTTTCTTTACAGAGAGGCCATACTCCTCTGAGAGCTGAATGCAGTTTCCCAGCCTATCTCTGGTAACCTCTGTGTGAAAAAGTACATATAAATTTATTGTGCACTCAATTCAGTATCCCTCTAAAAGAAGAGGAGGAGTGGGTCAGAGAGGCAGCCCTTTAAATGAGAGGTTTTTGTCAGAAAACACACCAGGGTTGTGTTCAAGTGTTTCTATTTGTTTTGGGACAACAAGGCTAAAAATGTTTCAGTGTGTTTGCTGCAGACAGACATCAGTTGCTTTATACAGCTCACCAATTCGTAGTTCCAGTGAGGATTTCAGGGAAAGGCTTCACAGCCCATATACCGTACATTAAAGCCCTCAGCCATTTTCCTTCCTGTCACTGTGGGATTTCAACAAGGGAAGGGGACACCACAGTTTTTTTTTTTCGTTTTTTTTCCTCATGAAGCAAACTAAAAGAAGAACAAGTCATGGTGCTTTAAGCCGTGCTGTCTGACAAAGTAGTGCCAGCCCAGAAAAGAGATGTTTTTAAAGACGGACCGACAGTGTGAAATCCATAATAACAGAAACAGTTTCGGCACAAACAGGCGACCTGTGAGTGACAGTCCTACCAGAGTCAGTTACTTCCAAGTAATGTTCCCACTTGGCCTGTCAGTTGGTTCGATGAAATCCTTTAACAGAAAACACCACCATAACAAACACTCAGGAATGTGTCAAAAAAGAGACACATGTTATTGTTTAGTTCTGGCAAAGTGATGTACATTGTGGGTGCTGCAATCAACTAGTTGAGTCAAAACAAATATCCAGATACATTGCCTTTCAAAAGTACCAATGTCGCCGCGAATCTTGCACATTTTATGACATAACTACAACAACAGAACTACAATTTAGGATTTCATGTGATGGACAAACACAGAGCAGCACTTACTGTAACCTTTACATAATATGATAGAAATTGTGGCAGCAAGCTCATCCAGGAGGATCATGACTTGTAAGATAATGGTTGATGCACTCAGCTGGTTTTCCTTGACAGAAACTTTTAACCAATCTGACAGTATTGTTTCTGCAAAGTGCCTTGAGATTACATGTGGGGTGAATTGGTGCTACAGTATATAAAAACTGAATTGAAATTAGTTGAACATTTAGTTTGACATAAAAAAGGCGATAGTTCGTAGCACTATTGCCTTAAAGCGAGGAGGTCTTCGGTTTGATTACTAGTCCGGGGTTCTTCTGCATGGAAGTTTTATATTCTCCCCTTGCATGGATGTTTTTTTTCCAGTACTCTAGCTTCCTCCTGCAGACCACAAACATAACTGTAAGCTAGAATGGCCTAGAATGGCTCACATCAGCCCTCCATAACCGCAAGGAATACGCAGTCGAAGAGGGATGGTTTAGCAAGGTTTTTATAAATATTACAGATATATCTTTGTATTACAGTGAATTATACATTTTTATTCAGCTGATTTGATTTTTTTTTTAAACTTTTATCCTCTAAATTGCAGACGGAAGTATTTTCTGTTATTTTTCTTTCCGTTTTGCACATTGACTGGTTGATAAGCATTGACCTTTATAATAATGTTTTAGTGTTAATACATTTCTGCTTTTATTTCAAAGGCTATATTGCCATATTGCTATATTTTTATTGCGTTTTGCACAATTCACTTTGATTTTGGATTGGATTGACTTACCAGTATTCCATAAAATATTTGAAGGTTACACCATCATTATATAACCAAATTCCAAACTTCTCCTTTAACTTTATCCATAACATCTCTTGTGTGTCCCTTGGTTTTTATGATGTGTGTTACATAATATTCCTCAACATAGTTCTGAGGTTTTCTCAAAGTAATTTTACTAGAAACTGATAAGTGGCTTTTGAGGGCAGTTAGACTCTATGTTTTTGAGTTGGTTTATAAATTTTTCTTAAAGTACCTTGAGAATATTTTTGTTGCAATTTGGTGCTGTACAAACAAACTAGAATGAATTGAATTGATGGATGGCTTAATAAGAATTTCACTTTTCATTTTTCTAGTTGTAAAGCAAACCCTGTCATTTAACGTTACAGCTATCCTTTGCTTTGTTCTGATCTGTTGTATTGAACCTGTACGAAATACAAAGAATGCTGTGGTTGTGTCGTGACAAAATGTGGAAAAAAACATAACAGTGACTACTTCTAAAGGCAAACTGCATATGATCTAGTGAAATATTGCAAAGATGTTTAGCTTACTACTCGACAAAAGCTTTTTTAAAACTCAGAAGTGTTCAGCAGGAGATTTGACCTTCCATTTATTGCAATGTCCATTGACTCTCCTGCCATTTCAAAGGAGATATGAAACTTTAACCAGAAGCAAAAATAACCTTGAATAAGGAAGGCCTATTATGTTTTATAAAATGCTTTCCAAAAAGGCACTCTGCAGATCTTGTCAAAGAGCCAGTTAGGAACATACATATGTCAGTCAACAGCCCCCTCAGTATCCACCCATATGTCTCCAACCCTGATATTACTCACTCACAGCCTGACAAGCATCTGCTGCAATCATTTACAGGGCCTAATTTGAGGCTCACAAACAAGACAATTGCAGCTGTTAAGGTGAAGGCGAGTGACCAGCTGTGACTTACCTCTAAACGCAGGTATTCACTCTGCTCCTGGGACAGCAAGCTAAGGATGACCCCAGTTAACGCACGAGTCCGGACCCCAATCTGTACTTGTGTTCGCCTTGCAGGCAGGGACCACAGAAGCTGCAGCTGAATGTGGCTCCGGCCGTCGAATGAAAACTCTGGAGTCACTTGTCAATCAAAAAAAAAGCACAAAAGGCTTGTTCAATTAATTCTGCTGTCACACGGGGAATACATTAGAGATTTACAGAGAGAGTGTGTGGCAGTGCAAAATCACTTTATGTAAGATGGGGCTATCTTCCCAGACCAGCAAGTTTTCCATGTGGGTCTGCACACCTCGTGAGGTTCAAACTGAAAACGTCATGGTCATTTAAAGGCAACTCTACAGGCCTACCTTGATCACAATGCGGGCCTGTAAACCCTTTTTCACACAGGCAGCTGAAAGAGCCCCATTCCCCATGACAGCTGCCCCGCTTTCCACAGGGGGGATTCTGCTCCAAGTCAGTGCAGTGGTTATCAATAAGACTGCAGCCTGGCGAAGTGCTGAAGGATTCAGCAGGGGAACCAAGGTCATACAACTAGATGGAATATGAGTAAAAGAAAAAGGGAAAAGAAAGTTAAAGAGGAAAGACATGTAATAAAGTGAAGTCATGAAATCTAAAGGAAACTATTTTATGTTCTTAGATTTCTAGATTAGTACAAGAAATCTTAACGTCAATTATTAAAGAATAGTGCTACATTTATACACTTATCTTCTTTGTGATAAAAAGAAAAACTCTAAAATGAAAAATCAAACCAAAAATACTCTGGTTCTCTGAGCCAAATTTGTGAAGCTATGTGTAAAAACAAAGTACTGTACACTGCTTTAGCCTTAATATAAATCAAAAGGGAAAGTGCAGCCAGACTGGTCTGATGCAGCTGACTGATTATTAGTAATTGTGAAAATCTTTGAAGAGATACATTTATTAACAGTTGGCTAGTCCTGAGTTTCTGTGGCGTGCCAACAAAGCAAGTGACCCAAGTACAAAGAAGTCATCAGACTGCATTCAGTAAAACCAACTGCTATAGAACCTTCCACAATGATTGAATAGAGGTCAATGCTATGTATAGGACAGTAATGCTGAATAGATATGTTTGCGTTTCTATCAGGGAGGGGTCAAAACCTTTGCAGTGACAACTACAAAAAGTTGAAGATAAAACCATGGTTCCCATTAGTGTCTACCTGGAGAACTCGACTTTAATCATCCAAATAATGGTATGAGGTCAACGTAATTTGCTGGAGAATGAATTCTGTCAATGTAGGATTTTGTTGAGTTTATAGAAAGAGACCCAATTCTGTGTGTGCATGTGCTTGTGTGCTTAATTGATACTGTTGAACTTTTTATGCAGCCTATTATGAGCCTGGCTGATTATATTGATGTGCTTTGGACTTTTAATTGCTGCATGATATGCTTGATGTAAGTTGAGTATTTGTTTTATTAATTAAGATGCTGCTTTTTCTTTTGCAACCATGTTAATATTATCATCTTCTCAGGCTTATTTCTATGTCATGGATCTATTCGAAATCATGATACACAAAGAGTATTTACATTTGAAAACAGATGTTTCTATACTGTATAAAAGACTTATGATCTTTTTTATTTTGACTAAATTTTCCTGTGTTAGATTATTTTGGAGTACAAAACATTCTTCTATATGCTGGATGCCAGAATAATGACCACAGGATTTTTCTAAGAGATAAAAAAAAAAATAACTCTTTTCAATATATAAAGATAATGCACTTCTCCTTAATATTAAGTTTTGTATTTTTCCATAGACAATCACAGAAGTAGACTAAAATCCCAAGTCAGAGTGACAGATTTGTTTTTGGGAATGCCTATGTCAAGCACATCTTTTCTAATGTTCCCACTAAACTTTTTATGGGACTGATTTGGAATGTGAAATAGCCACTTGATTTTAAAAACCCATTTGTGGTAAAGCTTTAACATACTGGCTGATGCATGTGGAATGCTGCTGCAACAGTTATGAGAAATATTATACTTCCCCATGATGCAATTTATTTTTTTTTAATTATACCTACCCCTAATGAAGGAAATAATCACCAGAATAGGACACCTCCAAGTTTTCTCTGCTGGGATGGTGATTTTTCCAATACGGAATCCTCCCTTTTTTCTACAATTGTACAACAAGCTCTAGAATTTCGTGTCCACCAGACCAAAATCTTATCTCTTAAAACAAAGATAAAACATGACTTTTGCTGAAAGTTGACTGAGAGAGAAAGAAGCCACTATCCTTAAAACAAGGCTAGATAAACTGAAGTTTCTGAAAGCACATGGTGGCAGAACTAAGAATAATGACACTCTATACCCAGCAACAGCATCTTTACAAGGTCACATGCTTTGCAACAAAAATGTTCATCTATGGCATACTATATAAAGTATGATTCCTTATTGTATTGTATAATGGCAATAAAAAAAAAAAAAAAATCCCATAGTGTTTACGCATGCAGATAAGTGCTGTAAGTAGATTAACATGGCAACAGCTGGCATCTGAAAACTATACCTGATCTGTTAATGTTTTCCTTTCATTTAACATTAACATTTTTATTCAGATTTTCTCATGACATTAGACAAAGAAACAGCATTTTGCTGTTGCCTTAAAATAATCTAAAGGTATGCCTCCATTTAACTCAATTATTGCAAAGAAAGTAAATATACAAGGTTATGGTATCATAATTTAAGTTTCCACAAAATCCCTAAGACAAAACCATGAAACAATGATCAATCTCCTTGTTCAGGTATTTAGTAAATATATTTAATTTAAATGATGTAAAGAAAAAAGCATGTCTGTTTGGTATGATTATGTCTATGTTTAAACAGTGAAAGCACATCTCTAATAGTTATATATGTAATCTAAAGTACCGGTATGCTTTAACTTTTTAGGGATGTAAAAGCAAAAGGATTTAATGTACCTCCTCTCCTGTATTAAAAACCACTCACCCAGTAAAAGGAGAAACAGTCATCCTTTTTTTCTAAATAGACATAATAAACCATACAATCATGGTGAGTGCAGATACTACACTTTTAATCATCTTGATTAATCGATTATTGAAATAATCGTCAACTATTTTAGTAATACTGCGATGGACTGGCGACTTGTCCAGGGTGTAGCCCGCCTCTTGCCCATTGACTGCTGGAGATAAGCACCAGCACCCCTCGCGACCCCACTCGGGACAAGCGTGTAAGAAAATGGATAGATGGATGGATGGATATTCTAGTAATAAATTAATCATTAAATGGAGTACAGAGACTGTAAAACATGCCCTTTGTTATGGTTCTCTCCTTGTGGACTTCCATTGGAGTTCCTCAAAAAAGTTTTCAATTTCACTTTTGGTTTATGTTATTCTGTGTTTTCTTATTTATTGGTTTCTTTTACTGGTGAAGATTCTCATAACAAGGATTTATTGGACTACTTACCGGTAATAAAAGCCTGGAACTCAAGTTTAATCCAGAGCTGTTTCCTTTCCCCTTTGCTCTCTTCTAGTTAGTTCTATTCACACCTGCCCCATATCAGCTCATTAGCCCATTCTTTGTTCTGTTCCCCATATATACACCACCTCTGCAGTTTCTCATTACTGGTTTCTACCTGTCTGTGATGCTCCATAGCATCTCCTGGTTTTTTGCTTTTCAGTGTTTTTAATTTTTGGATTTTTGCCTCTGTTACTTTTGGATTTTTACACTAAATCTGCAAACTCATCTCTACCTCCTCATCTCTACATTTGGGTCCTCAAAAACCTCCACCAAACCTTGACACCTTTTGCTGACAGAGGGACCCATTTAGAGCTGTAATTATATCAAAATGTAAAAAATATGTAAAGATTTTGCACTGAAGATGGAAAATGACCTCTTTCGTCTGCAAATATGTTCCATGCAGAACTCCTCAAGTGGAAACATAATGGTTTTAACTGGTTTAATTTAGTAAAACAATCTTCTTAGTTGCAGCCCTTTCGTAATTTACATGTATGAATACAAAATAAAACACATAAAGACTTTAGTGTCACCACAGGGCCCCCAAGGTTTTAGCAGATAAATTGAACATCTGAGGCTACAAACAAAAGCATAAGTCATTTAACCAATTTCCTGAAAATATCAAATATGCAAAGGATGTTGACTCAGGACTAAATATTATTTCAGTGTTTAATCTTTATTAAGCCATTGCTATTTATTTATTAAAAATTTATGTTTTAAAATCTATTCCTATTTAAAATAAAACATTTTAATTTTTTTCATGCATTTCTCGTCAACAATATGCTGTTTTTACCATTTTTCCATTATTAATATAATTATTTTTAATAAAGCACTTACACATTCTTTACAGCATTGTAAACACCAAGAAATAAAATACACACTAGAAGCACATGCAGATAAAAAACATTTAAGTGCTATCACCCACCACAACATAATGCAGATATTTTACATTCAGGTAAATGCTTATGTATATATATATATATATTTTTTTTTTGATAGAGGCACATCGAAGACAGGAAAGTGGTGAGCTATCATCAGCATTCATCAGGTTTCTCTGTGTAGCCTTGAGGTCATATTAACATTCTTATAAAAGTAGAATCTACTGTAGGTTTCTGCCATCCAACAGTAAAAGAAAGTAAAAGCTGTACAATAAAGCCACCTATTCATCCATTCATGCAGTTGTATTAAAGTCAACTTGCTTTTTTTACTTTACCTTGCTGTCCACAATCAGGTTTCTTATACATCCAGTATAGTGTTTGTGTTGCAGCTGTGGATATTCATATGATATGTTCTCGTTGACTCCTCCTAGTTGCAGAACATGACTTACGTTCAGGTACCTGAGTATGAAGAACAACCAAAAATGTGTTCTGAGCAAAGTTTTCAAGGTTACAATTCAACACAAAACTTGCAACATAAATAAAACACAGCCTTCAAGCAGTTGTAACACATACAAGCCGTCAATGTTAAAATTCATAGTTTTCTTCCGTTCTTGCTGAGGCTGTTATCACTTTCTGTACATACAGAAAACTAATGTGACACCCTTTTATTGTTATTTTTCTCTTACTTTGAAAATATGCATGATGGGTGAATAACATTTCCAAGAAAAAGATATATCCACAAAGAGATTTGATAGAGAAGCTCTACTCTTTTCAAAACTGTATGCACCAAGTGATAATTCCTCTGCCAACACGAGTCAAAGCATAGCCTCAGGGGAATACTTTTATTCCACTTTATTTATATATCTCTTTGTTTGCAATATGATGAAAAAAGAAGTGAATCAGTAATATTAAAACTTCATTTAGAGATAGTCAGCTGACAAAAAAAGGAATCCAATAAATCTGTGAAACAGTGTGACTATCAATTATTTTAAACAGAAAATAGATTGCTTTCCTGACAAGGATACTGTTCTAGGGGGATTATATATCAAATAAATTGATGGGCACCTACAGCTGAAATAATGGAATCAGGTGTCAATTTCCAAGGATAAATAAATAAATAAAGTGGATTTCTCCACACCAATCAAAAAAGGGTATTCAAAAGATGATTTCTAAGTAATATGAAATTAAAATTTTTGTTTCAAGGAAGAGGAACATGTCAAAGGGATAAGACCCAGCAGTTAATGGTTACTGTAGTGACAACAAACACTGCCCGTTACTGCTTCACCAGTAAGATAACTGAGGCGATTGAGGAAGTTGTGTATAAGATATATATATATATATATATATATATATATATATATAATTCTTATATTTACCTAGAATAGCAGAAATATATCTTTAGAATGATTCGTCTCCACTTTTTATCATAAAAAAGCGTAAAGGCTACTATTTAGGTTTTAAAAGAAACCAAACAGCCAGAGTTTGAATGACATGACCAATGTATACTTGGTTGGAATAACATTTTGAAAGCTACATATCTCCACCTTTTGGGCAAAAACACAAACTTACAATACATGGAAATGTTGAAATTTTCTGGAAAAAGTCACACAGGTGCTTTTATTTATTTCTCCTCCTTATTCAAAAACACGTGATTACTGGCTAATATGAAGTAGTTGGGAACAGTTTTGTTAATGTTTTGTCAGGCTGTGTTACACTGAGGCCATATGAAGTTGCCATATGCTTAGCTGCTTTGTGCATGGTTTCTTGCCTTAATGATTTTACACATATTTCCTAAATGTGGACATGGAAAATTGTGGAAAAAAAAGACATGCACTTTTTAACTATAAAAACAAAATATAAAAAACACAATCACAGCTCTTCACAAAACCTGAGACATGTAAAAAAAAAATAAATAAATAATGAAACTACCGCACAATCCTATGTCCTCAGTTGCAATTTTTTAAATGTGTGGCTAAGCTGAAACAATAATAATAAATCCAGAGCGAAGTGGAGTCCACACTGGTTATTAAACAAACTGAGCTGTTATCAAGCACAACCTGCTATGAGCATGAGGAGTCAACATTTAATTGGCATTTTAAGGATTATTTTTCAGGAAATCATCAACGCTTTATTCCCCCCAGAGAAAACAGTGTGGATCGTGAGAAACTAAAAACAGCTTGAGTATCCATCCGATTTTATCTTAATAAATAATAAACCGAAGATTTTCATAAAGAGCATTTTAGATAGGATTTTCTGGGCTTGAACTGTAAGAATATATTTTACTCAGAAATGCTTTTACCATGTTAGACATGAATATTCAAATGGTACCACATTCATCCAAATAACACTTAACACTTAAGATAATGGAAGCTCACATACTTGACAAAGAACCAAAAGAAAAGCAAATGATGACAATTTAACAAGGCTTTAAATTCATTCTCAAGCAGAAATAGTTTTTTTTGCGCTTTTATTTTCAAATCTTCCCTTTTATTTAGTCTTTTAAAGCAAGATGCCAAATTAACCTTTAAAGGCATAGATAGATTGCGACATAGTTTATATTTTTTAACCTTTACTTACTAAGCATATTTAGGCATAAATACAGAGTTATGTAAAAAACAAAATATCCACCATCTATTATATTGAAACTAGCAAACGATATAAACATTTTATGAGAAGTCTTCTTCGCCCCCATAAAATGTAAGTTGGTTACATTCAAGCCTTCCCTGCTCATGTAGTCAAAACATAATTCTAGAACGTAATTCTATGCTTTACTAGTTTATCAAAGAGATGTAACTATGTCTCCTAAAACTCTTTTGACAAGGTTCTCAACTCTAGTCATCAGGGTTTGCTGTTTCACATATGTCATACCCCTTCTTTTTATGTTTGTCCCTGTTTCACCAGACCAACAATTAACAATTTAAAGACCTCCTTTGCAAAAGATCTTGTTTAGAAGGAGCCGTCAAAAAACTGACTTGGGACACCACTTCCCTACATGAGTTTCAAAATGTGAAATATTAAACCAAAAGAGTGTCCTGATACTATATAATAGGTAAAGTCATCATCTTTTACTGGAAAGAAAGTTTTCTTCTTTAATACAGTGTATATTTTTTAATCCAACCTATCTATAATTTAGTTATATGTGGACAAAGATTTTTTTTTCACAGATTTCTTCAACAATTCTGATCATGGAAAAAAAAGTTTTCAAGGCCTTTTTTTAATTAAGGCCCAGTCTCTTATTCTATGATGTACATTTCTATGTTTTTTAATTTGAATACATTTTGCATTTGTGTATTCCTGGGTGTTTGCTTATCTGTTTAGAAACTTTAGAAAAGCGATTA
>NW_015150507.1:1396341-1399477 GCF_000732505.1 Cyprinodon variegatus
TGGATGGATGGATGGATGGATGGATGGATGGATGGATGGATGGATGGATGGATGGATGGATGGATGGATGGATGGATGGAAAAGGCCATGAAAAATTAAGTATTAAAATGTGGATATCTATTAATGACTTCATTTTTTTCCAAAACTTGAGTGTTGATCTTACTTATCCCTGTTTGGTGTGACCCCTCGTATTTCACAGGATGAGCGATCCTCTGTCATCGCCCATGATTCCACTCCCTCGGCTTCCATGACTACCGCACTTGAGCATCGATCCAGGGTTAGGCGCACTTCCTTCAAAAAGGGTAGCACAAAAAACAGGTCTTTACAGCTACATGCTACAATAAATGTAAAGCTTCTTCCCATTGTCTTGCTTGTGCAGCCTGGCTTTGGAACTAATGCACTTCTCTTACTTTGCTGTTGGTCCTCACATCAAGTCGATGCCAAAGTTTGTCACTCACTCCAACATTTGTTAACTGGAGAACTAAGGTCCCAGAACCATGGTTGATTTTAAGGCTTGGAGTCCCACCAATCAGTTCTACAAAAGATAAAAAATAGAGTTAACTAAAGCTACTGGATGTTATATACTATAAATATTATTCAGAGTAAAAATAAAATGAAATGGTAAATAATTATTTCAAAATGCAAGAAACAACTGTGATTTAAAATAACTTTGTCAATAAAAGCAAGGAAATACAATGTAAGCCAATAAATAAATATATAAAAGAAAATAATAAAAAGGCAAGTTCAAATAAACTGATATAGGAAAATATCCAAAGGACCTTTGAAAGTATTTTATCTTAAAAAAAAGAAACAATATAAGACAACTAATAACTAGACATTGGACATTACAGCAATTAAAAAGGAATAATTTTTTTTAGGCTTTGTACACATCTTTTCCAGAGGTGCAAATTACGGGGTTGGTATTCTAGATACAGAATTGTTTTTTATTATATTGAGGTGATGAATAGATTTAAGAACTAATTTCTAAGTGACTTATTGTCTTCTTAATAATAAAAAAAACTAATTGGTTTAACAATTATTGAAATAAAACTGAGAAACATATATCCATTTGTAGACAGAAAGGATATTTACACAATGACAAAAGCAATAAAAACTGAAGAAAACATTCAAAGAATTGTGGTACTTAACAGATAAGCATAAAGAACAATATTTCCTGACTATAATACAACACGGTGTGATAACACATATTTATTCTGATCTTCACTGTTGCTGCCTTTGTGAGATTCTTTCTTTCAGCAATATTTGAGTTCATTATGTAAAACTGCATCCATAAATACTATGTATAATGAAAGTAATGAGCCTTCATAAAATGTTTTACTGCTCCTAAGGGAACAATAACATGATGTTCAAGACAGAATATACATAGCTTCAATTGATTTGATTAACAAAAAAAAAAAAGACAAAAAACACGTTGTAGTCAACAGTAAGCATTTTTATTGGGAAATGAGCTGTGTTTATGTTCCTTTCATGAAGTCACTACATGCTTAGCCAGTAGTTACCTATGAAGTGGACTATCCAGGCTATTCAACCATGTTATGCAATATTCACAGCAGAGAGCAAAATTGGAACTGAATCAAAATAAAGCAACTGTGGTTCAATAATTTTCCAGGTGATTGCATGAGTGATCATTATTGGAGGAGCAAACAAGAAGTCAACATAATCATTCCTAGTAAAAGCTTATTTGGGTCGTAAAACCAAGTAAATCTGAAATTAAATATACAACATAATACTGTATATCACAATCTGACATCGATTTAAAAGGAACATAGCCAACTCTTACTTCCTTGTAAACATCTATTTTTGCTTTGCATACGTTAAACCAGAAGATTTTACATGAACTAAAATTATTTATTTGCAAAACATTTATTCATGTTTTCCAAAATTGAAAAAACGGGAATATCATAAAATATTAATTTTAGACTATTCAGACCCCCAAAATAATGTTTTTTTTTTGTCCACTCATAGGTGAACCAGAATACATACCCAAATTCATTTTGTCTTTTGCAATTTGCTAAGCTACACTTTCCTCATGTCTCTATACTTAGAATAATTTGCTTCTGTTAAGGATAGGTGTCAGATATAAAGTATAATAATATTTGGAACGTACTCAATTTGCTTAAAGTGCATTTAAAGTTCAAATTTGCCAAACAACTATTATGAATGTAGTTAAAATGCATATCATACTTTTAAAGTTGTTGATTAACTTGTAAAATGTTTTATATTTTGTGAATATAAAAAGAAAGAATGTAATTCTATGCTTTACTAGTTTATCAAAGAGATGTAACTATGTCTCCTAAAACTCTTTTGACAAGGTTCTCAACTCTAGTCGTCAGGGTTTGCTGTTTTACATATTTCATACCCCTTCTTTTTATGTTTGTCCCTGTTTCACCAGACCAACAATTAACAATTTAAACACCTCTAAAGATCTTGTTTAGAAGGAAATGTCAAAAAACTGACCTGGACACCACTTCCCTACATGAGTTTCAAAATGTGAAATATTAAACCAAAAGAGTGTCCTGATACTATATAATAGGGAAAGTCATCATCTTTTACTGGAAAGAAATTTTTCTTCTTTGATATATTTTTAATCCAACCTATCTATAATTTAGTAATATGTGGACAAAGATTTTTTTTCACAGATTTCTTCAACAATTCTGATCATGGAAAAAAAAGTATTCAAGGCCTTTTTTATTTATGTCCCAGTCTCTTATTCTATGATGTGCATTTCTATGTTTTTTAATTTGAATGCATTTTGCATTTGTGTATTCCTGGGTGTTTGCTTATCTGTTTAGAAACTTTAGAAAAGCGATTAAAATGAAAACCTTCTAATTTATTTATGCAATCTGTGTTTTGTCTAGATCTTTTTGTTCTTTTGTAATAGTTAAACAAACAACAAACTTCCTATGGCACCTGCCCTTCTGTGTTTGAAAAACTCCTTTAGTAAATGGTTTAGATTTGCAGGTTAAATGCGTAGTTTCTCCAAGAGCAGAAGATATTCCACCTTCTCACCTTTTTTATACCCACTGAGAAGTGGAAGGTCAAAGGTCTTAGGCGGACTGTTTGTTTCGGAGATAAACAGCATATGCTTTATGTTATATAGATGCCTTTACTTAAG
>NW_015150507.1:1400752-1411372 GCF_000732505.1 Cyprinodon variegatus
TCAAAGAGGGCGCAGCATTAGCAGATACTTGCAGACTTTCCTCTCTCCAGACATCTCCTTCAGCTGCACTTATCAGTCCATCGATCTCCTGCTCTGTTCTCCCTTCACTCATGAACAGGACCCCAAGTTATTTGAACTTGAGGCAGAAACCCTCCTCCAACCGGAACAGACCAAGCCACCTTACTCCAGTAGAGAACCATAACCTTGGACTTGGAGGAGCTGATCTTCTTCCTGACCACTTTGCACTTGGCTGCAAATTGCCCGAGCAGAACATTGTCATCTGCAAAAAGTGGTGCCAAATTCTCTGTCATTGGTCTGCTTTTGTGTCAAGTGTACTGATATTCTTTTGACTGAGCAATGTGTTGTTTATGAACAATTTAAAAGTTCAGGGCTCAGAGTCCATTCCTCATCTCTCTGGGTGTTACTATCGTTTACCACATGGGGGTTAAAGCTCCCCAACAGAACGATAAAAACTAGGAGGGGTGCTTTCCAGCATTTCAACTTAGACACAAAGAAGACATGGTTCTCCATACTGCCCCACCCATCTGAATGTGAAGGAATGCAAACCTCTCATTCCGAAACTCGAACACAAGATGGCTGAGCTTGGAGGACACAAGCAGACCCATCTCAGCCTTCTGCCTCTCTTTATGTGCAACTCCAGAGTAGAAGACAGTGCACTCTCTCTCAAGGAGTTCCAGATCCCAGGATATGCGTGAAAGCAAGTCCAACTATTTCTAGCTGGTATCACTCCACCTCCGTCACACACTCAGGCTCCTTTCGCCTCAGCACATTAACATTAGATGTGCCCAAATGAAGTTTACGTATCAGATCAGGTCACCAAGGTCTATGCTTCTGGTAGCTGCCCGATCCCAATTCATAGGTTTGTCTTTAGCAGACTTGATTACTGCAGTTGTGTGCCTTTGCCGGTCTGCCTAACAAACTCCACCAGACAGCTGCAGTGGATTCAGAATGCTGCTGCCTGTCTCGTTACCAAAACTAAGACAGGAGAACATTTCATCCTAGTTCTCCCCAGTAGTAACACTGGCTCAGCATTTCTAAGAAAATAGAATCTAAAATACTTTTAGATTAAATTAGCTGAATGGTTAAATTGTTGTCATTTTATCAACCACTCAAACTTCATAAGTCTTTTAACTCAAATATAATCTGCATATTGAGAAACAGAATCAATCAGCTTTGCTTTTGTATACTTCACTATGCTAAAATAAACTCTAATGAAACTGTAAAAACACTTATTCCCTATATTTCTTTAATTTGGGATTAAAAACATCTTTCCTGGCCTTTGACTGTGCTATAAAAATATAAATAGTTTTCACTACAACTTTTCTATTTTGTTATTTACAAATAATTTTGTCTTTTCTAAATATAATAAACTTATTCTATTTATTTTTGCTATGATTGCAATTTACTTTTGTTCTTATTCTCATCTACAGCACTTCAGCTATATAAGAATGCTTGCCTTGCCTTACTGTTTCCTTATTTTCTTCCAGAAACAAGCTAAAAGCTTTAATTTCACTATTATGAAACTTTCCGTTGATATTATTGCCAGCACTATAATAAAAGTAAATAAAAGTTCAGCTGGAATCAGTTTGAAAAAGGACAGAGTTTGTATAGCAAGCTTTCTAATGTACTGTTTTTACTAGGGGAAACTTAAATCCTCATACAGTAACAATATGTCTCAACGGGTTCCAAGTTTATTTTCTGTGTTAATGGTTTCAATAGAAAAAAGAGAAGCCCCATCTGAAATAAAAGGAGCTATATATTTTTTTTGACCAAAGTGTGTCATTGACGATGCAATGCTTCTTTGAAGTTGTGCCAACTTTGTAAAATATGGTAAATATGTCATTATCCAATATAATTTTACCAAAAATATAAAGCATAACCTAATCTATGTGATAACTCTAAGATAAGGTAGTTTATTAGCAATGCAAAGCAAAAGTGCTTTTCTTGACTCTTAAAACTTAATCCTGTTCTTCCTGGAAACTTTTTGCCCCCCCATGTTTTTCCCAATGATCTTTGTTTTCATTGAAGTTTCTTTTTCTGACCCAGCGGTCTTGCACTTTCAAGAACTTTAACTCTTAACTTCCTAATTGAAACCTTACACTAGCTCTTGAGGTTTGCAATTTCTCTAACCATTTCATGGTCTAACCTGCAAATGCTCAGAACCACTCCTGCCAATTTTAGCCCCTGCCTCAGATTTTCCCAACTTCTATAGGACTTCTCTCACTGTGCCAAGATCAATTCAAAATAGTTTTGAAATTGCAACAACTCTCATGTGATGGATTTCAGATTTCCTTGAGATCTCTGCTGAAGCTATTCCACCTTGGCAATGATTTAAAAGAGCTTCAGGCTTCAGTGAATTAAATTGCCAAAGCCTATGCTTTTGTAGAGATAGATAAAACATGACGTTTACGTATTAACATAAGAGTCAGCAATTTGTTTTGCATTACAGCACGGCTGCCTCCTTAAACTAATAAAAAATAAAAAATCTTGAGATACAACAAACAGACACAACAATCATGCTGAAACTCAGTTGGACATCACTGGTTAGTTTGAATTGAATTAATAACACTAAATAACAATTAATAGCACTTGTGTTTTCTAAAAAAATGTAGGTCCAAACGATTTTAGCAGTTCAAGCAATAGCTGCTTTAGTTTATTAATATTCCAGAAAATGTAAGCTGTGGCTGAAAAAAAGTATTTCCTTGATGCTAACCAATATTTTGTGTGGTACTGCTGAAAACAAAGAAAAATACACTTTTTAGATCCAAAGTTTTCATACAGGGTAATGTTAATCTGTACCTGTTCCAAACATTCTCTGTAATCTACTCCTAATATGCTGTCGGTGAATATAAATTAAAAGCATGAATAAATAGACTGAATGAATAAACTGGGTAAAATAATTGTTTGTCAATTTGTGCCCCCCTTTTACATCAACCCATCTTTTTTCCTTTTTTCTACTTTCATTTTGCACCATTAAATAAACCTTTCTGGACCTTTTTTGCAAACCCTGGTGTGTCAGTTATTTTTTCAGTTAATGTACATACATGTCTACATATATATATATATATATATATATATATATATATATATATATATATATATATATGTATATATATATATCAATGATGCCACCAGTGATGCTTCTGGTTTAGTTGTCTCTATGAAGTGACTTGAAAAGACATGTGTTGTGAATTGGCGCTATATAAATAAACTGAATTGAACTGAATTAATACCTGGAAAATATGTTGTATACCTTATTTCCAGTTTCCAATCTCTGACTTAAAACCTAATTGTGCCCTGGGATCTAACTAAAATTACTTTTGTGACTTTGTGCTAGTAGATATAATTCACTCTTACAGTAGACTAGGAGTGGATGTTGGAGTGTGTGGGCTGGTGACGGTATGTTTAGTACAAAATGTTCCACAGTAGACATCAGCATTTTGTACCTTAAACAGTCAGCTGCAAAACAACCAAAAGTAATATGGTGAGTGAGGAAACCTGGTGAGTAAGGGAATTGATTGACACCCTAAATAATATCTACCAGCCGGATGTTGACTTTTTTTTATGGGTCATTATTTATCCTCAGTCTTATGAGCTAAATTAATTTAACTGGGATCAGATGAAAAAATGTAAGTAGTGTGGGATAAAAAAAGTTTATAAAAAGTATTCCACAAAATAACACAGGCATTTTAAACAAATATTTATATTAATATCTGAGAAATACCTGACTACAGAGAGGTTTACTCAAAGGTAGGGAAACAAGATGGGATGAAAAATAAATACACGTGCAGGAAGGCGAGGTATAATTTGGTGAAGGGGCGAGCTGACCCTTTTGAACACTGATAATTCAAACTGACCAAAGCCACTGCAAAGGTAAGACTTCTAACATACCTACAATAGTATACTTTTTATTATTCACACACTAGAAACAAGCTACCTTTCATTCTTAGTAATAACTGGTGAGAAAGTACTGTAGATGTTCAGTCTGACAGCAAATTAATCCAAGCTTTTCTGATGTTTAATTGCTGGTATGATATTGACTGAACTCACTGATGAAAAAGCATTGCACACATTAATAGTGTTGGGTCATTAAGACCTCATAGTAAGTTGAAAGCAAGACAACTCTGTTGATTGAGAACACATATGTCTTAGAAGTAAAAATAAAATTTGCTCCTAATTAGCTATCTTTCAGTAAATAACACACACTATTGAGTTCAACGGTTTAGAGCCTAGAAGCCCAACAGCTTACATCTGATTACAAAGACTTTATTTTATGATGTTTTCTTTTTTTTACCTATGGCGATGTAGTCTTCATTATCCCCCGGTAAAAGAGTGGCCAAAGGGCCTGCATACAGAAGCAGTCCGTCTTCTTCCTCTGTCATAAACTCGAGTGAAAGATGGCTATCAAAGCATGGCCTTATGGGAGGAAACCAGGCATAGCCGTTACCAAGGAAACTAAGTCTCGTCTGCTGACAGTCTGGCCCTTCGAGCTGTGGGGGGCAGTGGCACCTGTAGCACAGAGAAACGAAAATGTGTGGAAAAATCAGGACAAAACAAGTGGAAAGAAACAATCAGTGTCATTCAGTTTGACGCTCAGAGAAGTCTTCGCATTGTCTCTTTCCTACGTGACAGTCTTGTTGATTCATGCAAGCAGAGATGTCTGACTGTGTTTGAACATGCTGCCTGTCAACAGACAACGAGCAGAGCACTTTTATGTATCAATTGTTTGCATTAGCGACAAAGCCCTGAATATTCAGTTCTACATTTAATCAATTAGTTCTGAACACAACATAACCCTGTTCTGTTATTTATCTATAACAGCTGTCTGAGCTGAATTCCCTGAAGACAGTTCAGGCACAGCAAATCTCGTTCCCTTTGTTACGAGGTAATTAAATATATTTTTCTCACTTGACTATTTGTTGAACCATCACTGATTTTATTTTCAGAAGCTTTTTTCCCTAACTCTTATGAACTGCCCTCTGCTCACACTTAGGCTGCTACACACATTAGCCGCTTGGGTCTTTTTATGCTTATCTACTTGACTGCAATGGATCACCACACCAGGACAAACTAGAAATTTAACATGAGACTACTGAACTTGTTGGAGCAACAGTCTCGTGATGAATTTTAATAAACAAAAAAGGCCACAAAACAAAGAGATGCATGTAGTGATGAAAAGCAGCCCTTTCAATCACAGCGATGGAGAGGATTGAGGGGATTGGTTGATCTCAGCCTGTCCTCTCTACTGCAGGCATGTGAGACAAGCTGGCTCTGCTGATAATGTCAAAGCCATCTATTTTCATGCAGTGTCTAAAGAAGGCTGTGTGTACTGAGGCTGTAACGGGCTGATTCTAACATTGCTGTTTATAGTGCAGAAAGGCAACACATGGGAGGAATACTGATCCATATGCAGGCAAAAGAGGCAGCTTAGCCTGATGGGTAGCCTTCTGCATACATATGCTTCTGATAAGCGGTGAAAGAGCACCTCAATCTTTCACTGTTCTTTCATGTGACTCATGAGAGCAATGGCAGCCCAAATCAGGAAGGGCATGGCCTGTTATTCTCACTTCTGACTGACAATATCTGATTAGCTCCTCCCTGAGGTCTCCTGTTAAGCTCCCTCAACAGAGGACAGGAGGAAAAATTAGATTCTTTATGGATGGATTGAAACTCATCTGAGGCCACATGTAGTGTTTCTGTGGTGGAGATGTGTCTCATAGAGAACAGGATGTTTTATTTTTAATAGATGCAGACAATTTGAAATATAATGAAAAACAAGCTATTGTCATGCAGATTCAACCTCTGACCTTTTTTACACATTCTCAGAGTTGGCATGTAGAGTTTTTTTGTGATCAAAGAAAAGTGGCGGATATGTTTAAATAATCCCTTTGCCCTATATTTATTTAATCTGAGCATTAGAATGTGATGAAAAGAGTATGGAATAAAATGCATGCATTTCTTTTTTCCAAAGGCTCCCATTGAGTTTTTTTTTAAGTCTGAGTTGGAGATCTTTTATAACTGGAAGAATTATTCCATGGTCAAGATTATCTAAAGCACTGGAAAATGCACTAACTGGTCACTTCGATGCTTGAGGATTTAACTGTTAACACAAATAGAAAATATAGCAGCAACGCTGTACATTAAAGGCATGCAGATGTGGTGAAAAATATTGCTGAACTTCAAAATGAGCCTTAGAATACGAAAGCGAGGTGGATTTATCCATCCATTTTCCGTCACGGTTATCCCAAGCAGGGTCACACGGAGTGCTGGTGCCTATCTCCAGCTGTCTACGGGCGAAAGGTGGGGTACACCCTGGACAGGTCGCCCGTCCATCGCTGGGCAACGCAAACAGGACAAACAACCATTCATACCTAAGGAGAATTTAGAGAAGCCAATTAACCTAAGAGTCATGATTTTGGACTGGGAGGAAGCCAGAGTACCCGGAGAGAACCCACGCATGCTCAGGGAGAACATGCAAACTCCATGCAGAAAGACCCCAGGCCGGGAATCAAACCCAGAACCTTCTTGCTGCAAGGCAGCAGTGCCACTCTGCCATACTGTGGCTACTCTGCTACAGTGAGTCTCTGCCACATTTAAGGGACCTAAAATGTGGCATGTTGTTGGTGTTAGACAGGCTGGTATTGGTACTTTGGAAACTGGGGATCTGCTGGAAATTTAACACAAACATCTCTCTGCTTTTCTAAGAGAATGGTTCAAAAGATAAATCTTCCAGTAAGGATTGGCCTGGGGAAGGAAACAACTTGTTGGTGTTAGATGTCTGTGAATCTCCGGCAGACTGGATCAAAATGATGGATTTTGAAGTCAAACAGGGGCCAACCTAAAACTGCTAAATTGTTCCCGATAAAGAGTCTGTGATTACATGTGTTTATTGCATACTATAAAATAAATTTAAAAAGACATCTAACACCGTCCATCAAAACAAAAGTCTTTGAATAAAATTTTCCTTATCAGTTTCTAAAACTCATTTTTTTTTTTTTGGATACATTTTTAGTGTGGAAAAAAGTTAAGATAAAATGCTTTAAAATCATTTAAACCACCATCTGTACTCCTGACAATTCTAAAACAACAATCTAAAATGAACGATAAATTCTTGTTTGACTTTTCAAAGTTTTTAAGGAACTTTGAATTGGTATTCAATTGGTATGTTTTTTGTGCTGCTGCCTTGCTGGAAAGTAGTCCTAATTTTTGAATTTCAGTTGGGGCCTTTCTAAAGAAGTTTTCGTTTTTATCTACAAATGAAGTTCATTCTCCAATGGCCGCATTGGATCTATTGGGGCCTATTTGCAGCCTTCTCTTACAGTTCAAACACATATGTTGTAACTGTTGCCTTTAGATCTAGTCGTGATTTTGCTCTTTTGCGCTGTGTGCCTCCGTGTTGTCTTGTGAAGGGTGCGCCTCCCAGGCTGTTCAATGATCACGACATATAGCCACAAGGCTGACTACAGCTCTGCATGGATTTAATGGGTATAAACAGTAGACTAATGATCTCCTGGTTCCCCAAGGGATAAAAGTATTAACTTAACAAAAAAACATATTTATTTTACCTCTTATAAAAATATGAAAATTAAAAAAACTGCAACCAAAAAGTGGTATCATAAAGCCATCAAGTGGCACTATCAACACACTGACTGGTGTTTTGGAAGACATGCTGGTAAAAAAAGCTATTCCAAGTATCGCTTTGACAAACCTGTCAAGTTTTGCTATAGACTACAGAGACTTTGATCAGATGAGTTTAAAACTGAGCTTGTTGATCAGTTATTAATTAAAAGGAGTCAGGTGTAATGAAATGATCAATATATAAAAAACACACAAATTATTTATTTTGATTAAGGATCTGTGATACTGTGTGCCTTTAATTTCCTTCAAGTGTCCTGGAAAAAAGTGTTAATGCAAATGAAAGACTGATCTCCTTGAGTAATACAATTATTTCAAATAAAAATATTAGGATCTATGTGAGAAAACAAAACATGGATTGTCATTCGGTCCGTTAGTTAAAGTAGGATTTAGAATATCTGTCTGGGATTCGCTGATCCTCCATTGGAGATAAAGAGGGCTCTGGGCAAGTTAAAGAGGCAATGCTAATCAGAATGGTCAAAGATCCTCCCAAGCACGCTAAAATCAAGGCATATAATCAGATAAATATTTAGTTCCAGGATTACTGAGAGCAAATTCATCAAAATTATCATTATAATCTTGTTTTATCTAAAATGTGAAAAATCATTCAAAGAGTATTATTACAGGCTGAGGGAAATTCACTACAGTAGTAGTAGAACCTTTTCTAGCAGTAGCACCGTATTATTTAGTGTGTTATGCTGCATATACAGTACCTGTCATCCAATTTAACAGGTTTTTAGGTGGAGCTGTCATTTTGTTTTGGCTGTCTTGCTGAGTATCAGCAGACAATTCCATACATAACTGAAAGTCCAGGAAATAGAATAGGGTTAGAAACAACTAAAATAACCAGTAATTTGAAATATTTGCAAACATTGAGCTGACTATTACCCTACTGTCCACCTATCACTGAGCAGCTAGTAGCAGTGCTAGCAGTATACTACTAAAGTCGTTGTTGTGTAGTGCAAACAAATTCAGCTTTAATAGGCCCTCTTTGTGCATTTTATGTCCAAATAAGAGCAATATTTAAAACCTAGTGGTCTCTAGAAATATATCTGTTTGAATCTCTGAGATGCACAACTTTTGAATAGTGCAATATCTACTTTAATTTAATTTTGCATTGGACTTTCTGACAAGAGCACATATTATTACACTTATCATTATAACCAGTGAATATTTCATTCATACAATTGTTAAATGTTATAGTAAAAGACTAAGCATTTCCTACAAGCAAACCAAAATGAATATGCAGCAGATGTTTTTTGGTATATCTAATTTCATGTAGAAATTGACTTTCTAAAGTTTTGCTATTTTTTCTACTCTGAATTGTTTTTTTGTTTTTTTTAAAGTAAACATTCAGCATGAAGCAGTGCTGCTCTAATATAAATGCATTTACTTTAAAGCTGGTTATACTTCCTTACTTGGGAGGATTAATAACAGCGGAGGTCCCTATATACGGAGAGAAATTTTAGCTTACAACGCTGGAGTAGCTCAGGAGAATTCCATTTTTATTGACACTATTTCTAATGACTGTGAATTAAGTTTATGTTTGCCCTCTTTGAGGAGTCAATTACACCTGAAAGTTAACAACTGCTATGCCTCTCACCTGTACCCATTTTGTGTGTCGAAGCATGTCCCTCCATTGAGGCAGGGGTAAGTTGGGTAAGAGGAGCACGTCCGGTGGGTCATTTCTCTAGCAGCACAGCCACACACAGCTGAAGATGTCACTTTCACTGAAGCCAGGGATAAAGCACCAGAGTCTATCAAGGCGGGTGAGTCACTGACGCTTAACTGTGTGTAGCAGCCGCCGGATGTCTTACAGTCAGTGCGCACACACTCATCTACCTGCACCTGGCTCACATTCACACGGAGGATTGACTGCAGCTGCAGCATGAAAAGGAGAGGGGAGGAAAAAACACAATAATTATGTTTGAAGATAAGAATGAACCTCACATGATTTTTATTTGCATTCCAAGCATGGCCCCCCTAGTAAAAGTATTCCTGCTCTTTCAACCCGTTCACAATATGTTATACTTTATTTTGATTTATGGAAAAGACCAACATAAAGTAGTGTATTATTTTTAAATAAAACAGAAAAGGATGGCTGCTGTTACAAAAATGCTTCACAAATACAAAAAAATGATGCGCCTTCAGCAGTATTTATTCAGTCAATACTGTGCAGAACAATTTACTGCTGTAATTGCAGCTACAATGTTTTGGGTTTATGTCTATAACAGCTTAGAACATTTTTTTGCCAATTTGCCTGGGCAAAAAGCTGAAGCTTAGTTGAATTGAAAAAATAGCATCTATAAAGAGATTTGTGTTTTATTGCACCAGAAACTAAATTGTATATGTCTGAGGTGTTATTATTCCACTCTAATACATAGAAAATATTTCAATCTATTCCACTGCAGCTCTGGCTGGATATTTCGGGCGAAGGTCCTTCTGGAAAGTAAACCTTCCTCCTTGTCATATTTCATTTGCAGACAATAAAAAGTTTTCTCCTAGAATTACCCTGTTTTAAGCTCCACTAATCTATGGATTTACTCTGGTACTCCATCCATTTTGCGTAAAACATCTTCACAACATGATGCTGTAACTAACATGTTTCATGGTGTGTTAAGGGAGATATGTTGCTGTAGATTTTCAACAAGCTATGCCACAGCTTATGGCTGCCCTACTGTAAGATACACACTTGCACTGTGGATCTCTGCTGCATTTCTAGAGCGTGAATATATTTTTTGTTTCTCTGAGCATTGTTTTTTTAAATATATATATATATATGTATATATATATATATATATATATATATATATATATTAGGGATGGGACGATTTATGAAAACCGTCAGAACCGTTCGGTTCGACTGTCTCGGTTCGGTTCGTGTGTGTTTCGTTCGGTTCATGCGCTGCTCCTTTTTCTCATAGGCGAAGCGTTTACACTCAAGAGCAGAAGGTGGCGGTACTG
>NW_015150507.1:1412117-1415533 GCF_000732505.1 Cyprinodon variegatus
ATATATATATATATATATATATATATATATATATGCACATTTAAGTGTTGTTTTAGTAAAAGATTTGAAAACTGTTTCCTCCAAGTTCAGAGATTTGCACTGCTTTATGTTAAGCCTTATAAAATGTGGATTTTAAGGTGTAAAATGTGGAAAAGTTGAAGGTGCTTACATACTTTTGCAAGGTACTGTACTACGATTACCTTTACAGGAAGAATAATGCTTAGACTAATGGTTAGAGTGGCAATATAGTTTCAGTGAAAGATAAGGAAAATGTGGAGGAAAGAAAGGTTGTTCCAGAAAGAAGAGATTTACTGACAACAACTGAATAAGAGACAAATAGACACGACAGGGTCAGGCAGTAAACCGACAGAAATTCAGGGTGAGAATGAAAGGGCAGATAAAAAGCTTGGTTATCTCTTTTCCTCAAGCTCCCAGGTTTATCACTTGATTTATGAACAGTGATCTCTATCGGTCTGACAGGATGGTATACATACCTTCTTTTTATGTGCTGCTAGGGCGGTGTGCAGTTTCTCTGGGCGCAAGT
Source organism: Cyprinodon variegatus (assembly GCF_000732505.1). Classification (NCBI taxonomy): domain Eukaryota; kingdom Metazoa; phylum Chordata; class Actinopteri; order Cyprinodontiformes; family Cyprinodontidae; genus Cyprinodon; species Cyprinodon variegatus. Next base: position 1,412,662 of record NW_015150507.1, read on the forward strand.
AGCCATTATCGGTTAGCACATAGAAATGAATGTCCACTGTTCTCGCCTCTCTGTCTGCTACACTGAAAATGTTGATACTTCCTGGTCTGACAGACAGGGTTTCAGTCAGGAAGTCCCAGAATGCCTCCAGCCGACTTTTCCCCTCGACGTTTGAGTCGATAAATTCTCTTGCTGTAATGCCTTAGGGAGACAAAGGAAATGGAGGCTCATGTCATAAGAACTACTGGCTCGTCAATGACAACTGCAGAGTTGATCAAAGTCTGTGAAGTTCCTTATTCCATTAACACAAGAGGTAGCCAAACATCTCGCTCTATTGATCCGCTCCCTACCGGAGTCTTCCATGAGGTGAATAAGTCAGAAGTCTGTTTCCACATTGGCATGAGGCCGGAGTCTTGACAAACTGCCTTGTACAAAACATTTTAAATGACTGGAAAATCAATCACGTTTGGGGTGGAACCCACCTGCAAAATGTGAGCAGTCATCTTTAATCTCTCAGACACGATAACAACCCTGAGTCAGAGGCATCCATAACAGCCTTTGACTCTGTTCGCCGAATGGCTTTTTAAATGTCAAGGACTTTACCTGACACTTTCAGATTGACCTTTATAACTGAGATTTGATCTGAGAGACTGCCAGAAAATGAATACACTAACATGAACTTCAGACCACAGCAGAGAAAGAAGTAGAAGAAGAAAACTGTAATGCATGAACAATGTGAATAGTTGCTTTGCAATGCTTAGAAATGTTAAACAATGCATGATAGAGGGAAAAAAGATCTCTTGACAGGCTGTTATTTGGGTGTTAACTGGGTTGACAACTTGATAGTCATTAAATGAAAAGTACAAATTTATTCAGACTCGTGGAACATGCTGTCATGTTTAACATCTGTGTCCAAAAAGAATTAGCCATATTTAACAAAGAGCAGGCTGTCTTCTAGCTGAAGTTTTATTATTTGGTACATTTCCGACTTTCAGGTCTGAGTTAGAAATTAAGAATGCTAGTTCATTCAAACTGCAACCACCTGTTTTAACACTGTCACTAAACAATTAAGAATTAACACATTTTTCAATCAGTACAGAATGTGTTCCTGCACCCATTACCTGTCAAACGCAGAGAAGCAGACGACTGAATGGCCTTTTCCTCCAGCTCTCTGATATGAACCCTAACTCCTGCTATCACATCAGGCCATACGCCGTCAGACACTCCAACTCTTAACCAATAGCTGCCTACTGGAGTGTTTTGTCGGACAGTCAGCACTCCTGAGCTCTGATTCACACTAAAGTATCTGAAAAGAGCAGAGAAATAATTACTAGAAGGAGAACAGAGAAAAAAGGGAAAATTACTATAATACATTTATGAGAGTAATTACTGAAAAAGATGGAGTTCGTACACATTTTTTGCTTAAACTTGTCTTATTTTTTGATGAAGGGTTTCAGAGGTTTTAGTTATTTATTTTAAGCAAATTTGCTGTCAAGCTTCTAATAATAGAATCGTAAACTACAGAGAGTGAAGGAGATGGATGGATGGATGGATGGATGGATGGATGGATGGATGGATGGATGGATGGATGGATGGATGGATGGATGGATGGATGGATGGATGGGTTTTTTATTAATTGTTAAACATTCCAGACTAAATGGGAAAAAATGAATATAAATCAATTTAAAAACAGTAAGACGCAGAATAACATTTCCAATGAAGCAGAAGAAGATGAAGGAAAAAAAGAAAAAAAAAATTGGATTCAGAAGGTCCTAGAAGGGCTTGGTAGTTGTCATGGTAACGGGAAGAAGTTGCTGTATGAATAAAACAAATATGCAACTGGTATGTCTAATCTGATTCTAGAAATGCTCACACTGAATAAAAAGCCCAAGGTCCCCAAGGTAGTTTAAATGTGCCCATATACAGTAGGCTGTTTCCCCCTTTCGAAATTTTTCAGGTTGATCAAGATTTCTGTGATTGTCCGGTATGATTATAGTTTCCAGAAAAAACAATCACTTAAGATTACAGTGATTAAAATCTTAATGGAAAGTGTAGGATATAGTAGAGGGTGGGGAAATGGCTGCTAAGGAGTGGAAAAAATACTAGTTAGCTATGTTTAAACCTTGCAAAATCATTCAGTAATGGTATGTTAAGGATAACCAGGCACATACCTTGTTTTGTTTTTTTATTCTATAAATTTCGCTTTTTTATTCTTTGAAGTACTCCTGCTTTAACACTTATATCTTTGTGGCACTTTTAGAGAGAGCTAATTTTTAAGAGTAAAACAATTCTATGAAGCACTGAGCTCTTACTTGGCTGCACTTGTCTCCAGACTGTAGGTCTTGTTGTCCCAATCATCTGGATCTGGGGCATACACCTTCCCTAGAGCTGCATTTCCCATCCTTCCTGTTCAAGGTAAACATACACATACACACACACATACACATTGATTCAGTCTGGATAGAATCTGCTGATGCTAACACTTATCTTTCGTCCCTCTCTTCTCCTTCTCTTGCATTCTTGTTTTCCGTTCTACTTATTATGCTCATAACTATGGAGTCCCACTGCTGGAATGAATAGGCTCTCCATGCTCCACTTCAGAGAGCTTGGGGCTTAAAGAAGCAAGGCTATCTCACTATGGATTATGTTATTATCGACCTGCAGTGCCAGAGCACAGCAGCTGGGTAAACAATGGTTGCCTCCATGAGTCACGGCACTCCTGTTACCGACAATTACCAAAACTGCCATGTAGCCTTGTGTAGGATCAAAACACTAACAAGCCAATATTTCTAACCAGCTTACCTGGAGGGCAAAAAGAAACTCAGACAAAAGAAGAATGATGATCCTGCAATAAAATGACATATCTATGGGCTTTAGGCAAAAAAAAAAGGGG
>NW_015150507.1:1415546-1456835 GCF_000732505.1 Cyprinodon variegatus
TGAAAGTGCTCAGGGCTGTAGAAGGAATTTGACATCATTACCATAACAAAACACAGAGTAAATGTGAACAAGCAATTAAAAATTCCAGACCATAATGAGTAGGTAAAGCAGTTATACATTTTTGCCTCAGCTATTTCCTCACTTTTCCCTATTCACACAAACTCTGCCTTTCACTGCAAAAGCAAAAACATACATAAGAAGAAAGACATGAAGAAAGCAACTTACCCTTGCGGCTATGCACATAGACATCTTTCTCCCCTGCCTGATGGGCGTTATCGTTATGATCACCAATAGTGATGATGAGAGTGCTTGTGGCTGTTATCGGTGGAAGTCCACTGTCAATCATTACCACCGGTAAATGGTACTCTCTCTGCCTTTCTCTGTCAAATCTCCGGAGGGTGGTGAGTGTGGCAGAGCCATTCCCATGGTCCTGAAGGTGGAAGTCAGCAGAGTACTCTGAGGGAAGGGAGATGAGGAATGGAGGTCCATGCTCTGGGGAGTCTCTGTCCACAACATGAAGTAAAGTTGAGCTCCCGTTAAGCCAGACCACTTGAGGAGCGGGACTGTTCTCCCACAGCACTGGAGCATAGAGCATCTCCAGCTCTGGCCCGTTATCATTCATGTCAAGCAAAGGCAAGTGGACCGTGACACTGCCAGTAAGGGCTGGGGTGCCACGGTCTGTCGCCATGACAACCAGCTCATAACCTGCCACCGTCTCCCTATCCAGTGAATGCGTGACAGTGACAACACCACCTCGGTTGACTCTGAAGTGTCCATAGGGGTCTGAATGTGGGAGGATGCTGTAAAAAATATCTCCGTTCGGGCCTGAGTCAGAATCAGAGGCTATGACCTGAATTATGCTGGTTCCTACTGGTACATCCTCAGGTACAGGGGACAGCAGGTGAAAACTTGGGGTAAAAACAGGCGCATTATCATTTTCATCTTCAACAAGGATCATACAGTGAATAAGACTGGAAAAATTTGAGTCCTCCACTTTGACTGTCAGGTTAAACCTCTGCTCATCTGGATGCTCAAAGTCCAGCTTCTTTTTCAGTCTTAGAGTGCCCTTCTGCTCCAGTTTGTGGCTAACTATGTAGAATCGCTGCTCTGTATCCCCTGCAAAGATGCTGTATGACAACTGACCATTTCTACCATCATCAGGGTCCACAGCACTCAGCTCCAAGAGGGAAGAGTCCTCAAGTGTGCTCTCAGGTACACGAGCACCACACCAGTCCTCTATAAATTTTGGCACATGGTCATTGATGTCTGTCACCACAATTGTGACAGTGGCCGTGCCAATCATACCACCACCATCCCTGGCCTCCACAACCAGGTGGTGCCTATCAGCACGCTCTCTATCCAGACCGTCTGCTGCCACGGATACGGTGCCAGTGCTTGAATCAATAGTAAACAGGTTTGCATTGTCTGAATTTTGTGCATTCTCTATAATCCGGTAGGTGAGGATTGCGTTTTGACCCACAGCTGCATCGTCCAGATCCACAGCAGTCATTTCCACAACAAACGTTCCAGGAGGTGAATTTTCTGCCACACTGCTATGGCAATTATCGGGTGCACACACAAAGGTTGGGGCATTGTCATTGATGTCCCACACGTTGATAATAACATCTGTAAAGCCAGTAAGCCCCTCGCCTTCTTCGTCCGTTGCCATAACAACAAAGCGCCAGACGGCCCGCTCCTCTCGGTCCATGGTTCGCTGGGCGTACATCTCCCCTGTGATGTCATTGATCATGAAATGGGACTCAGCACCTTGGCCATGAATGGAGTACCTGATGGCTCCCTGGTCTGCATCTTTGTCTGGGTCAGTGGCTGTAACCTGTAAGACAAAATCTTTAGAAAACGGGCATTCATTCACCCATTCAAACCCAAATTATTGTTTTCTCCTATTTTACTTCAATTATTGTTCAGGTGGCATTTTCTTTGACATCCGTTTTTATACATCCCAATAAAGTTTTCTCACTTTTCCTGACAAGCTTAATTAAAGCATCGAGTTCAAATCTGATATGTGTCTTCCATCTCGCCTGAGAGTGGGTGTCACAGTATGGCAGCACAAGATTTATATCTGCTGTTTCATAAATTACATAAATTTAAATTCTATAACTTGCCAAGCAATGGTTAAACACCAGCAGTAGATAACCTGAAATAAGGTGTCAGAATAGTAAACTTTAATAATGACTTAGCTGCCACAAAAACATGCACTGCGAGAAATGTTAGGAGGGAAGCTCATTAAAAACAACGTACATATCTTAATTTGAGATATGGTCATTTCTAGGATAAACAGTGTTTTTTTTTTTTCTCCCTGGAGGCTCCTTACCTGTAGCACAAAAACAGGAGACCCATCAAGCTCCTCTGTGACCGATCCATAGTACTCATTCATAGAAAACACAGGTGCTTCATCGTTTTTATTGACTATGGTGACCACAACAGCGGCATAGTCTTCCCACTTTCCATCTGAGGCAAGAACCAGCAACTTGTATCTCTTTTGCTTTTCATAGTCCAATAACTGTGAAATGAAGATTGTCCCAACCTCCGGCTCGATGTCAAAAGCACCTCCTTTGTTGCCAGATGTTATCTGGTAGCGGAGCTTGGCATTGGCTCCTGTGGCACAAATTATGATTACAGGGTTAGAAATCTGTTTAGTTAATTTTTTAACGTCTAGGTAGTTGCTCTTAAAACAAAGGTACAGTTAAGATTTTCAATTGATTATTGAGACAGGGAGTTTTTTTTAAAAATAAAAATCTTTTTCTTTTTATAGTTTGTAATACTTTTAGTTTTTTTTTTTACCCATTTCATATACTGAGTGAGGTCTTCCATCTTAAACACACACAAAGTTTTTAAGATCTTATTGATCTTAAAAACTTTTCAAATCTAAAGCTGTAAAGGAAATGAATATTCTGTATGGTATCCTATGAGAAATCTATTTAATGGAATATATTTGAAACATGGAAAACTATTGAAATATTAACTGGAAAATAGTTTTTTATTAAGTATTGTAACCCAAGTACTATTAATTTAACATAAAATGTTCAAAGATTGCTGTCAAAATCAGGCCAAAAATTGTTTTTTCAGATGTGGCACACATTAGAGTAGTAACAGTAAAGGTATTTCCTGATGCCTTTTTTTTTCACAAAATCATAAAAAGATAAGCAAGAAATAAAATGAACAGATATACATAATATTTTGAAGTTTAGTTTTGTTGCATTGTTGACTGCACAGTTGTCAGATCAGGATTTTGAATTCAGAAAAAAAAGATAATTAAGCATCGAAATTGTTAGATAAAAGTTGGTGCCCTCCCCAAAATAAATATATTTGGCAAGTGTACAAAAAAACAACATTAAAAGGGTGATTAAACTTAATAAAGTCTGTTTATACTATTCTAGTTCATGTGGTAAAAAAAAAATCAATATGTATTTGGCATCTTCCTACTTGTAGGTTGTTTCCTCTGGAGCAGGGCACTACAAACTTAAGAGTATTACACCTCATTTCCTCCAAGACTTAAGATTGAGTAGATCTTCATGTAACCCTTTCTTATTTTGATTACTTCATTAGATGGAAATTTTGTACTTTGTCTCCTCAGGTTTAATCAGATACTAATTAAAAAGGAGTACCAGAAGAATAATGAGTGTAAGGGAGCATGATTCCCTCTTATACTGTCCTTTAGGGAATTATTCCGGTGCCTGGCAGAGGTTTGGGGAGGCAGTGAAAAAAAGGGGAAGTCAATATCTGAACTTATCTTCTGTCTCTCTTTCTGGAGAACATCCGATCTAATGATAGATTATAAGATCTATTAGAACATATTGTTTTTATTTTCAATCATCATGTTTGGATTTTGTGTCCACAATCCTGTGTTAATACAGTAATCTGTGTTTTTACCAGACCCATATTTGACAAAAATCTCCCCGTCTAGAAGAGGGTGCTGGTAGGCTTACATTCGCTTGACCCAGGGAGTATGCTATAAGTAAAGCAGATTGAGAATTAAATTGTAACTCTAATGTTGGGGGTCGGTGATATTGCACAGCCATTTATCATTAGTGTGGCAGCCCAGCCTAAGCTGCACCCCCGCTCTCCATAAATACTTGATTAACGGACCTAAACATTCCCGATAAAAGCATCTTAGGCAGCTATATGAAGGATGAGCAACTGCTTTACTGCTTAAATCCTGCCCACCTACTGTGGGGGAGCATGTCAGTTGTTTTTGAACATATGTGCGACAGTGCATTATTAAGCATTTATATGATTACTAAATCTAGTACACGATTTGATTTTAATGACATGATTTTTGCAATGCAGTCCAGATTAGACATGTCTCCCCTCAAGACTGGCTTCATGAATGTTAAATAAAACAAAATTTTATAAATTTAATTTTTAACTTTTTACTCTTCAGTTTGGCCAATAAGCATGAGTTAAGAAACGCTCACATATCTCAATCCCCTTCATCAAACCTACCTTCATCCTCGTCAGTGGCGCTGACGGTGACGACAGCCAGGCCAACATCTGCATTCTCATCGACACCGACTTCATACAGTCGCTGAGCAAAGACTGGCTTGTTGTCATTGACGTCGCTGATGAAAACCCTCACATATGCTGTGTCTGCAGAAATGACAGAATGGCAGAAGATTAAATTCTAACACCATATCTTTCCTCTGTCTTACAGATAACGATTAATAAACTTTTTCTATGATCCATATTTGCTGTAATTTAAATTCATTCGATTTTTTTAACAGTGATGACAGAATAATACCAATTTCAGTGCTAATCCTTGTCAAGCACTTTAATTTTTGCAGAGAAAAAATACAGACACTCTCTGCTGGGGAAGTTAAATATTAATATGATGACAAGTGTTTGTATCTTATCTGTGCCCTTCCCATTACACCGTTTATTTCTTTAGTTAGAAAGAGTGAATTATCTTCTCTGAGAGTTTTCTGGCTACATGTTAATTTCAAACAACCACAGTAAGGGAAGATGATAGCAGCACACAGCTTTATTTTCTTGGCTTGTTTGTGCATTCCAGCTTTTTTTTTGTAAACCACAAAGGTGACAAAAAGACAGGTGCTGTGTGGTGCAGATCAGCCCTCCTGGATATGGAAGATATGTAGACACTACGAAGGCTCATTATAAATGCTAAGCAGCCCTGCCAACCCAGGAGAGAAATCAACAGCAACACTAAATACCAGGTTAAAAAATACAGGCAAAAAACCCAATCCTGAAAACAGATATCATATTACCTCACTAAAGATTCAGGTTGACATCTTTAACTGCTGACATGTCAAAAACAAAATATGGTAGGCCAACACAAGCTTCAGATATATAATGATATGAGATAAGATATATATATATATATATATATATATATATATATAATGAACAGAAAAAAAAACACTTGCACTAATAGCACACTGTGGATAAGATAATCAAAAGAAACAGAACAGTAATTCAATTTCTAACCTGTTTTAATGAGATAGACTTAGACTTTTTAGACTTAAAGTATCTTATTTACAGTATGGTATTTGTATACACTCTGTGTATACAAAAACAATAGTTTTGTACACACAGTGTAAACAAAATGAAATTTTCTTTAGTACAACTTTCACAAAGCAAATGAACATTTCCATTCCATAAAGTGAAGCAGTGATCAAATGTAAACAGTGTGGGAGAAAAGCATAAAAGCATTTATATATATATATATATATACAGTATATATATATATATGGTGCAAATATGCAGTAGTCTGCACTATAGAGAGTTAGAGAATTTTGTTCTAAGACAATTCCTGCATTTTATGTTCCTGCATATTTTGTTCTAAGATTCCTGCAATTATTTCTGTGGTAAAAAACCGAGACAATGCAACAGTATTGATATCAAAGTTCTAAGTCGAGAAAAAAAAAAAAAAAACTAAATATGAAACTTACAGCTTGTCTGCTGAAAAATCTAAAAACAGGGCTTTTAATTCAGATAATGAAATTAGCTATTTTTCTTCCATTGTGAATGTCAGTGTTCGCAAGATTATGCTTACACTACACTTGGTTTTACACACTCACAGACCATTTATTGGTGATATATATGAATGTTAAAATAAATAATGACATTGTCAATCCGATGATGGTAACTCTATTTATTAAGGCATCCATAAGTGGATTAGATAACCTGCTGAAATTCCAGCAATGTTTCTCATACCATTTAGTCTAGAATTATTTCAAATATGATAAACTTGGTACTAGTGAGGTCATACAGTGGCCAGTCAGTGTATAATCAACTGACTTTGATACCAATGAACTAGGGTCGTAATGGATTTCATATACTTGAATTGGAATATTAATATAAGACTAAATTGTATGATAAAAAAAAAAAATACTGTTAAAACTTAAGCAGGAAAGTAATTGCAATAACAACAATAATTAATGTTCTTTATAGGGAATTTTGATTTAAGTATCTTAAATTCATACAATCAAAAGTAAAATTATTTCAAGATAGAAATAGTAAAGTTAAAATTAAAAGATTTTATTTAAATCATAAAAACTAAAACATTTTATAACATAAGAATTATAGATGAAAAGTTATATGCGCAATCTGTATGGAGGACTGAAATCTGGTTATTTAATTTTACACATTCTTCTCCCATTATTTACTTAGGTCATCAATACAATTTTTAAGATTAAAGAAATTTAAGAAAGCAAACATAGAATAACCTTCCTCTGTCCCACTTATTTTAGACTTACAATGCACCTGGTTTACTGATCAGCTTTGTGCAAGCTATCAAGTTAGTACATGTTTTTATACACAAAAACTATTTGAAGATTACACCCAAAATATTTAGTATTTTACAAATTTTTTTTGGCAAAAACAATGAGTCCTTCTTATGTTTCTTTTTTGTCTATCTATGATTCTATAAAGAAAATTCTCAGTGTATCTATCAATATTAATTTATGATCCCACTCTACAGACTGGAAGAGTACAAATGCATTTAACTTTGGGAGTGGTATTTCTCTCATCCATTAATAGACAATCTTCCTGGTCTATTCCCTTGTTTAAAAGATAATAAATGCACCCCCTTTAAGATTTCAAAGATATTAAATAATAAATACATTGGCAAGTTTAAACACAAAGGATACTTCATGCATAGAAAGCGAATCAAATATGTTGTTTTCTTCATAATTCAGAATCTAATTTATTGCCAAGTAGGTTTGCATTTTCAAGGAATAGATCAGATAAAAATAGTTAATGTGGTCTAAGGAGAAATGGAGCATAGACAGAAGTTCAACTAAAAAAAAAAAACAAATTGCTCTCCTACATCCACCTGCAACACGATCAAACAGCTTTGAACCACACCTCCACGAAAGCCAATCGCCATCCAAAGTTCATCTTGAAAGGCCTCCGATATAAACCTGTCTGCCTCTGTGCATAGGCGTCAGATGACACCGTTTCAACCCACCTCCAGCCCCTCCTCCACCAATGTAGCTAAAACTTAATCAGAGTGTCATTCCTTCAGGACTCTTCTGGCAGAAGACCGCCATGTTGAGCCTGGTTCTGCCAGATGTTTCTACCCAACGGGAAGAGGTTCTCTCAACCTGTGTTATCCAAACTGGACTTCCATCTTCCAGGTCCCTGAGTGAAGCTCTAGTATCAGCTCACGCAATCCACTGGATCTCCCCATAAAGCTCAGCATACCGTCTCACTAACCAACAGTATACAGACTGGCCAATCTTTTCAATCTCCACTCCACCACCAGTTTCAGGTCTGGGGGGAAACAGTCCTATTCTTTGCATCTGTTCATGCATATCTATCAAAATTAAGCGCTATGTTTCCTGCCAAGGTCTGAGCACCAAAGACAAATTAAATGTATCAATAAATTTCTCCTAATTGTCTTTTCTCTTCGTGTAAGTTTTTCAGATTGAACTAACAGGAAACTCTAGGCTGATCTCATGTGCATAAAAAAAGTTTCTCTAATATTGACAATGTTCCCACAGGTCTGTTTTTCATAAGTTTAGTGTGGTCACAGTGTATTAAAATAGTGTGTCAAGGATACAGCCATAAATCTCACAGACCCCTGGTAAGGCTTGAAACATCCATGTTCTGAAAAACAAAAAGCTATTTATCTCCTTGTAAAACTACACAAAACTCTTTAGGGTTCCTGAATTTTGGCAAGTAAGAATGTTAACATCATCTGTATTTCAGTAGGATTTACTGGATCTACCAAAAAGGGACACATAACTTAATTGCAAAGAGAAATAAAAGCACATAGTTCCAGAAATAAAGGTAAGATGCAAATTCCATCCATCCATCCATCCATCCATCCATCCATCCATCCATCCATCCATCCATCCATCCATCCATCCATCCATCCATCCATCCATCCATCNCCATCCATCCATCCATCCATCCATCCATCCATCCATCCATCCATCCATCCATCCATCCATCCATCCATCCATCCATCCCTAACCTGTGTTGGGCTGTTTATTTTTGCCAGGTCGAGCTGACTCTTGGCCATCTTCTGACTGAACCTCGAGCAGGTAGGAACTACGGGCTTCCCGATCAAATACCGCTTCTGTGTAGATGATTCCATATTGGGGGTCAATACGAAAGAAGTTGTGGTCGCCGCTGCTGTCGCTGAGCAAAGAGTAAGTGATCTGAGGAGCACAAATAATAAAAAAAACTTGGACCACCACAAAAATATATGGATTTAAATGTGTATGTGTATCTCCTTATTAAACTAAATCAATACTATTGGCTCTGTTATAATTCAGATAATTGGTGACATCACATCTTGAAATTCTGTGACAAATGTAGAACCAAAATTTTCACAATGAAAGAAGTGAGATGTGGATAAATAAAGCTACATAAAGCTGCCTATGCTGTGATATTGATGATTGAGCATAGAAATAACACTCTGATGATTTGGCTGTAGAGCTTTTTGTTAAACCATGGTGTTTCATTTTATACTTTTACAACACAAACACAGACAGATCCATACGAACCTCTCCGTTAAGACCCAGGTCTTTGTCATGGGCAGACACTTGGAGAACCGAAGTTCCGATCTGGGCTCCTTCTGTTACCGAGGACTCGTAAATAGAGGATGTAAAAAACGGCACATTGTCGTTGACATCTTAAGACAAAGGGAAAAGTTATTGTGGAAATAAATCATTTCTTTTCAATGCATTATAAGTAAAGAAAGATATCCAGATTTACAGCTTTTATAATTGTACAAGCTTTAAAAATATACATTTTAGCAATTAGTGTGTGAACTTTAAAACATATGAATGAATTTTATGCATATAAATAAGTGACTAAAAATGTACTTTTGTATTATTACATACTTTCAAATAAATCGATAGAGAAAAGGTTCAAACAATACGCATATGTTCAAGAAATTATTATGATTCTCTGACATTTAAATGTGAAATTGATTAAAGAAAAACATAAGCATGCATATAAATGCTCTAACAACTACAGGGACTTATTAAGAAAATGATGAAGACTGTAAATCTCTGTTCCAAAAAAAAAAAAACCCTATTAAATATACCTGTAATATTAACATACACCCTTGTAAAAGCTGCTAGAGGGACCGCAGCGACATTCTGTGCTCGGACCCTTAAAGAAAAGAATGGTGTGGTCTCATAGTCCAGCGGCTCTGACACCAGAATGGAAGCAGATCCATCCTCACGGTTTGGTGAGAGGTAGAAACGAACTGGCATGTTGGTTTCAGGCACCATGCCATCCTCAAGGTTGTAGGTCACTCTCGGGTCACCCAGCTGAGAGGTGGCCTTTATTGTCTGAAAAAGGGTAAGAAATAGAGACAAAAGAGATAAAGTATGTAAAAAATACTGATGCAGACATGTATATTAATATCTTTACAACTCATTAGCATACTGCTTGATTCCTCCTGCCAAAGGGAGATCAGCTAAATATAATTCACCTAAACATTATTATCAGATTTATACTTCCATGAGCTAAGCATATTATCAAAAAATAGCAACAAAAAAATAAATCAAAGTAATTAAAGAAAGTCAAAAACCTATCACTGAACTTTTGCACCTGAAGGTACCTGACTGGATGTAAGACTTCTGTTTTCTATTTAATAAAAAGGCTACAACAAGGTAAGACGTGACTTTTTGGCATGTTAATCAGATTAGAAAACCACTCAAAACTACTTAGATGAGCTGATGCTTGCAGCCAAAATGACAGAATGCCTGCCAATGGTAAACCAACATCAATTTTGATGGTGAAACGAAGCCAACTACTAACCCTGCTTGTTAAACAGAAAAAAAAAAAATAATTTTATTAGACCCAAGGTAACTTTACTAGATACCTGACAAATGCTATAGTTTAACACTATGATCATCTAGAGACCCTGATTAACTTTGGTAAGAGAGATGGATGTACACACTGGGATTGTCAGTGCACTTTGAGATAATTTTCGTTGCCGAGACACTAACTGAAGTGGAGCAGATTTAGAGTTCAGTTATTCTGGAACATGGGCTCGTACGGACAGTTAATGGCAGTAATCTAATAACAGTAATTTAATTACTTCTGCCAGAATGAGTTTGCAGTGTCTGCCCACCAATAACATTGCATTTTTCAGTGCATACTTCTGGAAAGGAAAAGGCCTATAGTAATCCTCTGTAGGGGTAAGATCTAAAAAAAAGTTATAAAGTAAAAGCAACTTTTAATTTAAGTATAAGAATTAAAACATCTATCAAAGAGAATATAAAGCTTTGTAGATAGCTGCATTAAAGATTTTGAACTTTATGGTGGGAGATAAAAGGCAGCTATCAGTTGTCTGTTTTCTGAAAGCATCCAACAGTTTGACCAGATACAGTCATGTGAATGCCAAACAGGATTTTTAACCATGTACTTTTTGTAAACATCCAGTAGTGACAGAATCATGACAAACATGTCTGTCTGTCTGTCTGTCTGTCTGTCTGTCTGTCTGTCTGTCTGTCTGTCTGTCTGTCTGTCTGTATCTATATCTATCTTAAACAAATAAATAATAGTCTGTGGATTTGGATTCAGTGCTTTTTTTATGCTTTTTCTTTAATTTTATTCTTTTAAAACGCAGACAGATCTGTACGTACCTCCCCTTTAAGACCCAGGTATGTCTAGTTTTAGACTTCAACATTTGTTTAAATCTTTGGATACATTCTTTTGTCCCTAACATTGTATTGCACAGTAAAATGCAGTGATATATAAAATCTTTAAAGGAAAAAATTCACTTAAACTTCAAAGGTAAAGGTGATGTTATGACAGTTATCAACTATTCAATATCGCAATGCAATCTGGTCATGTTGGATCATTGACACATCTCTTACACACGCTAATCATTATTTCCAAAACAACATAAGCAGCTTTAGAATAGCAAAAAGGACTTACTATCAAACATCAGAACTTTATGGGTACTTGAACACAAATGTTAGGCAGCAAAAGAAAGGCTTGACCTACATTATATGCTTCCAATTTCAAAAGGATATTTTTGTGATGAGCTAGACAATGTAGCGAACATGCTATTGACTTTGATTGACTTTTTTCGTTTTTTAAAGAATATCTTTCTTTGGCAAGCCATGGATTCTGGAATTTCCATTTTCATACAGGTTTTACACACTGACTTGATGACACTGACTCAGAGTGACTAGCAATCCACCAATTCACCCACAAGAAGATTGCATACATCCGAAGAATCTGCTGTTATGCACTCATTCCTTGCTTACTACATAGAGGAAACACAAGCATGCAGCCATAAAAAAACTAAAAATAATGACATGACACATCATATGTGTGAAATTTCAAAGCCCCCAGAATATTCCATGATTTTAAAGGTAAACATTGTTTATGGCTGTTTTCAAAACCTTTCCAAGTCATTGAACTTCCTTACTTTTTTTTAAAATTCACAAACATATAGGGACCCATTGGAAACCTGTATCTTACTTAGGCTAAGGAGAAAATTGATTGGACTGTTTTTCAGTGACCCAAACTCATCTTCTATTGGTAAAATGTGTGGAAATCAGGATATCAGATGCCTGGGGTATGGAGAGGGCTAGAAAGATCCAGCTTCTTTCTTGAGGTCTATGTAGCCATGCAGACTGCTGGTGTTGGTCTGCTGTCTTTTATCAAGCCAAAAGTCAGTGTAGCTGTCTACAGGGAGCTTTCCTTGCAGGAAACCAGACTCAATGAAGCAGATGAGTTGAAGGTCCCACTGATTCAACCATGGTTTTCTATATCTGCAGCAGAGCCACACCCCGACCACATCCATATGTTGCCACACTGATGTGTTGTTATTTATGCAGCAGGAGCTCTGACCATTTATTGAATGTATATACTATGTGGACATATTTGATTAAAAAAATCAACATTTGCTTTCACTGATCCAGTGTTAAAATTTAAAATGATTTTTGGCCTTTCATCATCTAGAAGCCAAAAGCATCAGAATTATAGAAAATGAAATTATTATTACACAGTGTATACTGTAGTAAATTTATTAATATTCTCTCTCTCTCTCTCTCTCTCTCTCTCTCTCTCTCTCTCTNTATTGTGATATTGAACTGCTGTTTTTAGTGTCAAGCACCAATGTTTACATTTTTTCTTCTAGGATAAAATTTTTGAACTTAGGTAAAGTGTATTATATATATATATATATATATATATATATATATATATATATATATATATATTAATTGAAATGCACCAGAATAGACTGTACCACATTCACCTTGACCACTGAGAAAATAATAGATCTATTGAAGATATTTTCTTTAAGAGATTTAATCCTGCTAGAATGTTTTACTATCTAGACAAATTTCATAACCGAAACACCTTAATCTAATAAAGACAAAGGCACTAGTGCTAATGAAAAGTGTGAAATGAGAGTCCTGAGAGTCCTGTTAAATTTTCTACACAGAATAGAAAAAAGAAAAAAATTAATGACCTCGAGAAGCACCAGTGGGTGTTATTTTTTCTAATTTGGACAGAGCCAGACAAGCTTTCTGCTTCTGCAGTCTAATGCCAGCAATGCTAATCGGTTCTTGGTTCTAGCTTCATGCTCAGCTGCTTTGAGATGCTAAAGAGCTGGGTTTAAACTGACAGCTTTGTATTTAGGGAAGTGTACTTATTTGCTTTTTGCCAAAAGACAAAAGACACCACTCTCATCTACAGCTTGAAGGCGATTAGCCAAGCTTAACATAAATAAATGGTAACAGAGTTAATCTGGTAAAACAAATGAGATGCAGTTTGTTTATTAGAGTATTTCGTGCCTGCTATTGTATTAGACAGTTGTTATTCAAACTTAAAGAAAGAACAGTTCATCTGTTTACATCTGTATTTGTTTTTTTGTTTACTAACTCAGTTGAGGTTTTGGAAATGAACTGCAGGCAACATAGCAGGTTATTCATCTTTAACAAAATGGCTTATTTTTTTAGAGTTTCAGTAAAGAAAGTCAACTTAACTGATGTCAAACTGTTTCTCACCACAAGGCAGGTCAGGGAACACTGTTTTAAATACAACAAGCTATATGATTAGACTATATTTTTAGTTTGTAAGCAGAGGGTAACAAAACCTTCATTCAGTCTTGATTGAAGATTTTAATTATATATAGAGTATGAACAACATTATACATAACAATTTTTAACTTGGTGTCTTTCGTCCAGAAAGAATCTCTTATTTCAAAGATGCTATCTTTTTGTAGACTTTTTCCATACAGATTGTCCTCTTTTCAGTTTTTTTTACTTTATATATTTTGCACCACAAAGACAACCTAATGCATTTAATCAATGACATGCAGTTTGGACATTTTCCAGGTATGACTGTTGAACACTGGACCTGTCAAACTTTGCCACTGCCCTTATGTTGTGGTACAAACATAATAACTGGCTTAATGAGAAAGTGATAAAACACACACAGACAAAAGAAAAATGCTAGTGGGACCAGTTTGAATGTGATATATTCTTTCTTTCTTCACATTAATACAGACGTCTTGCTGTAATAAGTGGACTAATTCTTTCAAATCTTTTAAAGGTCAGCAAACAGCTTGAATTAAAACAGGTAGAAACAACCAATCAGGGTCAAAATTTGACTGGTAATGATGTACCCAGACCTGAACCTTCAGAAGCACAGAGAGATAGGAACAAAGTCTCTCTTTCATCACCTAAAGAACATCTCCGAGATTAAAGGACTAATGTCTCAGCAGGGGCACGAAAAACTCATTAATGCATTCATCTTCAGTAAAAAAAAAAATTATTGCAACTGGGTCTCAACAGATCTGCCCATTTTTTGTTTTTGTTTTGTTTCAATAGTTTGGTTTTATTTATATTTTAAATTATTTCACTGGACATAAAACAGAATCAAAATTGTGTTTCTCTGTATCTCCATGATGTACACAATAAATTTCTGACATTCAGGTGGTCAGTACAAGACAAAAACATACCAAACATTCTCACATAGTAAAGTTAACGGAGAGTTAAAAGTTACAAAGTGTACCCAGTCTAAAGAAAGGCACATACTGGCAATGAGGTATTCCTTTTGTACCTAGTGCACAAGCAGCATAGTAGTGCAAGTGTGTTCAAGTAGTAAGTAATAGCAGTATGAAAATAGTGAAAGCAGGCGCCTGTACCGCTTTCTGGGGGCAAGAGGTCAAAACGTTTTTGAGCAGGCTGGCATGCAAGAGGTGTAAATATCTATTAGGGAGGGGAGTGTGGCACCAATGATCTTTACAGCTGTATTCACAATGTGCTTCAAGGCTTCCCTGTTATAGTCAGTGGACCCCACCCCACACTGTGATACAGCTTGAAAGGATTCTCTCAATGATGCCTCTGTAGAATGCTGTCGTGATGGGTGGTGGAGCTCCTGCATGCCTGAGTTTCTGCAGGAAAGAGAGGTGCCTCTGGGCTTTCTTTGACAATGCTATGGTGTTGGTGGTCCAGGAGAGGGCCCTACTGATGCACACCCCCAGACATTTGGTGCTGCTTACTCTCTCTGCAGCAGCATCATCAATGGTTAGTGGCAGGTTTTGGATGTTGCCTCTCCGGAAGTTGACAAGGATCTCCTGGCTTTTGCTGACATTTAGCTGAAGCCAAGCCACAACGCAAGCGGGACAATCAGGAACTAGCTGTGGGTCTAGACACCGCCGAGGCGGTGAACAAGTGGGGGTAAGTTTGTGCGACAATGGAGGGACATGAGGGTGAAAAAGAGCAGGGATCCAGGTGGAAAAAGGGTCCCAGCATTCTTGTGCACCTCGCTCTTCTAGCTGGTCCAAATTCACGAGTCGTTTTCTACCATGGCGGTCATAAAAACAAAACAACACGGTAAGGTACCAAACATGAAATACGCATAGTGTAGAGGGAATGTAGATTTGATCAACCAGAGGCCTTCTGTCTGCGGCACTGTCTGCAGTCATCTACAAATTTGGAGAGGTGCACCAGAGTGTCTGCAGAAAGGGCGGAGGCTCATTCAATCTGTTGCCCCGCCATGCTTCTGTGTTTACATCTGAGAGGAAGAAGAGAAAGAAGAATCTTTGTTTATGCATGCCCACTGAGCGATTTGCCAACGACGGTCGGGAGAAAATAAAACATGTTTGATCTTCTCCCGACCTCACGATTCCTGATCAGGAGGTGGTCGTGGGAGGCTGATCGCCCCTCGTTACCCCCTGTACACTACACGACACACATTAAAGCTGAAAGTCAGCCCGATTGAAAAATTCTTGCATGACCAAAAAGGGCGATTTTCCAAATGTGTTTGCCCGGCTTTACTGTCTATGAAGTTGACTGGTATCTCCTGGGTGTTGTCTTGTTTTGCTTTCTTGATGCCATGGGAAAGGTTGTCTCTCGCTGTTCTCATGCCAGATTCTTCCCCAACTCTGAAGGCCTTCAGCAGCCTGAGGATGTTGCCTGTCAGGCTTGGCTTCTGGTTAGTCCAGGTGATTATTTTTTTGTATGAGTTACATCATTAATGTACTTAGAAATGTAAGGGGTTACAGTGTCTGTGTACTCCTCCGTGTCATTTTGGTTGTTGTAAGACTGCTTAAACATTTCCCAGTCTGTTGTGTCAAAGCAGTCTTGCATAGTAGAGGAGGCCACATCTGGCCACACTCTTACCTGCTTTTTAAACTTTTAGGTGACTTTCACTAATTTTCTATTTGCAGGCATTAGCATAAAAGTTAAGTGGTCAGATAAGGGAGAGGCTCCTTTTTTTAAAGGTGTTAACTGTTCATTATGCTATCCACTCGTACATTAAACATGGAAATGAGATGTGCGAACACAACGTCGGCAGTATTTTGGTTCTGTGTGGATTGATCATCCGTTTCAGCAGTTTTGTACCAGACTGGAGATGACAGCGTATAGCTTCAACAGAAGTACAGAACAGTAGTGTACAACTTGCCGACCAGAAGATGCTCAAACAAAGAGGCTGAATTGTTATGTTGTCTTTTGTTTCTTCAGAGGAGAAAAAAAAAAGGAGATGGTCCACTTGTCCATTAAACAGTACTGTAGTCGACGAGAAGACAGGGATTATAACCTGCTGGTACAACAAATGCATGGGGTGGATGAAGAAGTACATTCTCAATACTTCCAGATGTCTGCTGCTAGACTTGATGACCTTGTATATTGCATTCTGGCTTTTTTTTTCACATACAAGGACACACAATTCCCCAGTAAAGATAGAGGAAAGACTTGCTGTTTAACTCCATGTCATTGCATTGGGAAACAACAGAGTGGGCTACATATCTACATGCTGGGAGCTACAACCATATCACTCATTGTCTCTGAAGTTTGAGAGGCAATATGGTCTTACAGTAGTTTGTGATTTTGTTATGTTCCCTGAAAAGAGGATGTAGGAAGCAATCTCCTGGGAATTCTGGAATTTGTGGAAACTTCTCAATTATTTGGGCTGCATTGATGGAAACATGTACTAATAAAGGTGCCACCAAATGATGGGAGTGACTATTTCAACTACAAAAGAACTCATTAACTTGTCCTCCTGGCTGTTTGTTTTGGAAAGTCTACATGCTGGATCAAATAGCTATAGATGATTCAGAATGGTGCTGACTGGATCCTCACCAAAACTAAGAGAGTGGAGCACATCATCTCAGTTCTAAAAACATTACATTAGCTCCTCTCTAAGAGAACAGACTTTGAAATGATTCTGTTAGTCTTTAAATCATTGAATGGCCTAGTGGCAAAATACATTACAGTTAATGTTCATGTGTCAACCACACAGACTCTAAAGTGGTCTCGGTCAAGTTTATTCTGCATACCTGGTATCAAAACAGGACATGATGAAGCAGCGTTTAGTTCTTACGCTCTAAAAAGCCTGAAATAAACTCCCAGAGAAGTGAAAAACTGCTGAAACTCTTATTTGCTTGAAATTGGGATTTATTTATTTGAAATGCTCTTTGACTGTACTATCTAAACATAATTTAAGTTTTGAGTGCAACTTTCCCTTCAGACATTTATCAAAATATTCATCGTTTATCTAATATTATTGTCTTATTTTAATTATTGACTTTCATTCTCTTGATAGTTGTGTTGCCTCTATGAAACTGCAATTTTCATATCTTTTTCTTTATTTTCTCATGCACACCACTTTGAATTGTTCTGCCCCTGGAATGTGCTATACAAATAAACATGCCTTGCCTTGTTAATTACACATCACAGATCAAAATATAAAGGAAATTTAAATGTAGAGATATTTTTTATTTCTTTAGCAAAAAACGGAGGGATGAGAAGTAAGACAAAACTGAGATTTAAGTGAGGAAGAATGATAGACCAGGAAGGTCACAAGTGAAGGAAGCCACTGTTTCTTGGACAGGGCTGCCTGTGGAGCTGGTTGACAGTTCCCTTTTGTATCTCTGCTTCTTTTTCTATGTCTGCTTCTGTCTCCTTTTTCCCCTCTAGGCCTAGACAGATGGCTGTTCACATTGAGCCTTGTTCTGCTGGAGGTTTCTTCCTGTTAAAATAGCGTGTTTCCTCTCCACTGTCACTACAAGCATGCTTGATGTGACAAATTTAGTAAATGAGTCAATGCAATCAACTGGCCTTCCTTAGAAAGAAATCTTTGAATCAGTTTCACTGTATGATCTGCTTGAATTGTCTCTGTAAAGCGCCTTCAGATGACGTGTTGTGAATTGGTGTTATATAAATACACTGAATTGAATTGAATTGAAAGTGCAACAGCTGAAGAGAAAACTGAAACCAAAGAATGATGTAAGCATAAGTGGTGAAGAAGACAAGATTTTTTTAATAGTCAAAGACAGAGAAAGAAGACAAAGCATAGGAAGAAAATGAAGGGGAACAGAAAGGCAGTCTGGGAATCCAGGCTATCCAACTGGACCACCTGATGTGCATTTATTCTCAGTATAAATTCTAGTGCAGAGAGAGTTTTTGAGACATTTTGCTGCCAAGCACAATAGTTTTCATGCAGATAAAAATGTTTTAACTTTCCCAAA
This sequence comes from Cyprinodon variegatus, assembly GCF_000732505.1. Taxonomy (NCBI): domain Eukaryota; kingdom Metazoa; phylum Chordata; class Actinopteri; order Cyprinodontiformes; family Cyprinodontidae; genus Cyprinodon; species Cyprinodon variegatus. Next base: position 1,433,989 of record NW_015150507.1, read on the forward strand.
ATTGATTACTGAATAAGTTCTATATGATAAATGAAGTTCTTTTTCAAAATTATTATTCTGTATTCATTTATTTTGGGCAACATTTGTCAGCCTATATGTAAAATGTTTTTTTTTTGCTTTTTTTTTTTTAAAGAAGACAAATTTATACACTAAAAACTATCAAGTTTTTTTTTTTATGATGTTTTGATAGCACTATTTACATGAAATATATTTCTAACCTCTATCGATGAGAGTTCCAGCTTTGTCACCCTGCTTAGACATTTTATGCTCCTTTGGCCCCCCATCTAAAAATATTTTAGACTGATTAAAAATCAAGTTTCCCCAACAAGAAACTAACACTCCTATTTTATTCCACTGCGCTGACAAAAATGTAAAGGTGTGATCTAAGACATCTGCAATAATGTAGAGGAATCTGAAACACCAATTAAGCAGCTAACTCAGTCTCCACAAAAAAAAAAAAAAAAAAAATCTAGCCCAGTGACAGCGCAGCAATTAAAGATGTAAATAGTCTTACCACTATAGGTGTGTCCCTGGCAGTATTCTCAGGTATGACAACATTGTAGCTGTCTTTCTCCCACTGAGGAGGCTGGTTCTTCACGTTGGTAATGGTAACTGCCAGCTCCACAGAAGTGTTGCGATTTCCCCCATCTGTTGCAATGATGTCCCGTGTTATATAGGTTCTCTGCAGAGACAATTAACAGCTTAAATGTTTACATAATCAAGACAGAAAGTTCTTTTTTTTTTTACAGAAAATATAAAACTATAATAATACCTGCTATAAGGGAAGGCTGAGAACAAGAACAATCTCATTATCACACTAAAAAAAAAGTTGTCTCATGATAAAATTGTGCTTCCTTTTTTTTCCACAAGGTAACACTTTCATATATCATATTTTGACGCCTATTGAGGACTGAGTGCCAGTAATCTTTAGATGTATATAAAAAATGACAGACATGTGTTTATATAGTAAGAAAATTAATAAAAATGTTCCTTGATATATATAAAGCGTTATACAGGAACAAAAAAATCACAAAAAGTGAATTCTCATCAAAACATTTGTTAGTTCAGATGTGATATATTTTATTTCCTTTATCAGGCTTTCAAGGTAGCTTACTGAAAAGCCTCTGTGAAATCCAAAATGCAGGTGAGAAAATGGAATTGCAGCCTCTCTTTGTTGGTTATAAATCTGAAAGGGGACTGCAGTGAAATTTCTTCTTGTCATATTTTTCTAATCATTATTCAGTTTTTGGTAAGACAATGACACTAGCTTTCTGATAACAGCGAGAAAGCTAAAACCAAGTCACAAGTTTCAGAATTAGTTTTGATTTGAAAGATATCAAAAATATGCAGTCAAACAAAATCCATTTCTCTTGTCTGGATGATATATGTGAAATCTGAAAATTCCAGATATTTGGAGATAAAAAAAAAAAGTCATGATAGAAGAGCAATGCTAGTCTAATGTCTTGATTTAAAATTTTTTTTTAAACTAGTCCAAATTTTGAAATTCCATATTGCTTAATGTAGTTTACAAGAGAAACTTGAATGTCTTGTAGTAGCTGATTGACTTACTGATATGTAGAAGAAACAAAAGATGAATAAAAATCCAACACATACCATTAAATAATGTTAAATCTGGTTGGGAGTGCTATTGGTTCTTGCAACGCAAAGAATTTGTGAGAAAGAAACATATTTTTCTGATTGCTTTGCTTTTCCTTTTTGCAACAAGAAGACTAATTTGTTTATCTTGTTATACATTAGAAAAAACTGTTATCAGCCAGTAACTATTATAATCTTAAGAATCGATGAGGAAAAAAAATGTCAGCGGGGACAAACAACTTATCCTTCCTCTAGGGATTTTGATGGTATGCTTGGACAAAGTATGATATTCAGTACATTTCAAAGATTTGGTATAAAACAAAAAACTAAAATTTTTCTGAAGATCATCATTAGTTAAAAAGTATATATTAAGTTGTTAGATAAAATCTGTATATATATATATATATATATNTATATATATATATATATATATATATATATATATATATATAATTCAATCCAAATAAAATCAGAAAAAAATAATTTCTATTAGCTGTTATAGATTTTTTCCAGAAAGGTCATTAAATCTGCTTATATTAATCATGGCTTTGTCTTTCTTTTTTTTTTTTTATAAATTTGCATCCCTAATATATATATATTTTTTATTTCACCAATATTCTTAATAAGTTACTTCAGTTTATTTTTAAACAAATACTTGCAAATTATCTTGAATTAAATTACAGATGAATGATGTGATTAAAAAAAACAGCTTTCTCTTAGAGAGGCTTAAAAACCTGAATGTTTTTGGGGACATTTGTGATTCTTAAATGTCAAAAGCAGGATTATTTTAATCTTCTAATAAGAAGTTTTATGATGTGCCTATTTGGGTCAGAGGAGGCTGTTTCCTTATTGAACCACAGATGCTTCTGTGCTGTGGCACTGCAACCTCAGCCCCTTTTGCTCAAAAGATGCTCTATTCAGCTCCTACTTTTTATGAGTATAGCTTGGTTCGAAATGAGACTGACCTTTACAGTTTTTTGGCTTTTAGAATTTCCGGAGCCTTGTCCTTTTCAATTCAAAACACGGTTGTTAAAACAATCTGGGCTTGTTGGATAAACAGTACCTGAAGATTAAAACCACATAAGGAAAAGTCTAACAACAGTTCAAACATTTAACTAAACTAAAGGTCAAAAGGCTTTTTAGGTCCTAGGGCCATATGTATAAAGCATTTGTGTATGCACAAACAAAATGTTGCAGTGTAATATTTCACACACAAATTAGCATGTACAAAAATAAATGATGCTTGAAAGTATGCTGTAAACCATGGAAACTTTGACCTGATGTCTCATGGTCTGAGAACTGGGCTTATCTCTGCCCAGCTCTTAACACTGCTCATCTGATCCACCTCCTTCAGCTTCTGTTTAACAAGACTTCAGATCAGTCAACAGTGCCAGATTATTTGAGGCTTTGGTGTAATATCTCTAGTGTACCGGTGTTTTCTGATTGCCTGATCTAGACCAGTTCTACCTGTGGACCTCTGAGCCTGCCTGTCCCTGTTCTGATATGCAAGCCTAACCTGTTTTCGTACTCATGCCTGATTTCCATCTGTTTGTGAACCAAACTGAGAATTGTTTCCTGACTCAATTATGGATTTACCTTCCACACCTCTTCAGGCCTCTGATTTCCTGGCCCTGACAAATGAGCACGTCTTCAACACGGGCTTTGGCTTTGCTGTCAGTATTATCCTGCATTTCCTTTGTCTGCTCAGTTCTGATCTCCTTCCTGTTCTCTGACCTCCCGGGACATCAGCGTCTGTCCCTCTTTGGGTGGCACGCACTGCATCTCACACCCGACCAGGTGGAACCAACCTCATCCTCTGGGCTCGGACTGAGCTATAAGACCAGGTTAGTGACTCACAGGTTTATTATCATTCTATGCCAGATAGATGTGGTCACTAACCTGTGTTCTCTTCTGCAGAGGTTCCTGTCTTAGAAGCCGGCGCTGTTCACTACAGATTAATTTCTAACAAATTTTTGGAGAAACATAATTGTCTATCCACCTCAAATACTGGGTCCTACTGTATTGTTCTGAGCCTGACATGATGTGAAAATGTGCAGCAGCAACACAAACATTTTGAATCAAATAATAACCTACAAAGCACCACAACTCACCCAAATACAATAAAGAGTTACTTCATTTAGTAAAATTTTCCTCAAATTTAACCATTTATGACCTAAACGTTAATACCTCAACCAAAATTCAAATCTATAAATTAACACACAGAAAAAGGATGGAAACAATGTAAAATGGCTCTCTGTGTACTGAGGAACACATAATTCTTGTATTTTCTCAATGGGGCACTCTTATTAAACAAAAGATGATGAGTTACCAGATTAATTGTCAGGTATAAGAATTTATAAAGTGTACAAAGTGTAGACAATATCACATGTCCATAAATAATGGTGTGCATGGCTGCGACAGGATGGCAGCCTTAGCAATGTTTGAGGACATTGCCACTGCAAGAATCGCACAGAATAATGTATGACTTATTTGCTGTTAGTTTACACTGGCCAGCGCTAAAGAGAGGAAGTAGGTGCAGGTTTAACTTCTCTCTACACTGGGCTCTTTTTAACAGCAGTGTTATGGAGCTGTCTAACAGCTCTAATATTTTATCGTCATCCCTGAGCCATCCCATACCAGCCAAATAGGATGGCCTCATCTGTTTATAGTTTACTCCAAAGCTGTGTCTGAATAGATGCATATCAAATTGTAATTTGAAGGATGGAGCAGATTTTCAAATGTAATAGGAGCTATGACTGTACTCATATTGCTTTAAGGGCATCATCTGTGAATGAATTTACTGTTATGAATAGAATGTATTTTCATTAAAGAACTGTGCACCTATTTCTGTTGTGCAAATGTGTCAGATAAAACTCCAAGCAAATTCTGCATTATGGCCAACTTTTTCCAGGTGAGATCATGAACTATTTTCAACATTAATTATATAGTTCACATAGTTTGTGTGATGGCATGTTCCTAGTAGAAATATGGGGGGGATTTTCATGTGAATTAAAATTTGTTATACAATAAACAAGCTGAGCTCAAAGCAGCAGATGGAGAACACTGTATAACTTGATGCAAACAATGTGAAAGAAACATGAAAAGATACCCATCCCTATCACTGAGGTTTGATAAATCTATCTGTTATGTGGTAACAGTACCATTGTTATGGTGGGTGCCTTCCAGGTATTTACACAGATTTGCAGATGTATTTAGGGGTAGTTAGGGATTTGAAAACATCCAAGTGCAGCAGTGGTCAGTTCCAAGCAAACTGAGATGTATAGGAAAACTATGCAGTCATCTATGTAGGCACAGAATCTTACATCTGGGTTTTCCTTTGCCCTTGAATTACAACCACTAACCTTTGGTAAAATATAACACCTGCCCTGATTATCAGCTACACCCTAAAATTAAAAGCAGTTCCAACCTAAAGGAATATCTTCAGCTGGTAATACGTAATTGAATTAAGTTTATTCAACTGAATTTATTCATGATGGTTAAACATTCCAGTTAATAAGCTAAGTAAATTAAGTTAACTTCATTCAATTAATTGTTACTAATTGAAACGAATTGCCATCTTTTTTGGTCTACCTTTGGTTCTTTCATGAGTTATGATTTCTTTCTCAAAAGAAGAACAATATTTTCTTGGTTATTTTCAGATGTTATTATTATAAAGCCGATAAGCAAAACAGATACTGGCAGTGGCGGCTAGCCAAAAGAGGGTGCTAGGGCACTGCCCCACCAGCCCAATGAACTTGATTAAGATATAAAAAAAAACAAATTAAAATGAAATTATATAATTACATATTTCAAAAAATATATTGATACATATTTTCTAGATGTGATGATAAATATTCAATCTTTAATGATGAGTAAAGCGTCATTACAGTTTTGGTTGGATTGGTGACAAATTTCTGCCACAGGGCATCCTGATCTCGCGAGCTTTCAAGGTTTCACTCGCAAATCAGTCTGGAGACTCTCCGTTAAAGAAAATTTGGAGCTGTTCACCAAACGAACGTCCAATCAGCGTTGGCTGTGAGGCGGGTTGAGGTGTGATGCAACGAGAAGCGCGACAGTTCAGTCTAAAGAACATGGCGGCTTCAGCCGATGAAACTAGCGTTAGCGTGGCTATCGAACAAGTTTTATTACAGAATTACAGAGTATTTCTTCACTGAAAGAAGAGCAAAACAATGCTCTGGAGGATTTTCTCAGAGGAAAAGATGTTTTTGCTCTTCTCCCGACTGGTTTCGGCAAGAGTAGCCTGGCTTGTGGTTGTGTTTTCGTTGTCGCTCTGTTAGTACGTCATATGCTTCGTTGATCTGATTGGTTTATTTGGCCCGTCTATCACCAACATAGGCCAATCAGCTAACCAGTATTTTCGCCCCTTCCCAAAATTACTTCAACGGAAGGTTTCCAGATGGATATGCGGAGCAAATCCATCTGGCAGAGTCAGGTTACAATAATGTCACATTGACTCTTGTTAAAAGTTGTATGTGCGCAGTAGCTCCTCGGCAATATACGTTTTATTGGTTTTTGGTATATGTCTATTTTGAATTTATAGCCCTCTCTGGAGAAAAATCCACCAGCCGCCACTGGATAGTGGGTTTCATATAAACAGATACAAAAACTGGTTGTAATGTCAAGAAATTGTCATCATTTCAAAATACCAGCTTCCTGAAAGCTTCTTACTTTAGGCTATATTAAGAGTTAATTGAGACATAAGTTTACAGTAGCTTATTCTTTTAGAGGTGACTGTTTATCAAATTAAGACGATGTGTAAAACTAATATTTAACAAAGCAAAGAAATAAACTCGTTTCCAGATTTTTTTTTTTTACACACTCAAAAAACTTTAATCATTAAAAACTGCCTTGATTTGAAGTCAGTTAATAAGCTGTAACATAACCTGCCTTTACTGTTTATACAACCAGCAAGTTATTGTACAACAAGCATCCACTTTGATTTCCAAATGGCATTAGCTATCCTTAAGACTATTTAATTAGTATTTGTGGAGAAACTCTTTTGAAAAGCTTAAAGCCGGGGAACAAAAGTTATAATCTATGCTGTCCAATCTGGTGCAAGCAGCTGTCGCTTTTTAAAATAAATTAATGTCAGACTTAGTATCTGCTTGCATCCAACAAAGGAATTAAATTAAATTTTAGTCCTAAAAGTTTTCTTATCTGCGCCAGAAAATATAATGTGTTCTGGTTACAGTTGCACCAAGCTTTCAAATCCTTTTCACTAATTTCTCTGTGGAGATCTAGCTACTGTACAATGTTTTGACACTTCGTGTACCAAGGCTTTCACTGCAATGTCTTACAGTAAGAGATAAAAATAGCTGCCTCTGTTCAGTTGCCTTTCTCCCTTTAATGCAGCTGAACCATTGCAATGTGCTGATAAATTAGTTTTAAATCTATTTAAAAGTGGTCTAAGACTGATTATATTGTTATTTTGTAATCTGACATGTGATGAGTAAATTATAGATAGATAGAGCTAGTCTCAGAATATTTATAAATTGAAAATATAAACACAAATATGTTCATAATTTCAGCTTCAGCCTGATTGCAGGATGATTATAACAGCTACTAAAAACATTATAAAATATGTAGTATTATCTTTTCACAAGGGTTAGGCTTACCAGTTTTAATTTTGCATGAGGTTAGTACTGAAATCAGACAGTCAATATTGCTGTGGACTTCCGATACTAGCATGCTAAAACCTATGTTAAATAATAAACAACCCTACAGTGCAAAGGTAAGTGTCGGCATAAAAGAACAACTGAATAACAGAGAAACAAAAAGCATGGAGAGTGCTGTTGGGTCAGGGAAAGTCAACAACACACTTATAAAAAATGTAAACAGAATGGAACTGAACCTGAAACAAAAAAAAAAAAAAAAAAAAAGAAAAAATGTGTAGTGTTTTAGTTGGATTGAAAATACTACAGGTACAATAAAACCAGACAGTTTTATTTGTACGTATTGTTATCAACAAACATATGATTTAATGAGAAATATATCTATGAACCACATAAACCTCTGCCTGCCTGGTATCATCCGACTACCTGGATTTTCTTTGGGTACTCTGGGAAATGCATGTTATGCTAATATGACATTTGAAAATGGAAAATGAATGGATGGATGGATATCTCTTGGTACATTTTTGTGAAGTACCATGAGATATATTTTTAAACTACTCTGTTTTAAAAGAAGGGAACACATAAACAATATAATGTAACTTCATTTAAATCAAACTTCTGTTAAATAAACTGTCCACTTAGAAAGCAGCACTGATTGACAATCAATTCCACAAGCTGTTTTGGAAATGGAATAGACAACAGTTGGAAATTATTAACAGTTATCAAGAGACACTTAATAAAGAAGTGGTTCTGCAGGTCCTGGGGACCACAAACCACCTTTATGGTTTCTGGCTGATGTTTTGGTCTATTTTGGATGTTGGTGGGAATTACTTTCACACTCGTGGTAGCATGAGATGGATTCTACAACCCACACAAGTGGCTTAGGTAGTACAGCTTACATCAATGCTACCTGTGGCACATCAATGCAAGCTGTTCTCACAATGATCACACATGATGGACGTGACAGAGTCTGGAGATACCGTGCAGAGAGATCTGTTGCCTGCAACATCCTTCATCATGACCGGTTTGGCAGTGGGTCAGTAATGGTGTGGCGTGGCATTTCTTTAAAGGGCCGCATAGCCCTCCATGCCATGTGCTCGCCAGAGGTACCATGATTGTCATCAAGCACCTTATGCTGTTACAGTTGGCCCTGAGTTCCTCCTAATGCAGAACAATGCTAGACCTCATATGGCTAGAGTATGTCAGCAGTTCCTACAAGATGAAGGCATTGAAGCTATGGACTGCCCCGTCTGTTCGCCAGACATGAACCCGATTGAGTACATCTAGGACATCATGGCTCGATCCATCCACCAAAGTCACATTGCAACACAGACTGTCCAGCAGTTGGCGGATGCTTTGGTCCAGTAATTGGGAGGAGATCATTTAGGAGACCACCCTAAAACTCTTGAGGATCATGCCCAGGGGTTGTAGGGAGGTCATTCAGGCACATGGAGGCCACACACAATACTGAGCCTAATTTCGACCTGTTTTAACCGCGTTGCATCAAAGTTGGATCAGCTGTTCCAAAACATCTGTTGTGTTTTTTCCCTTTAATTTTGCGTGTGACTCCAAATCCAGGCCTCCGTTGGTTAATAAATTTGATTTCAATTAATGACTTTTGTGTTGTTTTGCTGTCAACACATTAAGATTTTTCTGAGCAGTGTATATAAAGTTTTGTTTTTTATGTAACAGGAGATATACTCAAAGTCATAAAAAAGTCTTATATATTTTTATAGTGCATAAATTAAACAGACTTTTGAGTGAAACCACATACATTTTAGTGTCATCTAACAATATAAGATGAAAGGGTGTGCTTTGACAAAAAGATGTTTGAAACTGTGAGATACAAAGCCCAGTTTGTTGCCACAAAAAAAACATCAGTTGCGCTGCAATGAACAGTAATTTTCATGTATTACCTTTGTGACATAAAGAGAATGCTGTTATTGTCCCACAATAGGAGCATTCAGTTTTTAATCTTTATTTTGTAGCCAAAACAGATGACAATGGGTTACATTTATACTTTGAAAAAGGTATGTTATGCATTATCAATAAAAACTTGAATGTCCCATGTAAATACACCATAGACTATTATTTTGTAATTTTCTTACCAGGATAGGTATGCTTCTTAAAAAAAAACAACAACAAAAACACTGGGTTGCTACTTGTTGCTTTTTCTTCTGATTAATTCTGACTAAAACAGGTCTGCATTTCGCCTAAAAAACACATTGGTCAAAAGTCATTCACAGGTTGCAAACAAAAAGTACCAATTCAAGCTAAATGTCTCCCAAATCAGACAAGTTTTTTTTTTTTTTTAAAGGATTTATTGATTGTTTAGATTTACTTTCAAAAGTAAGAAAATTGGCTTACTAATTCATATTCAGTACTAGAGACTGGTTGATAAATTCAGAGGAAGTAAAAACTATGAAAGAAGCTAGCTATTTGAAAGGGAACTTTAGTTTTCCATGGAGGCTTATTTAGGAGTAATGTTGTTTATTCCTTCAACTACTTCAGAGATTTAGCTGGGCTTTGGTTAGTACTGGTCTTTTTGGCCCCTTTTCCTTTCTAGTCATTTTGCTTCACATGTGTTTGGAATATACAAAGAGCCATATAATATACAACATTATTTCATAACTTGCTTGGAAAAGTTTCATTAAATTTGTAAGATAAGAACTATAAATAATAGACTCAGAGTTGATTTCAGCAGATTCAAGGAAGACAAAACTAGTTACAGCAAACGTTAGCTTTTTTTCCCCTTTTAAATCATCTTAAACTTTGGTCCCTCATGGCATATACCGGATTTGGAAGCATCTGCAGCGACTGGAATATTTAAGATTTAAGTTAACAGCCTACATTCTTTTGGTAGTGCACCAAAGTCAGACGACTACAGTTACGAATGACAACTTCACAAGGTTACGTCTTAACGTTACATGAGATGCTAAAGAAAGTTTCAAATGTGTACTCCATAATCTTTAGGTCCATTTGTAACACCATGTTTTAAATTGCCTGCCAACCTATATAGACATCTCGTAACGTAGCCTCAGTTTATAATAGAAAATAATAAATGACCGCTCACAGCTAAAAGAAGAATGAATGTTGTTAACTATAGCTCCCACAGAGAAAATATCTTTTAAAACTGCTTAAGGAAAAACTATTTGTACAATAATAGGAGGTCTTAAACTGAACAGAGAGATTTATTTTATTCTCTCATTTATCAATATGGTAAGTGACTATTTTGTAGTGTACTAGTGTTACAGCTTGCATTAAGGCTTGATGCATAATGACAGTCTTCAACATGCCTTTAAAACATTTGAAAAAAATGTTGGTTGCCGATTGCAGCCAGTTTTCCTTCTAAAGTATGAGACTATAAATGGCACCAAAAATGTCTTAAATTCAATGCATGAAAGTCAGAGTAATTAAGGATGCAGCTGCTCTGTGTGATAAATGGCTTCTAAAATGTTTTCCATCCATTAACAGTCATCAGCAGCAAGCAAGAGGATAAGTACTTTCTTTTACAACTCAGCCTAGCGTGGTAGTCTTCAAATTTACCTACAGGAATCTGACATTGTTAAATATGCTTTGAATCATTTGTTTAGCTTGAACTGTTTTTTTTTTTTCTCTGTGGTGCTTCCCATATGCAAAAACCCCTGAGAAAAGAGAGCAGAATGGTAGTCGCAGACAGAGGCAGTTTGATGGGACTTGTTCATTAACTTTGTTGACACAGACCCACGGGCTACTATCTAATGCAGCCATTTTGACTGTGCATGTGTGTGTTGTACTGTGTGTGGACTTCTACTTGCTGCTGAGAGATATCTGTTTCTAATAATTTACCAGCAAAATTATGCCATTTTCGGAAAATGAGGATATGGTGGTGTAAATTAAGTTTAGGTCATGGTTAGTTGTATCTGGCAGTGGTTCTATTAAGGCTTAGGGTTGGGGTTTGGGTTAGGCCATATGAGTTAAAGGAGAAGTCCGGTCATAATCAGAATTCAAACTTCTGAAAGTACTTTAAATATGAAATTATTACATAATGTTCAATAAATGAAAAGCGTTTTTAATTACTGTATAGTAATTTTCATTTGAATTTGCTTGACTGGAGACATCCATGTTTGTCAAAGAACACTACTGCCAACTACTGGTTTGTGAAGTCACAGTGCGGTATCGGCTGTTGAGCAAGTTCCAATGCTGTATATGGTGTTTGTCACAACAGGCTATTATCCAACTCATCTTGAAAACATTGTTCTTCGAAATGTTGGCTACATATTACATGTTTTTTTCTCTGGCCAGAAGTTCAATGGAAAATCCTCCCTCTTCAAGTTGGCAATCAAATGACGAATCCGTGGAGGATCAATAATCAGATTTTGATTTTGCTTGTAAAGCTGAGAGAATGGCCTTCGGCTTACCACAACGTGACTTCACTGCCGAAAGATGTCAAGAGTGAGCAATAAATATTATTGTTTTTATTTTTTACTGATTAATGCTTAATTCATTAAATCACAGCGAGCATATTAGTTTTAGCTATAGATAATGATTCACTGATTATTCCTTGCTGACCGGACTTCTCATTTAATGAACAATTAATGCAAATAAATACAAAGCCCTTATAAAGACAGTAAACATGAATTTATATATTCATGTGTGCTTGCTGAAAGACCTAGTGAATGCTGACATACCTGAGATATGGGCTGGTTGACAAAGACCCATCCAGTCACAGGGTTGACCTGCAGGTACTCAGGCTGCTCCACTGACATGGAGTAAGTAATGGCTGCATTAGTACCAAAATCATCATCATGAGCTGCAACACGAAGGAAACTGGTACCAACCAAGGTGTCTTCTCTTAAAAAATCTAGGAAGGAAAACAAATAAATTATTTCTCATAACTTAATAAAAATTTTTGTTCTTTTGACTTAGCACAAAGTGAAAGATGATAAAGGTCACATTACATTGAGTTATCATGGGAAATATCCATAAAGCTACCAAAGGAGTGAATCTTATCATTGACTATTAATAATCATTTTGAGGGTTTTTCTTTCTTCTAGTATTGAATGATCCAACATAAGACAACTTCAATCAATGTCAATAAGAGTTGGGAGCACAATTCTTATGCTGGACTTCTACAGTAGGAGACTCCTTTTTGATGTCTCTCAGCAAATTGCATCTCAGCCACCAATTTTCAGTTGCTATGAAAAAGCTGGTGGCATATGTATTTGGTTGACTAATCACCACTCTAGTAGAACTGTTGAAGCTAATTTAAAATGTCTGGGTTCCTTTTTTATCCATTCAAAAACAATTATGGTTGTGAATGACCTAATTATTTCAAAAATTTAATTGTCTGACCCCGCTACCCTTAGTTTAAATAAAGTTCAAATTTGTTCTTGGCTTCAGTTTTACATCGCAATGGGCTGAGCATGTGCATGGCAAAAGGCTTAACTGAGAAGTGATTTGTCCAACACATGTGAGTAAACAGATAGGAAAGTCATTAAATACATTTATTCGTTTCACAAACAAAATTAATCCAAAATATTAAAAGAAAAGATTTCCAAAGGCTGGTGGTTAAACATCCAGTAAAGATTAGCTAGCGAGGTAGTAAATTTTAATAAAAGCTTGTATACGTAATTTAATTTTGAACCTGGACGAATTAAAGAAAATCTAAAAAAAAAAAACGGAACTTTGCACTGAATTCTTGGTTTCAGAATGTAATAAAATAGTTAATGGAAATCCTATCCTAAAATAGAAAGAATCAATTCAGTAATGAAAAGCTCTACATCAATATCACATCCATGCCCATTAAGATTCGTGGAAACTTCAACAAGGTGTTTCTTTATTAGGTAAGCAGAAAAAGTCAAATTCTAAAGGAACTCTGGGTTAGGGGACGTCATAAAGTAGACTTTCTTCCTTTAATTATCTATATCACTATTAAACACCTAATGGCTTTTATTTGGCACACATTAGACAAAGCCACGATCAATTCGATCCACCATTACAAACCTACAGTGATCATTTAAATAAATGGTACCACCCATTTTTTTATTTGTACTACAATTTAGACCAGAAAGAAGCACAAAGTGCATTAAAAAAGTAATATTTTAACTATTAACAAAAGCATCTTTTTATGTATGGACTCTTTTTTTTTTATCAAATTGCACATCTGCCTTGTCTATTTATGTCTTTGTATTGTTTATTGTTCTGGCTAGGCTTCACTTTTACTATGTTTGGCTCATGAATAATATATGTCCAACACTTACACTCATAGCGCAAATTCTCAAACTTGGGGCTGTTATCATTCTGGTCCAGTATCTGTATGGCGAGCTGACAGATGCCAATGAGCGGCTCCTCTGCCCAATCAGTGGCCGTTACTGTAATTGAATACTCTCTCTGCCGCTCCCTGTCGAAGCGTCGAGCTGTCACAATCACTCCTGTAAAGTCAGAACCATAATCAAGGCCCTTCATCAACCCTCTGGCAAATATACACACATGATTGCTTATAAATTCACTCATCCGTTCAGCAGTTTTCCAATTCTCTCAACTGAGTCCATCCATCCATCAATCCATAAGCCCAGACAAGTAAACAATTATGAATTTATACTTAGCAATTCAAGTCTCCCTTTGAAGAAGTGCAAAACTTTGTGATTAAGTGTTAAGTTAAAAGAAGAAACAACCAAAGCTGGAGAGAAAATGATTGACGGAAAACGTAACTTGACAAATTAACATTTCAAGTAGTTATGTTAAACCATTTTTCACACTGAAGAGATACTATAAACCTCAGACCTCTGCTCAGTTATATGTTTTGTCACTTATATTCTTACACCATGGACATCTCATATTAAAATTATAAATAATTAAACATCTTCTCTAAGGCCTGTCTTCTCAATGCATTACTCATCTCTCATATTACATTTTGTTTTACAATGATCATTACAGATGTCAGGTACCATTTAACTGCAGATCTGTCTATCTACAGGACACACTTTGTTTCATGTATAATTGAGACCAATTTTGCCCTGCAACAATCCACAACTCTTTACCTGTGTCTGGATGGATTCTGAAGGCAGGCATGGCGCTGTCTCTATGCATTAAGCCATATTTCACTTTCCCATTTGCTCCCTCATCTGCATCCACTGCATGCACTTGCAACACAAAAGTCCCCGCCGGCTGGTTCTCCAGCACTGAAGCCTGCTCTCGGTACTGCTGGCACTGAGATAAAGAGCGGGGGAGGAAGAAGAGGAAGACAAAGCATAGACAAATAGCACAAGGAAGGATTGTTATGTACGGCATATTGTCAGGAAGTGTTGCATTACTGAGAATACAAGATTTAAAGTAAATCAAATAGCTTCAAGATCAGTCGGACATGCACAGTAGATTAATGTAATGTAACAATTACTAAATCAGGAGCACACAGATATAGAAAACACTTGAACTAAATTATTTTGGGGTGCCCACGGTCAACAGTTTTTGTTTTTGCATATGTACCAGATTAGGAATGGTTTTCCTTTCTGATAGAATGGCTATTACAGAGAAAAACATTTTGAGTTTTCGAAGAATGAGTTTGGACTGAGAGATGAGATGGGACAAAACACGTGAGCAGAGGGTGTTCTTTAGCTGTTCAAAGAAATTCAGAATCCTAAAACATTAATTCTATAGCTGTTCATAAGTACAACTTGGCATTTGCAAAAGTTGCAGAGAGTTTGCATATGGCCCAGAACACCACAGGAACGCAGGCTCCACGTGCCAGCGTCCTCTAGGAAGTTCGTCATTTCTAATTAGGGAGGAAGTTCATTAAGAAGGTGCAGCATATTGTGATGATACTGCACTTTTATTAATAAATCAGTTGAAATCCCGACAGATTGCCTAAAGATAGAGTGGGTTGTGCAGACTAATAGAAACCCTTGGGAAAGAGAGAGAGGGAAGCCTGCGAAATTAGAATTCCAAGAAAATTAGAGAGCTGGTGAGAGAAGAGGGAGGCACGACTGAAGTTTAAGAGAAGTCCGAATTACGCAGAACTGCATGACAGTGATAAGGGTTGGGCCAGCCACCAAAATACAATCATGTTTTTTTTTATTTCTGCAGATTTCAGATCATCCAGAACAGACTACAAGAATATGAATAAAAGAATAAGGCATAACAGTATAAAGAGATGGAGTGAAAATAGTCCATCAACAAATTTATAGCTAGCTACTTATATAATGTCAGATTATAGGTCAACTACCAATGCCAGGCTTTCTTTTACACAAATAAACCTTCCAGCATCCTCCCAAGGCTTTCCTACACCCCATTGTGTTTGTGTCTCCTCTCTTTGTGACATAGATATTAAACCTTTAAAAGAGATTTATCAAAAAGGTACCGGTATCCGATGACAAAACCACCTCAGTTGAAGCTCTTCTCCAAGCTCCCCAAAATGATACGCCTCCTCATCCTATTTGAGATAAACCACCTTACTTAAAGAAATATATATATATATATATATATATATTTGGCTACTTTAGCCAGATCTAATTTTTTCAATCCATAAGATATTTCTTGATAACCCATGTAAAGGTGAAAAATTTAGAGGAGCCTTTCAATTGAAGGAGCCTCTTTTTGGCACACTTTTTAACCACAAAAGTCCTAAGCAATGCAGCCTTTCAATCACATGATGAAATTGTCCACTTTCCTTGAGTCCTGCAAAGTAAAAACAAAGAACCAAACCACTAAAACTTGCCTATTCATGGTAGATATTGATCCACAATCTGAATTGTCAAGTCCACTTTCTTTTGCACATGACTGACTTTAGTTGAAGAAGGGCTGACTCTCATCTACACATTTAAAATAAAATCCTCTTCAATGCACACTGAAGTTCATGGTTCTAATGTCAACTTAAGCCACAATGTCCACATGCAACAGATGTTCCTAAAGCACACACTCTCCATCTCAAATGTGTTACTACAGTGGGTCACTTTACAGTTATATCATTTTGATTTGGAATGAGGATCTCCCAAATTCTCCACATGTAAACTAGTCAAAATTGGAGAACAGAATTACACACATAAGTTATAATCAAATATTTTAAGAAGACCTTTTACAATTAAATTAAACATGAGGTAAGAGTGTGTTTTTTTTATTATTATTATTTAAATGGATTCATCACAAAAATAAATATAACCTAATGTTTTTAACTGGGAGGCAAGAAAGGGCAGATATGTGATTACCTACAGGTATTAAAGACAAGTATGTTTGAACAAAATGCGAATATTTCAGTACGAAATTAATTTAAATTTAAATTAACAAGGAGCTGAATCAACTTAAGGGGAAGAAGTAGATAGTGGCCCACGGAGCATGCAAAATTCCTACAAACTTCTCATACAACAGAACCTTTGTGACGTGGGCGGAAGAGATGATGGTCTTGCTTCGAAATAAAACAACTGTTGTTTACATTAAAAAACTGAGACAAGGTTAACTGAGGCAATACATTTTACAGGAACTTGAAATTTACAGTCAAAGGGCCATGCATAAAAAAATCACTATAAGCTTAATGGATAACAAGATATTTTCACTGCATGATCTGACTTTGCTTTTATTGAGATGCATAAACAATCTTTACATAAGTTTAGGTATTGATGGTCGAGGAGACTGCCATAAAGACATTCAATCTAGGCAAGATGAATGTGTCACAGCAAGAATGAAATGGCTTATAATTGTAAATTGTAAAAGAAAAACAGTTTCTTTGAAGAACCATCATGACTATTTAGTTGGAAAGCAACAAAGCAATGCTTTTTTCCATACCAATCACATCTTGTTTTGAAATGCTTGGTCTGTGGTGTAAATAGTAATGCCTTATAATAGCTGTACATTCAGATCAATTACATATATCAATGACAAGGACAACAAAAAACAAATCCTTGACATTATACTGCTACATAAAATGACAAATTAGATTCTGCTCTGCTCTATAGTTGTGAATCGCATAACATTTAAAAAAAATAGTGTGGAAAACTGAGCAAGCATAAATATATGCTAGGACATTTCCAATATGAAAATGAATTAATAAGCTGTCCCAAATGTCAACAGCATTTGAGCAATTCAAATTTACCAAGCACAGCAATTGTCTTAGCAAAGACTCTCACCTGCTCAAATATTGGTTTGTTGTTGTTAACGTCATCAACTCCAACGACGACCCGGGCATTAGAACTAAGAGGGTGCAGCCCGCCTGATGCATTGTCATCTGTGGCTGTTACATTCAAGACATACTCCAAACCTTGAAGCTTTGGCAGGGGAGTAGAGCGCAGACGGATCAAACCTGCAGAAAGCTCAGAGCCATTAATATACACATCATAAAATAGGCTGTGTCCTAATAAAGCATATGCATCCTTTCCATTAGTCATGAGAATCTTATTGCAACAGTGGGCCTGCATAGAGAGGAAGTAGCTATCAGTAAAACATGGCAGAGAATGGAGCCTGCATGCTGCTGTTCTAGTATGAAGAGGGAAGAGCAAAGAAAAAGCCCCTCCACAGAAGTCCACAAAAAGGTAAAAATCTGATATGCAGCATACAGCCAAAAACTAATTTCACAGTTGTGGTTTTGGTACATTTTTGATACAATAATTGCCCTGAAGATGCACATGCAGCACAAGCATTTGAGTGAAAACAGGAAGAAGTGAGGGGAGTCTGGTTTGAAGTTACCCTATTGCTCAGCAGAAGCCTATTAGCCATTTAACTTGGCCCCTTTTGCCTGCTTTTATATAACAGGAAAGATAAAAAGATCGGATAACAGGATGGTGGATCTGATTCAACATCTTTCTCGTCAAAAGTAATGCAGAAATGTCAAAAATTGCCGAACAAACAATCTGCCTATGATGTGGGGGGGAGTCACTGAAGTGAGAGCATGGTGAGATTTCGTTTTTCATCTTCTTGTCGAGTTTTTTTTTTTTTTACATTTTTGTAATTTATTTTAATGCACTTAAAGAAAATACAGAATGCTAATACACATATTTGCAGTGGTGTTATGGTCCTTTCTCCCCCTTAACTTATAATTCCTGATGCATGCAGACAAAAGTAGAGTCTATGCCATTAATGGCAACACCTGACAATAATATTATCACAGCAATACATTACAATAGGTGAACTATAGAATGTACAAAGTAATCTTCCTGCCTTAAATGTCAAGCTTGTTTGGTATTGCAACACCAGTTTCTCTAGCTAATAAATTATACTTTCCTGAGTTTGATATATAAAATAGAGAAGACGGTGGAGGCGAGGATGGAAATAATCATAAAAATTAATACATATCATTTATGTATATATATATATATATATATATATATATATATATATATATATATATATATATATATATATATATATATATATTAATATGAAACTTTTTCATTATTAGAATAAAGAGAGAGGACAGAAAGGAATATAAAGAGATGACACGAAAAAAGAGGAGCCAGCAGTGCACAGCCTGGAGATGTGAGCTATGATAGAGCAGTTGTTGTGAAATTGAATTGAAAGGGTTGGGTGACAAATGTCACAGAGATTTCAACTGGTTTCAGATCAAAGGGTAAATAAAAAAAGATAAACTGTGCAGTCACTTATGCTAGAAAGCATTAGTTTTTTCTCTACAAAGCACAAAAAACACCAGAAGTATTGAAATTCCACAACATATTATTATTAAATTAATTCATAACCCTAATGGCACAGGGAGCAGCCCTTAAAAAGCAGAGAAATTGCATTTTGTAAATTAGTAGTTTCACTTTCATCCCACTTTGACGTTTTATCCAGAGGACGTTTAACACACCTCTGCAGCAGCAGTACATTAGAAAAAAAAAATCATTTGACAGCAAACCTGTCAATTAGTGTGAGAAGTGGAAGTATAATGTCAAGCTGGAAATTAAGAAATATCACCTTTCTGGCTGTCAATGACAAAGTTTCCCTCTTCATTGCCTGCGGTTATGGAGTAGGTTATGCCATCGCCATCTGGATCTTTGGCCAGGACTGTGGCAACAAGCGTGTTGGGACCGGCGTCCTCGGAAACGAACGTTCGATACCTGCAAGGATTAAAATTTTGGGGATAACAGAGAGAACCAGAACAAATAATGAATTTGGTAAGTTTTATAGACTTAAGTCCTACATGAATGAGGCAAAACATTATGATAAGTTTTACTATTGTGTGGAAAGTAAGAGCCATAAACAACAATCTGAAGGTGAGAGCTACAACTTTATCACCAACATGATTAACTGGGAAAAAAAAATACATCCACGGAACATCAAGGTGATGTATAGCGTACAAAATATTGTTTCATACATTTTGATTAGTCGATTTAAACCTACATTCAAGGCCATTGTTGGATAAAATTGTTGTCACACATTTTACCGAAAGGACAGAACAGTTTTACACATAGGAAAAATAGCTAAATAATAATTTATTTAGTCAGAAGAAGGTTATACAGTAATAGGATGATAAAACCCAGGCTCGGACTGGGAACGACACCCCAAAAAATGTTCATACACCGCCTGGATATATGAAGTCTCTCCCAATTTGAGCCAAAACTTAGGCCATAAATCTAAAGAAATTTTTTTTTTTACCCATAGACGGCCATCCTAAACCTGCCAGATTGGGAAACATCCCAACCTGGCAACAATGCATGTAAGACGGGAAACGCTAGCCTTTAGATGCAAAACCCCATCATGCACTGCAACATATTTTTGCAAAATATTCAAATATAAAATCGCCAAACATAAGAGGAACATGTTGTTTAGTTTAAAGAAAGCATTTTAGTTTTATTATAATTTAGTTTTTGGAAGGGTTTTACAGTTTGAAGAAATAGCAAATTACACCATATGCTAACCGTCACAAGGATGTGCATAACAAGGATGGCTATGTATACTGCATGCATCATTGAAATAGTTAATATTGTATTACTCCTTGAGCTCCTTAAGTTATTTACTGTCACAGATAGGAGCTTCGCCGGAGAGCAAGTGCTGGGGCCGGTATGATTTAAGGAGGGCCGGCCCTCGCATGCTGAAAATAGGACCGGCGGCCCACTGGGCAAATGCCCTGTATCACAGATTACAGGCTCAGACAGTGGAGAGAAACAGGACAAAATCGATTTTTTTTTAAAAGAGTACTGATGCTCAAACACACAACCCTTACAGTTCAGCAACAATTTTGGTGTCTAACAAAAAAGCAATCCCCTCTTCCATCTTCTCAGTGTTTTTTACGTGCAGGTGTGGGAAACTGTCCCCCATCTTGCCCAGCACTAGTATCAATCCTTCTAATGGATTCTCCTCATCGGTAAACTATTAGGAATGCCTAAACCTAAAAGGTGGATTATGCCTGACACATCAATGTCCCGTGTCAAATTAAGAGGCAATGTGCTGCAGAAGCAGCGTTTGCAACATTTAATAATCCATGTGGCTTTTCCACACTGGCTGAACTGGGAGGAATATATTTTGCACAGTATTATGCTGCGTCGCTGTATCCTTCTCATCCATTAACTTGTCTATAGATCTTGTATAATATACATCTCTGAGGAGTGTCTGTTTCATGGCAGATTTAGGCTTCTGTGTGCAAATCATCATTTATGCCATCGTTAAAGAACATCTGGTGACAAAAAAAGCCAAAGGTAGTATCTTGGCATAGAAAAAAAACTATATACTGTATCAGAAGTTGCCCTCAAATTACGAAACAGAGTTTTGTACAATAAAGGACATTTAGTATTTAGACACAAAGACAAAATTTTCATCAGATCTTATGTAACCCATATGTACTTTGGTTTCTGATTTTGACATTTGCTTTAGCCCCAGTTAGTGAAAATTGTTTGCTTTCAGGCCTGAAAGAATCCATTTAAGAAATTCAGACTTCTCTCAGTATTTATATTTCTGTATTTTATATTTCTGTATTGTTAAAAGAGGAGATTTGATAGAATGATATTACCCAATTTTTTAACTCCTTCATAAAGGAATATTTGCTACATTAATGACATTGTCTTAAAACATACAGATTTATACATAAAAACATAGTAATGAAAACATGAAAACAAAAGGCAATTTTCCCATATTTGTCACATTACAAGGCTGCAGTTAAATAATGTTTTTTATTGGAATTTAATGTGATATTCCTACACAAACTAGAGCATAAGTGTGGAGTTAAGAGTGGTGAAAAGGATGTATGATTTTTAAATTATTTTGCATATAAAATTGAAATTCAGTCTGTAAGACAAACATACAAAAATGCTTTATGAAGAAGTTTGTATTAAGGTAACAACTATGCCTATGTATCTTTCATTTTTCCTGGAAAGTGGGACAAATATGCGATACGTGAAGAAAGCCATAAGAAGTCCTGTTAAAAGTTTGATACTGGCCTCTTTTTACTATCCATTAAGAAGAAAAACATGTAGAATTATTAATTATTTGTATTAAAAAAGAGCATCATACCATGAAAATCCCTTAACTTAAACAGACAGGGTCAGAGTTAATAAGAAGATGGATAAAGGTACAGGTACAGGTTATTACTCGAGGTTTTAGTGATGGGGCAATCACCTTCCATTTAGAGCTGCAGTTAAATGGTTTAGGACAAAATATTTTTTAAGAATGCTTCAGTCAGACTACAGACTGACATTCAATCGAGATTTTGGACACCTGGAACTGGATGTGCTCAAATTCTCTCCATCCAGTCTGATTGAGCCTTAGAAATTTTGGAAATAATGTGAACAAACTCCAGTCTCTAGAAAAAAAGCTAATCAAAAAAATATTACAAAATACTTGAAGCTGTTGAGGCAAAACTGTCAAAGGTAATTTTGTAGAGAAACTGAAACTGCTAAATGGAGCCTAGGCAGAAGTTCAACTGAAGAAACTCATTGCTTTCCTTCATCCACCTGTGACACAGCTAATCAGCTTTGAACCACACCTCGATGAAAGCCAATTGGCATCCAGAGTTAATCTTTAAAGGCCTCAGATATGTACATGTCTGCTCCTGTGTGCAGCAAGTGGATGCGCTGTGTGACTTCATTCAGATGAGACAGTTTCAACCCACCTCCAGCCCCTCCTCCACCATAGTAGCTAAAGCTTCATCAGACTATCATTCCTCCCGGACTCTCACCGCATCCCCTGTCTCATTTTAACTGGTCCGGCAGAAGACCACCATGTTGAGCCTGGTTCTGCCAGAGGATTCTTCCCAACGGGGAGTTTTTCCTCTCCACTGTCGCTCCATGCTTGCTCATCATGGACAGGTTCTCTCAACCTGTGTTAACCAACTGGACTTCCATCTTCCCTGAGTAAAGCTCTAGTATCAGCTCACGTAATCTACTGGATCTCCCCATAAAGCTCAGCATACCGTCTCGCTAACCAGCATTCTACAGACTGACCAACTTCATCTCCACTCCACCACCAGTTTCAGGCCTGGGGGGCAAACAGCCCTATTCTTTGCTCCCGTTCATTCATATCTATCAAAATTAAGTGCTATGTTTCTTGCAGAGTTCTGAGCGGCAAAGACCAAGTAATTGTATCAATACATTTCTCCTAATTGTCTTTTCTCTTTGTGTGAGTTTTTCAGATTGAAATACCTACCAACATTTTAAAGGACCAACTGCACATTTAAAGTATTTATATATATATATATATATATATATATATATATATATATAT
>NW_015150507.1:1456996-1498874 GCF_000732505.1 Cyprinodon variegatus
TCTCGAACTATATCCTGCTTAAGATTAATTATGTTTTTTTTCCTCCTCTGACCTATTGTGGTCCCTTTCTTTTGTATTTATCTTACTATAAGGGCAGCACCTTTTTTGGTAGCAAGCTGCCGGTCTGATATAAAATTAAGTCTGATATGATCATTTCTGATATAACTATAAGTTTGAGAGACATCTAAAAGAAAAAAAAACTACAGAGGACTGAATACTGTTTCCTGGTACTGTATAGACATAATAACCATGAAGAAGAATTACCTACATAAAACAAAATGAGATCCTTAGATCCACAGAAGGTACACAAATAAATGATAGAAAACACATAAAGACAGACAATGTGAATCATTACACTATCTGAAGCATCAGCAGGCTGATTAGACATATGGTTGTGGCTTTTACTTGTCACAGTGATTTAACCTGTCCTCTTAGCTGGCCACAGCTGAGACAAATGATAATGTCTGCTGGGATGTTGAAGTCATTGAACAAATGCCGCTTCTTCAAGCCCAGCCCACTGTGGGCCATTTGATCCAGTACCTTTTAAAATGTCAGCAGTGATTTGCCATCTCTGTTGTGCTGGGCAGCAAAGATGGCCAGTGAGACACAGTAGACTGATATACCTCTGTGGCACAAAGAACCACTGGGTGGAGATGAACCCTGTTTCTAAGAGGAGCTATGCTGTAGTGAAACAGAAAGAAAAAAGTGCAGGGAGGAGCAGGTGACAAAGGCGAAGGCTGAGGCTGAAATGACAGTAAAAGTGATATGTGGGGGTGAGAGGGGGAAGACGAAAGGATAAAAGAGTATGGCTGATCGAGAGAAGCAGAATATAAGAGGGGGTGGCGTTCTCACTGAGTTTTAGCTGATTCGTCAGCAGAACTCATCCACTGTGAGATTTGGTGCCATTTCCGCTGCTAAAGCATGTAAGTATGTGTGCACAAGGTGGGGTGTTGGCATCTCTAGCGAGGAGTTGAGGGGGGCGGTGATTGATGGTTTACAGGAGAATACTGATAGGCGATTCATCTCCGCCAGCCACAACAATCACCGTGGCAACACGAGTGACCTGTAATCCGTCACCCGGCTCAAAGGCCACCTCATGTCAGCTTCACGGGATAAGACACATTCACTCCCTTAACATTACTTCCTGAAGCATCTCAGTGAACTGTGAAGTTGTGTCCGGCTCAGACAGAGCACGCCTTCCTGTCTGTCTGCTGGCCAGCACAACTGACTGTTTGCATTTCTTTGGCCCACATGCCTGTTCTTCCATTACATCAATCTGTTTTAGCCTTCTACCACTTATTCAAATGCAAACTGACAGGACATGCCAAGAAACATAAGCCTGTCTGCTTATATTTCCTCTACAAATGTCACAATTAGTCTGAGCTGAAGAATAATTTTATGAACAGACCTTACATCCACTGTTTTTTGGACATGAATGTCTTGTCTTCCCTCATAGCATATATCTAAATCTTAGTGAGCCACACTGACAAAGCACCCAACACACACTATCTGGAATAATGCCTGCATTTCTATCAGTCTGCAGCTTGTCTGGCAGAAGTATTTGTCTGAATGCCGTTAGGCTCCTTTCTATATCTGCATATCTGACAGGTTGTCTTGTGTGTTTTCCATTTTTGGTATTCTCTACAGGCTTGCCTTGCATCCATGTTTTCATATGATTTTTCTCCAAGCTCTATGTTCGTCTGCCCAACTCTCCACCTCTCTGCCCACCTGTTTGTGTTTGGCTGTGTGTCCGCCCACCTACCGAGACGGACGCCCCAACGATACAACAAGAGCATGCATTGGAGGTCCGCAACAATGGAGGTCACTGAAAAAAAATGACTGGCAGGTCAAGAAGCTCACTCATCCGGGGAAACAAATGCAGCAGAGCCACAGTGACAGCTGCAACCCACCTACTCTTTCAGCTTTGCCAAAAAGGCCGATGGTGACACTATGGATTCCATCCATAATTCAGATTACAGCATACCTTTATAGAGGGGCAAAAAAATAAAAAATGGAATCCACAGGGTGCTGTGTTATTGCTTCAGTTCATCACAATATTTGTCTGTGATTGTGAGAGAAATGAATAACAGTGTTTTGATGCCAGATGGCTGTTATTAAACAGCTACCAAACAGATTGAGTTTATCCTAGTGGCCTTGGTTTTTTTACTTGATGCGAGAGAGCCACATTTATGACAAGATTGCCAGTTTTAAACATTGCAACAATGAATCGCCTAAAGGGAGGCAGGTCTGAGATACATGATGTAATGCCCCATTTATCTGTGATGCAACTAGTCTGCTCAGCTTTGACATAATGAGATGTGATCAACTGATGGATCAGGGGTAATACCTGGTGCATTATTAAGCCTTTTTATTATGACAACAAGCAATGATCTTTGATGTTGGATTCTGACAGCGATTAAAACTCAAGCAAAAGAAAAACTCACCTACACAAATATATAAACAAATCATACAAAGCGCAAACAGAATGTGTTCTAAAACAGGAACTAGCTAAGCCATTTTACTTTGGTGGCTTGATATGGGGTCTTTCAGTCCCGTTTCTTCCTTAATAAGGTATAGAGCTCACACAGTGTGATATTTTCCACAAAAAATTTCAGATCCAGCTGATGAACATCAAAATCAGCTGTCCCCAACATCCATATTTTATTTCCCGGTTTGTGCCTCAAGACTTGGAATATATCACTTTGATAGTAATGAGTATCTACAATATACAGGTTTAACTTTTTTAACTGAATTGCTGAAATATGTTGTTGTTCATATTCTAATTTACTGAGGTGGACTTGTATTTTGAAACAGGATTGTGCCAGGAAACTCTGGTTTTAATTAAACTCGAGCACATACTTTTTTACAACATGAAATTAAATGCTACACTATAGTAGGTAGGAAGGGTTTGTTATAAAATATTTGATTTTATGTTATGAATCTTCTACAAAACTAAAACTTTTTAAGAGAAAGATCAAGTGATTTTTTTGTCAATTTGGAGGAATGTTGAACTTTATCTTTCAATCATGGCAGAAAATAAATGGATGTTTTACCTGCTTCCCTTGTCTTTTTTTTTCTGTCAACAAAGAAGTTTATTAATCAGCCTAAACTTTTTTAGCATGTAATAAAGCACAAGGAACAGGCAGCTTCAGCGGTCCTATCACTATTTCTTCAGAAAAATCCTAATCAAGTTTTAAGTGCCTCTTACATTTGTATGCAGGCTCTGCAACCTGCTGTTAAGGGCATGTTATGGTCCAAATCAGAGCAAATAAACAGGTTGAAAAAATGCTACTGGGGAAAAACATCTATCACATTTAAGGCAAAGGCCTGTTTTGGCTAAACTTAGACTTGTAGCGTCTTCTGAAAAACAAATACACTAGTCTTCTAAGTTCATAAAGTAAAATTCCAATGAGCGCAGCAAACTCTCCAAGAGTATTTGATGGTATGACAAAAAAAAATAAAAAATTGAAACATCTAGTTGGCATGATTTTGTTCGATTAGTTTCATAGTGATTCGGTGACCTCAAGCTGCCTGTCTTTGCTGCAGCTCTCAATGAACTTTACTTTTTTTTTAAACCTCCACCACCTTCTTGCTTACTGTGTGTACTGGCAAGATAAACTTCTGTGTCCATCTAGCCTATTCACAATTAGCTTGAAGGGATGGGGATTCTTATGTGCATCATATTTATACCGAAGAAAAAGTCATATATTACAATGGAAAACTCTCAAATACTCTAAGAACAACCGAAAAAGAATCTGTTTAATTTAATAAAAATGGCTAATCTGTTGTTGTTTTATCATAAAATACTATGAGTACCCTTAATTAAAGCACTAATAATTGTGATAAAAATAGAAGTTTTTTCATATATGGGATTTTCTTACCACTAAATAAATCTGCTTAAATAAAATGTGAATTAATGCAGGATGGATTTACTGGAGGATTTTCTTTATGAATTCATACAGGAGGTAAACTGAAACGGTGGCAAGTTACCTTTTTTCCTGCATGTATTTGCTGACTCATTAGTGCATTCAGCAACCATGCCTTGAGATCACATGAAGCATTTGTGTTCCTTTTCCCTCTACCTGCTTTTCATTTTTTATGTTTTTTGATTTTTGTTTTATTTTTGCTGTTGTTCTTGTTGTTGAAATTGAGATTAGCATAAAATTTCTGTCACTGTGTCATTTTTATCATGTTAAAGGAGGATGAAAAAGCAGTATCCGCTTCCAAAACATCTGCAGTTCGAATCAGGGATTCATAAAAGGAGGGATTTTCAAACTTTGTCCTTTTAGAAGTGTTTCTGCTGCAACACACCTACATAAAATGAATGCATTATCTCCTCAGAAGCCATCAATGGCTGCAGATGCCTGTTAAGCACTCAGTTCTTTAAGTCAAGTATGTGGAGGAATGGACATACCCCAAAACATTCAGAACAGCTGCAACCTGAGGACAGAGTTTGAAAACCCCTGGGTTTGACAGGTGTAAAATAAATCAGTATCATTCTTAAAAACCTAATTTCCTCTCTAATTTGTAAGTGGGTGCCAAGAAGCTGGGAAACATTCTTAAGGTCTATGCACTAGATTATCAACGTAAACATCACTGTTTAAAGCAAAGACGATTAAAGCCCTAATAGGAACACAAGTAATTTATCAAAGGGTTCAAATTATCTGTCAGCTCTGAGAAAAGAGGAAGATCAGATTATTTTTTGCAAGCAAAACATTTTACAACGCTAAAAAGATTGCACAGCATCCATCTTTAAACACATGAAACTTTGGCCAACAATTGAGAACAAAGTAGGCGGAACTTGAAGCAACTCATGAATAGAATCTTAACATGTAAAACAAGTGGAGGCAGTGTTATGGCATGGGCGTGCGTGGTTTCCAGTGGCACTATGTCATTCTTGTTTATTGTTAGTGTGACAAAAAAGAGAAGAAAGGAGAACTCATCAAGAATTGTTAAGTGCACATTTACTGTCTCTAAGGATTTATTTTGAGATGTGGTGGAATTTTGAGGTAAAACCAACTACTTTAATCTGGGAGTTTAATTTTCACAGAGGAGGAAAAGAAAATTATTTTTCAGGTAGCTCAACTTCGTTACTCCTCTTAGCAAATGCTACACTGCCACAAAGAAAATGCCCCATGGCTTTCCCTATCCATTTTTATCAGTACACTCCACAGAATTTTTATCCCTATTGTTTTGATAAATTATGTATATCTAACCAGTAAGAGCCATGGTAGAGTTTAGCAAACAGTGTTCAAATTCGTGATGGTAGGACAAAAAAGGCTTTCTCCTACTAAGCCCCCAAAACCAGCCCTTCATATTTAATGGATGTTATGGAACTTGGTGATCCCTAGGTGTGATTATTTCCAGCAGTTCTTGAAACGTAAGGGTTTGGATTTCTTTGCCTCTGCTGCTATCCTGCAAATGGTGCATGGTGGTAAGGTAGATACTGCATGCCCCTTAAACAGCCTAAATGTCAGTAAGCCATGTCACATTTATTCCCAGAGGATACAGGAAGTTTTCCACGTGTAACATTTCCCTGAAACCGTAAAAATATAATAATAATAATAATAATAAAAATAACTTTTACTTATTTCACAGATAGTTAGCAGTACCAGTAACTCTTATTCCTGAAAGTGATTTATTTTGCCACTAAGAAAAATGTACTGAAATAAACTGTAATTCTTTTTTTTTTTTTTTTCAAGGATCAGGAAACAAATATTGCTTGTATTATAAGTATTTTAAGTATCCCTCTAGCTTCGACATATAAAGACAAACAAACCTATTTTAACTCCAATGATATTACTTAAATAGATAAGAATGTGTGGTTAATATAAAAAACAAAACAAAGAGACACTCACACAGGCTGGGAGAATTCAGGGGCTTCATCGTTGACATTAACCATCCTCACACGAACCGTGGTGGTGCCAGAATGAGGCTCATCCCCGCTGTCGACTGCCATCACCACAAACTCATACAAATGGTTAGGCCTCTCATAGTCGAGCCGCCTTGCAGGGAAAACAGTCCCGTGAGGTGAAATGCTGAAATCCGGGCTCAGGGTGTAATAGGTGAGCTCAGCGTTTAATCCCGAGTCGCAGTCTGTGGCTAAAACTGTCGGGATGGAGAACATGATACATGGACTATCAGTTAGCCGTTGTTGAACAAAAAAAAAATTAAAAAACGTGACAGCATGACATGTGCTGATGCATATTTGGACATCTTTGTAGATCATTATCCCTTTATTGCTCTGCTAAACATGTAATAAATCCTAAATTCAGACAGCTACAATTATTAGAACACAAACTGCTCCCTTCTAGACTGATTACCATCATTTTCAAAATGAGCTTAAAGACATGAAAAAGAAAGAATTAAATGAACAGCACTTGTGTGTGTATGACTAGCTGGAAATGATTACATTCCAAGGTAATTACACAGAATTAACTATAGCTTTTTTGCCTGATGTGTGGTGAGATTCTTTCAAAGACCACGACCACTGTGAATTTCACTTAAACTCACTGTTTAACACACACATCCCCACCAGCTCATAACACTTGAATACATAAAATTACTTTGATGTGTTTATTTTCTGTGTGTCAAGCATCACCAAGCACCCCCGTGCATGTTAATGTCTCATTCTTTTTTCATCTTAGCACCTTGTAAAACAAATCACATCTGGTAATTTATGATATCCTTTTAATTTGGCTCGTATAATTTCAGAGACTCATTAAATGTTAAAGAGACTGAAATTGTGCGTTTCCTTTAAAGTTCTGTTATAAAAGCTCTTCTGTGAGTTTAATCTACTTTGTTGTCAACTTCAGTGGTTCCTTACCCTGTGGAGACTCAATGATTAGGTAAGGATGATTTTTTTCCCTCTCAGTAACTAAAAAAGAAAAGATCTTTGATATCTTATTGGTTAGCTGAGCAGTCCTCCAGATTAACAGTTTACCTCTACTTCCTTGTCTGTTGAAATATATGTCCACTCCATCTGGTTTAGAGAAATTCTAATTAAAAACCAAACTTAGCAGTTTCTCTTCATTCCTTCAATTTAATTTCCTTCTGTCACTGATTATCGGATACAACCTATCAGATAAGACACCTATACATAGTCGAATCCATGTCATCTGTTAACTTAAAGGTATAGTGTAGGACGTCAAAATAAGTGGTCCTTCTAATCGTCAATCATTCTGGTGATATGTTTACGTAGGGCCGTGCTATGTGCTCTTCCCCAGTTAGCTATCCTTTTGTGCACATGAGCACTTTCAGGCATTTATGTGTGAGCTACAGTTTCAGACAGTCATTAAAGTTTGCCTTTTTTCACACTGGTTCTTTGAAAAAGGCAGAGGGTAAGGGTAGGAGAAAACATGTCTAGGAAGTGTATGAGAAGAAACGAATGGCCTCAGAAGAGAGAAAGAAGACCAGACTGATTTTGGGAGAATCTTTCATGCGATGGCTTACACTGAAATCAAAGTTTCTACTCGACAGGTAAAGTTCGGCGTGCTTGTTGGAGAAATCCATTTCAAATCACTGCTAGTAAAATGAGGGGAAATGGGCTTACAGTATGCATGCTCATACTCTTCCTGTTTGGCTGTGATACCATCCTGGAGTGAAATATCAGCTGTGCTGCTACCATCAACACCTTTGTTTATAGATGTTCGAGATCGGCCTGTTTTTCAGTGTAGTCCCGTTTCTCTGACTGTGACTGGCTGGATGTGCACTCATCATCATCTGACTTTTGAGCTGGCTCAGAGCTTGTGTTCCTGGCTGTGTGTTTCCTGGACGGGGCTGCCTTTTACAGTTGCCTTTTGTATCTCTGCTTCTGTCTGCTTGAACCCTGAGCCTGGTTCTGCTGGAGGTTTCCTACTATTAAAATGGAGTTTTTCCTCTTCACTATCGCTACAAGCACACTTGGTGTGAGGGATTGCCTTCGAGTCAATGAGTCAATGCAATCAACTGGTTTTCCTTAGATAGAAAACTTTGAATCAATTTGACTGTATGATCTGGTGAGCTGTAAAGTGTCTTTAGATGACATGGGCTGTGAATTGGTACTATAAAAATAAACTGAATTAAATTGAATTGAAAAAGCAAATGAGCTATGCAGGCTGGAAGATATCTGTTGACCTTCAAGTATGGTTCAATCATCAAATGCTCCAAGGTGCCACGTTCATCTATGAAAACAGTTATATGTAAGTATAAGCACCATTCCAGTCATCATACAGCTTTAGCAGGTGATAGATTTTGTTGGACTATCAAGAATGAACTTAGAAAATGTAAATTCTAGCACTAAAAGAAAAGTAGAAGATCTTAGCCAGATGCTGAAAATGCTTGCTGAAAGGCCAATCAGAGAAGAAGGCATTTCCCCATAAGCAATCTAAAGAGCCAGATTAAACTTTGCAAATGGGCTCAATGATGAAGACCTAACATTTTGGAGACAAATCAAATGGTTTAATAAAACTGTCATTTGGCTATAATGGCTGCTGTTAGGTAAAGTAACAATGGTTATACTTCTTAACCTTTAATTTTTTATACACTGTATGAAAATGTCTGGTTTTACTGTAAAAATTTAAATTCACAATAATAAGTAAAACCTTATCATCTGTTTCACTGATTCAGAATATATAGTTAGCAGCGTTTTCCAGAATTCATGTTTATCTTTTTTACACTGTTTTCTCCCAGAGGCTGCAGGTGAATGATGTAAAGCATAGCATCATCAAACACTTAACTCTCATGAGTGCAATCAAAAGTGCAATTTTCTTCAGGAAGTAGAGTGGCTGTGAAACAGTGCCAAATATCAAACATAAAAAAACAAACATTTGCAACTTAATAATATAGCACAATTCTAGATCTTTTCAATATAACTTATGGGTAAGTAAGGTTTATTTTTACTAAACAGGAATTCATAGCAGACACTCACCTGCCTTGTGACAATAATTTTACATGAGAAGGTATTCTAAAAAAAAAAATGGGAATCAATATGCCTTTAGTCATAAAGAACATAACAGATCCCTACCAATGCACATCTGGATAGACTTTTAAGGACTTAAAAGGACTTGGCCAGTGTTGTGGGGGGAAAAATGGAAGCTTAACAGAGAGATTCAGGGTTAAAGTTGGGGCTTTGAGTTTAATTTAAAAATCCATCCACTGTTTTTCTCCATGAAAATATTGAAGGGAAGTTTTGAATTGTTCTCTTTTTCAATGTATAAAAGAAACATAAGGATGGGAAATCGGAGGTCAAAGGAAACTTACCCTGCAGTAGAGATGTTGCTGTGGTTACTGTCTCAGGCACTCCATCTACACTGTAGATGGACTGCAGGAACTCTGGGACACAATCGTTCTCATCCGTTATCAACACCTGAACCTGATTAGTGCCGGAGAAGCAGAAGAAAAGCAGTGAGACAGAGAGAGAAAGAAAGAGAAGTGGAGAAATCATTCTGAAAGAACAGAAAATTAACCACTCTTCATTAGCTCTCAAATCCAGAAGACAACCATATCAAATGCTCTGTAGAAAGTTGACCCCAAAACTTAATCTTAATTGCATTTTCTAGTTCCACTAGTTGCTCGTTCAACTCATCCTTTATCTTCCACTTCATGATTTTCCCCGAGTCAAAAATAGAAATGTTTTCAGCATGTGAGTGCTGCAGTGTGTGTGTTTTCGACAAAAGCCCTAAGCTGTCCTCCATCCTACAGGCTCCCTGTCATCACAGTCTGTAAAGTGTGAAGTGACAGCTGAGTAATAGTCCTGAAATAACTGGAAAAGGTTTTTCCCAGTTTCCAGCTCCTTTTCCATAACATTCATTTTTATAGAGAGGATATTCTTTCCTGCTAAATCTGTAGTGTAAAGTTAGCCCATGACATAATTACTGAGTTACTACATAATTACATAATGTAGGCAAACCTGAAAGGATTGATGTTTAACAAAAAGATGACCATGAGTAAATACTTCAATTTCTGAATTTGAACCCAAAAGATACTTTTCCTAAAATTTCAACCTTTAACTCTTTTGACAAAAGTGTTTTCCAAAACACAGAAACAAAAGCTTTAAAAAAAACAAAAAAAAACAGAGCACAATCCCTGAGCTTTACAGTTCACTTGTTAACATTTCAAGACCACTCAGCCATCCCATTTCCACAGAAAGCTACATATTCTGCTGCTCTTCCTTCGAGGTAATGGCCAGGCATGAAGTCAATAGGTCAGCTGTGTTTTAATCAGTGAATGTGTTTATTATAGCCTTGGTTACAGTGGCCCTATAGAGAGAATCGTTGTACTACTAAACAAAACAAAATAATATAATGAAAAATAATAAAGCTGCACCAGAAACAATCAAACAATATAAAACTATGTACAAACAAACCAAAATCACATGAACAAAATTTCAAAACAAAAAAAGACTTTCTCTATTTGATGATGTGATCGGCATTGCACAGTGGCTGTACTTAACTCATGCAGTTCACCACTGTGCAATGCAATGTATTGCACAGGGGTGAATTCCATGCAGTGCTTCCTGCAGCTCTAGGGTGCATTCTGTGTGAATGCGGCCCAAAAATCTACCAAAAAAAAGTAGGTGGCTAAAATATATTTATAACCACCAACATAATTCCCTATACTGCCATTAAATCACACATTCCTGTATTCTCAGTTGGAGATACTTATCCAAGACATTGGGTAAAAGTTTCTTAGCATTAAATTAGAGTTAATAGCAAATGTTGTGCATATTTCCTTAAAAATTTTATACGTGCTTAGTCATATACTATGACTATAATTTTTTTCAACACTAGCTTCCTCTGGTTGGCTTACTCCCTGTTGGCTTATTATATTTCCTTTCTGTTTCAGGCTTCGAAGAACAAAGTTATTTGTGTATTCATACCATAACAAGACCATGTAACCAAAATGAGCACAATGAGGATATATTCAGATTTCCCTGCCACGTTCATGAATGTGAACACGTCATTATTAATGCTGATACTAGGGATAGAAAAGGTTTATAGGTATGCAATGCTTAGGATATTCGCTATTATTCAATAAATATAAGCTATTAAAAGATGGTAAACTATCATGTTTTGTCTGCTGCTCGCACCCAGCGCAAAAATTATTTTCTATTTCAAAAAGTACTAAGTAACCAATGTCAGAACATACACTTGGCATATACAGGAGTAATGGTTTAAAAGTTCTGCCTAAGGCACATAGCCAGCCGAATGGCCTCCAGTTTTCAACGAAGTTCAGCCAAGCATAAAAGCCAGTCAGTCAAGGACCCATCATGGAAACAGGGGAACTTTTCAACCGCTACTATTGTATTGTGTTATTTGAGCATGAATATATGTTTAATTTTCTTGTGTTATAGACATACTACCTGACTAGACCCATTTAAATAAGACTATTTGTCTGCAATACCACATTTTCTGGATTAGAATTTGCAAAAGCATACTGTTTAACTTACTCAGCAATGATAGTATAGACATTGTAGTGCCTTCCTATCTTTTTTCTTAAATGGCATAATGTCCCAACCATAATTTTTGTAGGGCAGCTTTAATATGGTGCTCAGAAAAAAGGGTTTACTCAATTAAGAAAAGGGTTCTTAAAATGTATCGACTCCAACAGATGGAGTCTTTAAGAAGCTCAAATTAACTTCAGATGATCATGTTTAGTAAAAAGTAGTTCCTTTAGGTACAGGAATAAAGTTATCATGTCTTCCCTCTCTTTTTTTTTTATTCTTCATTGATAATTTGGCTTTTAATGTATTTAGATGAACATCCAATTAGTCATTTACAGAAAAAACCTACAGGGTAAAAAAGCATATTTATTAACTTTAGTACTTTGCTTTAAACATGATCAAATCTAATAAGAGTTAGATTATGTTACAAAAACTTTTTACTGAAACGCCATTATTATGACATTTTTTCGCCTTCTTAAAAAATTCTGGTTAAACTGGGGACAGATAAGGTTGTGGAAAAACATATTAATAATGAACATAAAATAATTTTCATATTAACTAGAACACCCTTTAACCTATTTTGGTGCTAGACTTTCATCCTAGGCTCTACTGTGTTATTATCCTTTTTTATCATTGAAACCAGATATACTACTTACTACTACTTCTTGAAGTTACAATTTGTCTGAATGTTTAAATTCTCTGAACTAAAACAACGATCTGTTACTTTGTATGATTTTAAGACATTGTTTTTTTTATGATTCAAAGTTATGGCCCTATTAAAATAAGTAACAATGCCTCTTGATATTGTTACTTGATACATTCAGTACATTTCAACAATTAAGGCAACAAAGTAAGATTTATGTTGGTTGTCTTATCAAATAACATTTTTTTTAAGGTCAGATTTAAGCTTTATGCTAAACTAGCAAACAGTTAGAAGACCAAACAGGTCTTTCACAGTTTAATTTAACACAGTAATGGAATATTTCTGTTTGAATCTCATACATATATAAAAATCTAGTGAACTTCAATTTTGAGTTCAGTTGACCAGTGTGTACCAACTCTCAGCCAACTGTCTAGTCTTCTAATTAAACTGACCTCTGTGGCAGTGCTCAAGCTCCCAGGCTCCTCACTAGCTCGCACCATCAGAAGGTAGCGTCTCTGGTCACTCTCATAATCCAGTGTCTTGGTAAGGCTGATCTCTCCAGTGTCCTGCCGAATGCTGAAAATGCTGCTGGGATTGATCAGCAGGCTGTAGCTGATTTGCTCCTTCTGGAAGGAAATAGCTAATACCGCAAGGAAGCTGTGAAAAAAAGAGAACGTGATTAAAAGAAATTGAAAAAAGCAAGCCTTGCTACTTGATTTCAGCTGCGGCCATGTTGAATTAAAATCGAAATCCTCTTTTCCTGCATCAGCAGTGTGGTGTAATGAAATCAATTAATTTATGCTCCATTGCTTGCACGCTAGAAACATGGTCAATTGGTTCTTGTCAGTTGTGTGTAATAATGTCACAGTATTATGCAGACCCCTGTGTTTGCCTTGTGGAGAGAGTTTGCATTCCCCTAATAGTGGGTAATGATGATTGTCAATGCTTGTTCAAATGCACTGGTGTGACCAAATGGATGCTTATTAACACAGGTTTTAAACAGTAGAGTGTAAAAAACACATTCAATGATAACATCTTCAACCCCAACTAATTGGTGACAAGCAAAGTGGAGGGGTCGTAATAGTTGCAGTTCATCTGCTTGCTAGGGTGCACCAACCGGAGTCTTTATAGGATCTTCCTGATGTAGGATGTCGGGTCAAGAGATCTGTTGTTTTAAGGTATATTGGCTGAGCTATTTTTAGTACTGGAAAAAAAAGATGTCAGACTCAATGTCGAACACCATTTAAACCTGGGGACATATTGCGATCCAGTCTCACTATCTGCCTCCTCACTTGACTTCTGGAGACAGACAGATGTAAGGCAGAGGTGGGCATTGCTACCTTCTGATTTGTCTGAGAACAAACTCAAAGAAGCGAAAGGGTCCATGGCACAGGTGGAAAATGGAACAATGTGTAAGAGAGACAGTTTCGGTCAAAGGAAGGCGAGATGTCCATTTGACTGTGGGTAGGAGAGAGGGACACTGAGCTTGTTCCTAAAATTTATGTATTGAAGAATCCATTTTGCTGATTGGCTCAGTCCAGACCTCCATCTGTCTGATCCTCCTCCTGCTTGAAGCATGTGTTCTTTTTCATCCCTGACCACACATGTCTGATATTGTGTTC
Source organism: Cyprinodon variegatus (assembly GCF_000732505.1). NCBI lineage: Eukaryota > Metazoa > Chordata > Actinopteri > Cyprinodontiformes > Cyprinodontidae > Cyprinodon > Cyprinodon variegatus. The sequence goes on from NW_015150507.1 coordinate 1,470,684, forward strand.
CTGGACTTGCTTTTCAGAATCTTCCTGTATGCTTCTTTGCTGTCTCTTATCTTGATCTTAAGTTGGTTTTGTACTCCTCAGTAATTACCTGTCTCTGTTTTTGAAGAAATCATCTTTAATCAAGGATTTGTTTTTGAGTAAGAATTACATTGTTCTGCTGGAGATGGTGGTATTTGATGGGAGGTTTATGTAGTCAGTCACACATGTAATCATTGCACTGATGTCTTCTTATTGTGGCTGACATAGTGAATTCCTGTCTGTAGCCTCATAAATGACCTTGCAGGGCTTCTTTAGCCTTGGTGACAATCTTCTTAGATATTTTGTAATGCAGGTGTTCTCTTATAAAGTTGCTTATGTTCTGGGCAGAGAAATACAAGATTGTGATCTGATATCCCAAAATAAGGTCTTACTTTAGAGATCAATGAGTCCCTGACATTTGCATAAATCAAGACCAAAGTTTATTTTCTCTAAAACAGCAGCTGATAAACCGCTGGAAGTGTAGTAGAAAGCGAGGAGTGATTAAAGCCACCAGTTTTTGCCACAAATGCATTGGGCTGTTCTGCCTGTAGTAACAACAGAGCTGATTTAATCATGTGCAGTGTCTGCTATGGCAGAAGGTGGAATGTAAACAGTAACCAACAGCACACTGGTAAACACCCTTTGCAAAAAATATAGGAAAAACCAACTGTCAATAGTTCAATATCTGGGCTGCCGTAATGGATGTTTACTGTATCATGTCCTGGAGGACACCATCTGTTTATGTCAAACACTGCACAAACTTAAGCTTTCCTTAATTTTTCTAGCCGTCATTAAATCTCTGTCCGTTCGATTGGTCAGAAAGTCTTAGAGAGAGATGCTGGAGTCAGGGATTTGATCCTGCAGCCACGCTACAATAAAAGTCATAATGCTGCATTTCCGATATTGGGTTGGGTCCTTGCGAGGGCTTGGAGTTCTTATAACTTATTTCCCAAAGAAATTAGATTGCCCATAATCATTCATGGAAGAGACATACATTTCCTGCTCCTCTCTCTTCTGTTGACTCCTGCTCTACATCCTTTAAACATCCTTTTTAACTCAGCTTATACTTGTTGGAGTAATTCAAGAATTACTTAAGCTTTAGAGATGTTAATTACAGTAGCTGCTCTCACGTGTTAAATAACAGCTTGCTATAGTCGTAAAAATATTGACAAAACTCCTTCCAGGTTCCCAAAACTCACCTGAGTCAAAACCATTAGAAAAAAGCAAACTTTGATCTACAAACAGAGGAGCTAAAGTTTCTTTTGACTCTGTTAGATGGAAAGCAATGTGAAATTATGGAAAATTCCTCCTAATGTTAACAATAGTTAATGCACTTAGTTTAATTATGTTTTGCTATTTTGGATTTTTTTCATGTTTATGTTGCTGTCTAGGCCAGATAACTACAAAAAATATGTTTACTACTAGTGACATTTCTACTGGTTAAATGCAGGATACATACAGTACATAACACCACATAAAAGCCATATGCAGATTATGTATTATTTTTACAAAATCAAAGCATTCTAAAAATAGGTTATCAATCTTTATTAATAAATTTATATATATATCTGTCTGCACAATAAATTACAATAAAATTTTAACAATAAATGGAGCTACTTAATCCCCCATCTACCACCAAGGTATGTAATGTCAACTTCAAATACTAATGTAGACAGTTTTTCTTTAATCTCTCAGATTTGTTTTACCTTATTCCAGTCTTCTATGGAAAACAGCACAAGATTACTTAAACTGATTAGGGACATTGCTACTTTCACTAAAAGGTGTAGTGAATGATGTTCCTTTTTCCTGGTGATTCATCAAATCAAGTGGTCCTCCTAGTGTCATCAGGCCGTCCTACTTGCTTGTCCCCATTTTCACTCACCAGTGGTGAGTCTGACATATTGGAAAAATTGCAAAACTTCTTTCAGAACGTAAGCTTGTATGAGCGATGCAAACAGCAACTTTAAAAAAGAGCAAGCATGAGGAGAAATTAGCTTGTGCATGCTCTTGCACACGTTTAATAGTCATTCCTTCTTGGGAGCAGGTACATAGATGTTCATGTGCATTTTTTTTTAAAGTGGAATGGGTGGGTCTTTTTAAAAATTCTCAAAGATCCTCCGCTATACCTTTAATTGATGCAGTACCATAATAAAAGTAATGAGAGTGCAGAAACTAATTTACTTTTCGCAATGATCACAGCATCTCCATTCTATTTAAAAAACAACAAACCCATATAGAAAGTCACATCATAACAACCAAAAATTTAAAGGGGTCAAAAAGCATCAAGCACCAGGACATCAAATAGCTGAATAAGACAAATTATTTAAAGACCAACAATTTATCAGTAAGACAATTGGACCCCTAAACTGATTTCACAAACTGGCTATCCAACAACTCTGATTGGTAAAAGATAAATAAAAATAATAAAAAAAACAACCTTACAGTCCAATCCACTTACAACTAAAAAATACGAATAGAACAAACTTGACCTCACTACAAATAAATTACCCCTCCTTGATATAAAATGGAAAGAAAAAGTCCAAAATAACCACTGCATCACTAACCAGAAGAATTTATCTTTCAAATTATTCTTTTCTAGGTGGGAACTGGTCCAAAGGTGCTCAAGCATATCTAAATACAAGACTTAAACTGAAATAACTCGAAGTAGTTCTTTTTAATTACTAGACATTATCAGAAAAATATATCTAATTAATGCAACATATTACACAATGGATACATTATTTTCTTAAATGCTGTAAAAAACAGAAAAATTAATTTCTGAACACACTCCAATCACATAACACATCTGGTAAACTGCTCGTGAATAAGAAGAATGTTCCATATACAAAACTTACGGCTGTCCTTCAGGGGTATTCTCCGGTATGGTAATGGCATAACTGGTGTTGGTGAACTGCGGTGCTCGGGCCCCTGCCACTATAGATACCATGGCAGGTGCGCTGTGGCTTCCCAAGCCATCAAGGGCAACCACACTTAGCAGGTACTCTCTCTCCTTCTGAAGAACCAGCCCCGTGGTCACCACCTGTCCTGTCTTCTTGTCAACAGCAAAGCAGCCATCGCCCCCTGTTGGGAACGTCAATGATATTATTTTTAGTTTCTGGATCCACACGATTCAGATAATCCCTTTGCGTGTATTAAGTGGAAGATAACAAGTAACATAAATAATGTGTTTCTGTTTTTACTAGGTTTAACAAGGAAAACACACAAGACACATTCTAGATATATAAAATATTGCATAAAATTTAATAGATCAAGTGGTGATGTTTAGACTTTGACACAATTAATACAATAATATTTATGCAATAATTAAACTGTTATGTGCAGTGACTTTAGTCCAAGATCCTGTTTCTTGACCATTTTGAGCAGTAATGGGATGTTGGTCAGGCGTAAGGAAAGAGAAACTAGTAAAGAAAATATTTGCATTTTATTTTTCTAATAAAGAAACACATCTTAATCAATTGTTAAAGCTTGTGAACGAATGATGACATTCTACACAGCTCAGTTAAGTCAATTAAATCCAAAACTTTGCCTACAAACCTAAACCAATATAACTGGTATAACAATTATATTAGGAATGGAAGTGAAGATCCTGAAATTGCTTGTCTTTTGAACTTGTTTGAGAGAGATTTAACACTCTATAGAAAACAAAATCGATGTGGTGTAGTTTTCAAAAGCATTTCTAGTTTTTTTCTGTCACCTACTGTATGGTGTGTGACTTAAAGAGAAATGCTTTTTTTCTTTGTACTGTAGGTACTTTTATATAACCCGTTTCCTGAACTGGATGCAGTATATCTCACGCTCCTGTGGTGTTAACTGTGTAGCACTTACTGTACATGTTGGCAGGTTAATAACATTTTCTTTTCATATGAATTACCACATAGTTTTAAGGTTAAATATATGTTGATGGAAAGCCTAAAAGAACCAAATACTTTTTCAGCCTTTACCCAATGTATTTTTCCAGATGGATGTTAACATACAAGTGGCTAAACCAAAACAAGTAGTTCAGAAAGTTAATAAATCCTGTATGAATATCAAAATAATGTGCAAGTTGCAAAAGAGATGCCACACCATATCTGCGGTTCCCATCCCATCTCTTCTTTTTGCTTTTCTTCTTTAATGGCACACAAACGAAAATGCTGTCTACAAAAGTCAGTAAAATACTGTAGAATAATTCTTAAAAAACAGCTTGGCATTTCTTAAAAGAAACAAACTGTTCTTTGACTTGAGGCTAATTTCAAATATTAATTCATATATACCTGAGTTCTTGAGGCAGCATACTATGCTATAGGGATGACCCTGAATGAGCTACAGTGTCGATTAAATTAATCTCCTAGGAAAGATGAACAAAAAATGTAATTTGATAAATAATTAAAAATAATTCTGTTGCAGTACCATGATCACATTATGGTAGTTTCAGATAAATTTTACAATACACTTTTGTTTTCCTTTAGGTGCAAACCTGTGAAGATATAATTGTTTATTTATTGTTCTATTTTTATTTCAAGAAACAAAGAAGCTCAATATTGATACTGTAGGGATGAAACCTTTGTGCAAATATCTTTTACCTTAAGGACAGCGCCTACACCTCTAATATTTTTCATAAGGCGGAAGCACTTTATGGTTTAGCTTCTGTTTTGTTCTGCAGACTGGTAACTAGTGGGAGTGATGCAACAACAAAGGTAACAATGTGCCAAAAGCATCAGAAAACAAGAGGACAGTAAATATGCAAACAAGGACATGGGAGAAAGCAATCAACCATTTGAAGAAGGAATACTTATCAACGTATGAGCGAATGGGGAATTGCATGCCATCAGGGATAATGATAACAAAAGTTTCTATATGAACAAAGGGGCAGTAATGTAAAAAAAAATGTTTACAACAAAATATTTAAGCCTAAGTTATTCTAAGTCTAAAAATAGAAATATATCCTGCTTGAACAGAATCAATAGAGAGCAAAACTAATAGCCTCATCTTCAAAAACAGGTGCAAACTAAATAGATTGTGCAAAGCAAATCTTCTTTACAGGTGCAATGCAATTTGCACTTGGTAAGTGTGAAACACTGAGCCCAAACCTTTTTAGGTGTGCGCCCTAATGAATATGCAGATTACATGCTATGACCAAAATGCTAATTTATGGTTGGAGGATATGCAAAGGTAAATGTTTACTGGGGAGGTAAAGCAATTTATATTTTCCCAAACTGATCGTGCGAGCAGTTACTGTATCTATATTGAACATGCAAGTCTACGGCACACAAAAAAAAATCTCTGATCATTGTGGCCACAAAGAAGGCATTGGTACAATGACAGAAGATTGAGAGAGTCATTGCACATGTTAACATATATGGACTGTCAAAATTGACAACAGCAGAAAAATATTATAAGGTAAGATGTCCAGGTAGGAAAGATTAATACAGTGGGAAGCAAACTATAATGATTTCTATCTGTTCCTGCCTGAGAAGCTACTGAGCATCTGATCTCTGGATATTGACTTCCTGCCTTGGCTCGCAAATGGGTCTATTTGCCTCTGCCTAATTGTGATCTGTTCTATCAACCATGTATGACCCAAGCCTGGACCTCTGATCTGCCTCCTGCCTCTGTTTCTCTGGAAACCTCTTCCTGGTTGGTGTGCATCTTGTTACCAATTATCTTGCTTGGATTCCAGATTTTCCTGTTGTCTAGCCCTTCCAGAAACCTCTCCACTGTAACTGCATCTCTGTGCATGACCTCGGGACTGACTCGAGACTAAGACTCCCCCAATGGGCTTAGCCCTTTTTTAGTAGTGTCAAGATTTAGATCAGGCAATCAGTGAACCAAATCATCCAAAACGAGCAACTGGGATCAATCATCCTAGCCAATCCTGGCTCCTCAGAAAGTTAGTGGCTTTCATTCAATGCACCTTTAACACCACTAAGTTGGCCACTAACCCTGTTCTCCTCCCCACAGTGATTCAAGTTTTAGTCAGATCCTGTTCCTACAATACCAGTAGTTTTTTTTTAATATAAATTATTATAACTCTTACTTCCTATGTTGGTTGATTTATTGGGTCTCCAGATTCTGTCAGGCATTGCACAGTCAGACAATCTTTCCATATTTAACTAAAATGAAAACTACAAAAATAAATAAACAAAACTTAATAACAGCCCCCCCAAAAAACCTGTGCTAAATAATCCATCATAGACTCCTTGCACAAAGCACAGTTATTTAGTATTCAGTTTTATAGCCCTTCAGTGGTTTGCAGTATTATGGGATAAGCAGGTGTTGTGAGGAGTTGGTGGAGTTGAATACAGATGCTTATAATTTAATATTGGCGCTGTAAGTCTGACAGGGCTCATTCCTAAACAAGACTCTATTAATCATTGATTAAGCTTTCCCTAATTTTCTAAAAGCAATACTTATACTGCTGTATGAAACCATCCCCACTTGAAGCTGATTAAGCTTCATTAAATAACTGTAGACTTAGAATTAAGCAAATATATATAACTGTATTAATCCTCACAGTTGTAAAATATTTAAAATTTGACAGACAAATACATTTCAGATAGCCAGAAAACAAAATATTATCTAATTTTTCAGAGTAAATAATTGCTTTCAAATATAAATACATTATAAAACAAAAGTGACTTGCCACAGTTTTAGTACATAGCTTAAATCGTTTTTTTTTTTCTCCCGAAAAGATATAGTTACTGAATTAAGGACATTTGGGAGAGTTTTGGAAATTTGGAAGGAATAAAATAACACCCACAATTATCTAATATATTCATTGACTCACGTTAAATCTGTTTCCAGTGAGGGGAACTTTAATATTGGTACAAAAAACCTCAACCACGGTTTTACTTGATGATGAAAGAACTGGGTCAAATTGTGGTCATCAAGAGGTCAGTTTGTCTGATGACATCCCGTGGTGGTGTTAATGTTAAGCAGTGGATAAGAGGGTTAGAGAAATATTACTAAAATCCAAACAACAAGTTGAAATTATTCCGATGAGCTGTTAGTTAGGCTAAAGTGAGCAAAATGTCAGTTGGCACTGCTTTAAAGAGTTCTTAGCATGTGTATAAAGACAATGAGCTCTTCTGTGCAATTGGGGTTTCAACTCAGAACAAGGACGTAGTGGGATGTCCTGATTACAGTTAAACCACAAGTCAGGGGGAAATCAGTAAACCCCACAAGCAACATCAGCACATCCCCCAATCTCTGCCAACAGCCCTCAATCCCTTTAGCTAGCAGGGGGTCCACTATTCTGGCAGGCTTCCAGCAGCCCGCTCTATGTGTTTGTGTATGAGTGAACGTGCGCTTGCTTGATTCCCGGTATGAAACAGAAAGAAGCAGACAGACAAGAGTGCATGAAAAGTGCATAAACAAATCTGTGAAGGCCTCTGGCTGTGTGTGGGATTCTGTGAGAGTGGCTGTGTGCATAGAACTGAAAGTGGGATGGATATAGAGAGGTAAAGAAACAAAGCGGGTAAAAAAAGATAAATAATATAACGAACACATAAAAAGTGTGTGAATACATGAATAAATCTTAATGCCTGTGGTATTTTGCCTGACAACTGTGCTGTGTCAATCTAGGTATATCAATTTTTTTACATTTTCACACAATCATGTTTTTTTATCAACAGCACACTGCATTTTACTAATAGCTGTTGTGCGTTTTTATGCGTTATCTTAATTGTAAAAAGCTCACCATCTGACAAGAAGTACTCCACTTCTCCACTTTTACCCTCATCTTCGTCAGTTGCCTGTAGCTGGTACACAAATGTTCCTGCCGCTGCCTCAGGAGACACAACAGCCAAGTACGGGTATGGTTTCATATTCCACTCAGGGACGTTGTCGTTGACATCAGTGATTGCCAGTTTCACCTTGTTCAGGTACCAATCAGGGCCTAAAGGATAGTGAAGAAATAGTGTGAGAGATGTGAGTACAAAAAGTGACGGCTTTCTTGTAATTGTGTGGAGGAGAGACAAGCAATGGGAGTTAAGTAACAACAAACAGATATTCAATTAAAGGTGTAAGTGCATGACAGAGCAATCCTCTCCCTTAGATGGAAACACATACATCTGGTCTGGGATACATTTCAAGGATTCTAGCTAAAAGTGTTCAAAAAAACTCTCAGCACAGTATGGACATGATTCAGATCTGCAAACATCATTTAAAAAAATCTGTCTCAACATTATGATCTTCCCCAAATATGTTGTGCTTTGCTTTACTTGCCTCTCTCAACCCCTTATGCCCGGTGGGCCTGGTACTGGGCCCAACTGACACCTGCTCATGTTTATCTACCTATAGAAATGGCCAAAACAAAGTCACATGGCCTTTCATCCACACACCTTTCAAATGGGGCTTTAACATTTTTAAAACATGTTTAAAAAATATTTTTTCACAACTACTTTTTGTTTTATAGCTGTGTAAACAAATGAAATGAGATTTAAAATTTCAACTGAAATGTGTGACTGCGGCAGCTTCATTACAGATGGTGACACTTGTGTTCCATCAGTTTCTGTGAATGGTATGCATGTGCCTTTATGATATTTAGGTTACTTCTATGCAGATTCCTGTCATATAAGGTTGACAGTGTGAGAAAGAGGAATAGAAATTAGATCCCGTTAGTTGGAAAATGAAAATAAAATGCCAACTGCCAAGCATGGTGGTGGTAGCACAATTTTGTGTGGCTATTTCTCTCCATGTGTCACTGGTTCATTGCAAGGAGTTTTATTCTTCTAAATTTATAGCAGTAGATAGTTGAACATGGATAGAATTGGGTGATCTGATAAATGATGTTCTAAACACATCTCCAGATAAAAGGTTATCAGAATGCATAACAGTTTGGTCTGAGGTAAAAAACTACTCACATTCAAAGAATTCTACCACACAAAGCTGTCAACCAAAGAGAAAGATTTTTTTTTAATTATGATTATTATTATTTCTATTTCAATTAAGGGTATAATTTTATTTGATTCGTTAAAAAAGAATGTGCAAGAAATAAAAATGTTTGAAACAAAGGTTCACAGAAAACATTAACGTTATTTATTAAATAACTCTTCCATCCTGATAAAAATAATGGATGAAATACTTAATTGAATGGCCCAGATTAATACACAGAATATCCAGATGATTATCAATGACTGTCTATCTCTGACAATGGTGGAGGATAGTGGGTGCATAGCTGAGTATCAATTGTAGACCAAGTTTCCTGATGGGCTAAAGCCTCAGCCACAGTCTCATCCAGCAAGTCTTGGTAAAGCCATCTTGATCTTCCCATAAGCATGCAGGAAAGACACCTCAAGAGATCATGCACTTTGTCGCCTGCATGATGTCTCACTAAAGTGAATAAGAAGATTCCAGGAATCCAATTACCATCTAAGGTGAAGGCACCCAAAGAGATCTTGTTTGCAACATATTGATGACAAGAGCATAGCATGCATTTGTTTAAACTTAAATTTTTTGACGTGTTTCAAGTTAAACATAAAACAGTATACATTTAAAATATATATAATTTTACTGTTACAAGCCCCAATGTGCAAATCTGTTCCCTTAGAGTGGAATGTTTTACAGATCTGTGAGTGCAAGACAGTATTTCCACAAATATTGGCTTTGATGATTTGTCAACGTGGCATTAAAGAATGTCAGAAGAGCTGCCAACCGTTTCAGTGGGCTGCCATCCACTAAGGCCATCTGCCTCACCAAAGTGAAGAAAAAACATTCTGCCAAGACAGACATGCTCCAAAACACAAGCACCAACAGATTAAAACATGAGCACAAAAGATTTTACTCCAACAGAAGTTATCCTGTTACAACAACATACTCCTTACACACCTTCCTGTGCTTTCTCTACAACTAACCAAAATATACTTTGAAAGCTAAAAATAGCTCTGGGTTTGAAATCCTGTTATATAACAACACTCCTGTTTGTGAACACCTATATGTGTACTTTTAATCCAAGAAGAGTTTGTGATACATCATTTTACAACCTGAAAAGTGACTCAACATCTTTTTTAGTAATGCAAACAATAAACAGCTGATTTTTGCTCCACTGTGTCTGTATTTACTGCTCCATCCATGCAGCTAATGCACATTTTTTTCACTTTAACTTATGTTAAACTTTAATTTATGTATTCGAAATCGCAAAGAGGTGAATAAGTGTGAAGCATAGGAAAGATGTAAACAAAAAACTTTCACAAATACTAATGTGAAAAGTGTGGCATCAACTGATATTCTATGGGTGTTTATAAAAACTAAAAAAAAAACTCTTCAAACCACAACCTTAAAATGGTGGAGGGGTTTCAGAAATTAGATGAGTTCAAAGAAGTGGGGAGCAGCCATCTCAGTGGGTCCACCACCTTTAGGGGAACCATGAGGGACAAAGAGGATTTTGCAGTAGTCAGAGGCAGGGGAAGAGAAGACGATTGATGGACACTTAGACTGTCCCTGGGGATGTGCAAAGTTACCTGAAAGGGGGGGAAGGAACCCAAACTTGTGCAGGAGATGGACCGATAACAAACCTAAATAGAGAGAGGACTCTCTTCTATTGGTCATTGGAGAGAGGTGGAGGTGGAGAGCTGTCCACAGATCACCAACTGGTGGTGAGTTGGACATGATGAAGGAGAAGGAAGCTAGACGGAATCAGCAGACCCAAGTGAGTTGTGTGGGTCTGCTGTAAACATCTGATGGAGCCCACAGTCAGAGAAGTCTTTGAACACCACCTACAGGAGATCTTCTTGTGAATTCTGGGAGACAAGGGATTTCGAGTTTGAGTGAACTATGTTCTACGCATCTAATGTCAATGTAGCCAACTGTAGTTGCTGCTGTAAGATCTGTGTTGCCTGTTGTGGCAATAATCCTTAAACCCAGTGATGGACGCCAGGAGTAAGGAATGGTGTTATTCGGAAGAAGGAGTCCTATGGCTTGTGGCACTCTGAGGCAGCAAAACGGTATTCTGAGGCCAAGCATGTTGGTTGCTGAGACAAAACTCAGGTCTAGGAGGACTTTGGAAAGAAAATGGAAAAAATAAAACTATTGCATGGCTTCAAAGCAATTTAGCCAAACTGTCCACTGCCTCTAAAGGGGGGGGGGGGGGGTGGGGGGGAGCAGTGCTTTGCTAATACCAGTTTTAGTGGGAGTGAGGAGCTTCTGACCTTAATTTTGGTTATTTTCATAATGTGGAAGGAAAACTTTAATGATCTCCGCCACCCTGGCATGACTTCCATGGGGGAAGCAGAAACTGAGCAGTCAGAGCCAAACATGTTCGTCGACAAAGCTGAAGTCAATGAGGTGCTCAAAAAAGTGGCAAGGCTCCGGGGACATGGATGAGATCAACCCTGAGTACCATAGGTCTCTAGATGTTGGGCTGTCATGGCTGACATGTATCTTGAGCATTGTGTGGCGATCAGAGACAGTGCCCCTGGACTGGTGGACTGGGGTAGTGGTTCCCCCACCATGAAAAGGGGGGGTGATGTGTTTATTCAAACTACAAGGGTCTCAAACTTATCAGCCTCCATGGGAAGGCCAATGCACGGGAGATTATAGTCTGACTGAATGTCAAACCTCAACTTTAGTGTGGTTTTCACCCTGTCTGAGGAAGGGTGGTTGAGCTCTACATCCTCTGCAGGGTGCCGGAGAGTTCACAGGAGTTTGCCTAACTGGCCCTCATGTATTTAATGGATCTGGGAAAGGAAAAGACATTTACCTAACAGCACAGTTATTTGAAAGAGTGAATAATACCCTCACTAAAATGGGCCAATATCTTGCTTTGGGTATCCTAACCCAGCCAAAATTGGTTTAAAATACTACTATGGCTATCGTGGTGCCCTGATGGGGTCGCTACAGGAGTGAAGATTTGGGGGTCTTTTAAAAGGGCCATCCGGTGACCGAACAAGTGGAGCAGGATTGCAGGCATTAAATTGGACCTGTTCCTAGAACATCTTGGTCTCTGGCAGGGTTGCCCGTCATTACCAGTCCTTCTAATAATCATTTGGACAGAATTTCTGGTGGCATCAAGGCCACGCAGGGGTCTGGTTTGGGGACCTGCAGATTTCATCCTTGCTTTTTTGTTATTTTTCTGGCGGCCTTTTAAGAGTTCATAAATGCAAATAATTTCCATGAAGACCAAATAATACAAGTTTGACAATCTCAAAGAGACTGCCGGATCCATCCTCTACAGAGAAAGTAGGATACTGATGCAAACCTATCAAGGCATGGCAAATTTAACCAACAGCACAGACGTTTGAAAGGGTGAATAAATCCCTCACTAAAATGAGCAAAAATCTTGTTTTGGGTATCGTAACCTAGCAAAAACTGATTTACATCCAAATGACCTCCATATTTGGTTGAAAAATGAAAGTTTCAAATCTTTAATTTTCATCATTAAAAGTCCAGTTTTCAATGTCTATTACTGGACTAAAGTCGGAAAAAAATCAGACCCACCAAACACTTTTACAACAACTATTTATGGACCAAATCAAGACTGTGATGGAACATCCAAATTTAGTTTACAAAACAATGTCAAAATTACATTTGGATTTTGGGGCAGTCTTTTTTCAGCATGGGGAGGGGAGCTGGGCAGAATTTATCGGATAATAGAAGCAACTAAATACAGGCCTATACTGGACGAACAACTGGGAAAGATGTTAAGATTCTAGCAGGACAACGTCTCAGGGCATAAAGCCATAGCTGAAATAGAACATATGTCTTGGAAAGTCCAAACCATAATCCAACTAAATGGAATTGATCATTTGTGGCAAGGCTTGAAAATGAGTTTTCAAGCCTTGTTCATATCTGACTAAGCTTGAGATGCTATAACCCTAAAGACTTCTGAACTGTGACTGTAGAACTTAACTGCTTGTATAACAATCTTCTGCTGCCAGATACAGTATAGATTCAGGGGAATACAAACTATATTCAAGCCGTTTTGTAAAACATTTTGGAAACTATATGTAGCTTACAATCTACCACAAAATTACGACTACTTTGTATTTGTGTCCACAGTTCTTTAAAAACACTGACTTTTAGTGGTTGTAACATGACAAAATGTGAAGCGATTCATGAATGCACTGCAAATAACTGTATACCAAAGTACAAACAATTCTGTATGGGTTGCGGCAACAGATGTGCTGCAATATTTGTTCTGTCCAATGAGATGGAAAGTGCAACTCAGATGTAAAGATCACAGCTTTTTTTCTAATGGATTTATGTTTAAATTTTGATAAAATGAAATACAATTGAACACACTCTACACTAGTTGTGGAGTATTCACATCAAAGTACAAAATCTGCAAAGTAGTTGACAGCTCCTAAATGAATTGTTAGTAGGATAATAACTGAAAGGAAGAGCAAGAGGAAATAATTAATCTAACTTTCTCCTCGTGGGTTTAAAAGTTCCTCCCCCAAGGAAGAAAAAGTTCAGGCTAGGATGTGACAGTAGTGGTTTTGGATAAATAGCCACTTTATCCTGTGGGCAAAAAAAACCGAATCAATGTTCAGATGCTATCTCCTAAAATGTTAACACCAGCAATTTATGCAGTTAAAGCCAAATCATACTACCCTGCAAGACAGAACAATCCTTTTCAAGATGAATAATGAGAAAGGAATCTGCTGGTGGGGTGGGGGTGGGGGTGGGGGGGGGTTGTGTTGGGTTAACAGACACTTAATCAAAAAGAAATCAGAGTTTTAGCATTTAACATTTAGTTATCTATAAAATCTCTGCAGTAAGCGATTCAAGACACCCTCCTTGCCTTCTGCTTGTTGGTGTCTTTCCCAAACATGTCTCTGTGGTAATGCTGGAGATGATTTTACAAGGCTCCATCTAATTAGCTTGTTACAGAGAGACTAATCAGAGCCAAGGCAGATAATTAGAGCCTATCAGCTCTGGAATGATAATGAAGAATGTACACGGATGTGTATGCATTTGGGAGGTGAGAGACTTTTGCCTGAATGGACTGGAGAGAGGGAGCTCAAGCAGAGGGTTCTAAGGCTGGAAGCTTGAGCAATTTCTCTCTGATCTGTGGAGTTAGGCAGAAAGTGGGCTTTGAGCGATGCCCCAAAAGTACCAAACTGACACAGGCTGCCTCACCTAACGGGACAAAAATTATGTGATGAAATAAAAGGCAGAGAATCACAAACTCCATTGGATTTTTTTAAAGTCAAATATTCCTTGTGCACTCTGTGTGATGAAAAGCCAGTTCCTGCTGTATACTAAAATCCCATAAGGATAAGAGCATCAGCCTGCTGACTCGCATGAAAATGTATCATCGTGAAAAGTTATAAGATAGGGGTCCATGGTATGCGTGGCTCAAATACAATGACTAGAGTGTGTTAGTATGAGTGGGAATTGTGCAGGAGTGTATGTGCATTCAGTCCCTGTGCATGCCCATTCTGGTGATGTTTCCTGCTGTTAATCCTCTTCTTGGGTACGTGCTATATAAAGCTGCTAAGTGGCTTGGCAGTTTAAAAAAAAAACTTGTCTCAAGTGCTTCTATGCACACATGCACTGCCCACAGTGCAAGGACAGGGAGTGTGTGTGGGAAGGGGATGAGAAGAAACAGAGTAAAGGAGAGAGGCACAGATACAGGAACACAAATATCTACAGAGCAAGAGAGAAAGAGGGGAAGAGGCATTCAGCATCATGGAAGACGTATCCTCTGATACTTTCCAGAGAGTGTAAAATACCAAATCAAAGACAAGAGCATTCACAAGGGATGCACACCAAACCGTGGAGCACAGCAAGGCAGGACAAACACTGGTAGGAAAAAATGAAGCAGCAGACCATGAGGGTAAAAAACTAAGACAGGGCATACAGCATAATTAATAACACAAGGTATCTCCACATGCATCCCTAGTTACCCCTTCTTCCATTCAGGGAAAGAATTAGGATACAAATACCTCTATGTGGAATTAAACAATTTGCGTCTGCAAGCATAAACATCAATGGCCCGTGTGAGACATGGAATTTCAGAGGATGCATTTTTAGCAGCAAGTGAATGGAAAGCAAAAATCAGCTCAAAGGGGGAGTAATGAGCTACATTAACCAAATGCTTGCAGTGCTATGGAGGCTGTACTCTATCCTATGTGCTTAAAGCAGAGTGTGAAGCCATCATCAGATCAGCGTGCTGGAAAGTGCAAGGGACAGAAAACCATTAACACAAAAGCAGCTGACACACTCACCCTGTAAACACACACATTCAGCCACTTTCATTCCAAAACATTCACTAATGGTTGAGATTATTTTCAAATCAGAACACCTGATTTAATTATATAAATTGTATTAGCTCATTAAGGCGTAACATAAAAAAAATGGGTCCAACCAAAGTAAGTTGTGCAGCGTTACTGTATAAATAGCTAATATCAAACAGATGTAAGATTCTGCTTTCAATAAAGATGAAAAAGGAAAGTGACAGGCTGTTTTTTCATCTCATTCAATTTCAAAGTGAAAACTAAGCTTCAATTTAAGATATTGCTTTGCTGTCAGGATACAGTAAAAGTCTTGTTTTTAAACAGTGTGTAAAAATGTAAAAATTATACCCCAACTGTTTCACAATCACATTGTTTATCAAACAAAGTCAGCCAACATGGAAAACTTCTCTAAATGTCTAAGAATATCCCCTTGCTTTCCAAAGAAATATATGAGTAATAACCTTAGCAAAGCAATGTTGCTCCTTCTGGACATCGTGGCAAATTCACTCAGAGTTCTGAGGCTCTGTGAAATTGAAGAAAAACCTCAAGAGCCCCATCCCAGTGTTCAATTATGATTTTATATTTTATAGTTTAATTAGAAATGGACATACAGCTCCTTCCAAAAAGTGTATAGCAACATGTCTTAGCTTTGTGAAGTTGGCTTTAAGTGAAAAACATAGAAAAAATAAAAAAATTTCTATAAATGGAGGAAGACTACAGAAATAACATGTTTGACCACGGTAGTGTTGGGTTTTAATCCAGAGAAATGTGAGTTTAAAAGATTAAAAGGAAAATGATCAACACAGAGACCTCTAACAGGTAGTTAGCTCCAAATTAGGTGTTGGTTATTTGGTATTGTTTGGTAGCGACACAACTTTGTCATCTTCCATGCTAAGTCAACCACTAACTTATCTAACAGCATCTCAGGGAAAATTTCATCAAGAATATGAGTATTTTCATGATCTAGACTCTGACAACTAAATTTTTGGCTCAAACTGGACAATATTTATGCAAACAAATCTGAAAAGTAAAAAGATTATTGTTTATAGTTGCTAAAGGCCCAGTCAGAGTCCTTATAACAGGCAGAAATGCTGTAGTGGGACATTAAGAGAGCTGAACATAAACAAACATATGCAAACTAAATAAATTAAACATATATAATGCCAGAGCTGATCAAGCTGTTATTCCCTAATAATGTGAGAAACAAAGAAACTTATGCAGCTAACTAATGTATTCAAGTTATTGCAACCGAAGGTGATTCCACTACATCATGTGTGTTTATTTTTATGACACACAGCTATTCCCTTTTGACTTACTGTAATGTGTTTTCATAAAATATTAAGAATTAAATATTAAGTATATGTGTTTTTTTCTGAGGGGTTTTGAATTAGATGCTAGAACCTTCTAAAGATCAGAATATGTTCACAATGTCCTGAAACATAAAACCTTGAAACAGTAAAAATGGGTTTACGTGTTTTTATACCATAATTAACCTCAAATTCTTACCATAAATCCTTTCAGGAAATAAGAGTACTGGTTATTAAGAAAATACAGTAAACCATATAGGCTTTGCATTGGCTAATGGAAAGTTCTGTGTTTGCATGTTTACGCTTTCTCTCCCCGATTCTTTCTCAGAAGAGATTTGTCATGGTTTTCGTTCTGTTTAAGTTTTGTCTTTGAGTTTTAATTGGTTTTATTTCCATTTTGTGTTATTTAAGGTATTTCTTAGGTATTTCTCGTTTTCCCTCTTGTGTCAGTCTCCTTTTCCCTAGCTCCCTTCTAGACACCTCTGTTCACACCTGCTCCCAATCTGCTGATTAACCTGGTTTTTGTTTCTCTTTCCCATATATGCACCTCCTGCTCAGTCACTGTTGCTGGTTTATTGTCATTTCTTTGCCCCTTGTTTTGAGTATTCATAGTTCTTAGTTTTTGCAGATTTATGTTTTTGGATTTTTGCTCCTGTTACCGTTTTTGTTTTTAAATCTTGCAAGAAACCACCTCAGCTTCAGTGTCTGCATTTGGGTCCTCCTGTCAAACCTCCACCCCACTGTGACAAGATCACTCAAAACAAACACTTTAAATAACCCCTTTAAGGTTTATCTATTAAATGACTAGAAAACATAACAGGTTTTAACAGAACTGTAATGTTTTAAGTTTTGATTAGTTCAAGGTATCATCTGAGTAACCTTGACTGATACATTTCAATTGTTGTCACCTGATGCAAATTATTATTATTATTTTTTTCATGTAAGTCAGTTTTGTTTTAAATTGCATCTTTAAGCAGGATCTTTAATATTAGGGCCACTTAAATGAAAAAAAAAAAAAAAAGAAAAGAAAATAAAACTCATTGACAAAATGTATGATAATCAGAACTGACAGGGCCAGTATCTCTGGACTGGGCCAATATATTATACATATTATTTCAGAGCTTTAAAAAAATGCAAGGTCTTTTCTGTTCCAGTGGCAAGAGTTTCCTTGCAGCATTTTACATTTGCCCATTTTTGCTGTGTCCTGTTTTGTTCCTAATGAAGCTAAAAGGTGCCAGCACAAATCACTACAAATGTGTCTTTCCTCCTGTGGCAGCTTCTCTACTGTGCTTATTCGTAAGAAAATAGGCATAAAAACAAAGATGAGTAAACTAAGAAAACAACTTTGCCAATCTGAACACAGAAAACAAGACCTCTTTAACATAAAAAGCACAACAAGGAATAATGAAATCAGCTGCAAACACAGATTGAAAAATAAAATGTTTTCAGCTAAAAAGTGAATAGGTCAAAAAGCTTAATAATTAACCCTGATTTCACATTTTTTATAATACATTGGAGGTGTTTACCAGTTTCTTTCTTTTGTTCATTTTTTACAATGATCCAATTAACTTGATTATCTATGCTTAGAATTTCTATTCAATGTATTGATTTCATTCTATTTTATTCTAATTTTATTGACTTTTAGAAATTGTGGATAAGTATCTATGTAAATGTGTCTAGATAGATTTAAAAAGATAATTTTCTGAAACTGCAAGTAAAACACACAACTCTTCAGAAGTTAACTATGTTATTTCCTAAATTTAACAAATGCTTCCCTCCAAACAAAGAGCATATGTGTAAAGAAAGTATCTAAAGGGGGTTGTTGATTCTCATGTTTTCTTTGAGTATTTGCTGTAATTGTAATGTCGCTATATGCTTACAACAACGTATGCTTGGCTGTAAAAAACAGGAAGTGGAGTCAGAAAACTAGCCTGGACAACAGATAAGTAAGATAATTGTTTTATTGAATCTGATGCAATTGGGCAAGTTGTGCTCACTTTATCATGTCAGTCAGCATTAGCAATATAACATTCCATCTTGAGACATCAAGAGAGAAGTGCAAATTGGAAATATATGTTGGCTGCGGCATTTACGATCAGTCATGTGAAGTGAATGTTTGGTACAATAGAAATTACTAAGCAAATGTGTTTAGATATATTCTCATTTATTTTTTTCTCACAAAGGTCAAAAGCCAGAGCAAAAAACAAACAAAAAAAAACAATGAGAAAAAAATCTTTTTGCAAAGTGTAGACAGTTGATTTGGATGTCGTTGTTTCCATCAAGCTCTTCTGATGTGATAATTGAAAAAGCTTTGATGAAAACATGTCTACAGTCTATCTTGTGCACAAATCAGAATCATGGAGAGCTGATATTCCCTCCATCAAAAAAAGTAAGTAACATCTCTGTCAACCCCAAACAACCTGGTCAAAGGTTGTTTACCTTTGACCAGGTTGTTTGGGTTGGCACTAAAGAGCACTAATGGGCAAAATAAGCAGATACAAAGAGACAGTTTCCTACCCCAGGCTGTCTCTCTGACAAACACAACGAACACCTCACACAGTAGGCAGAGACTCTGCTTGAAACAAGCTTTTTGCACCATCAGAACCTTCTTAACCTCCTTCTGCCTGTTGTTCCTCAGAAGGGGAGTAAATATACTAAAAACGGTCCTAAATAAGTAAAATAAACAAGTGTTCACACCACACACACACACACACACACTTGTGCAAAATGTTTCTTCTCCTTGCTTTATCTCTCCAAACTCATTTTACATATTTTTCAGTTGTTGTTGGACAGATGCTAATTTAAGATGACAAAAACTTGGCCAACACATTTTTTTTTTTGTGGTTCCATTAAAATGACAACAAAAGTTTTCTTTATTAATCAAGAATCATTAAACCATTAGCGATATTCTGTACCGACCCCAAAAACATTAGATATAAATAAGGTACCTTTCCTGTCCAATAGGTTATATGGTTGTTAGTTTGACACCAGATCAAAAAGGACTATGCACACAGCTTTCAAATAAGTTGTTTAACAAAACGTTATTACCGTATAACCAAAGAATTAATCGTTCAGCCCTATTTTAATCAATATTATTTCAATGGATGGATGGACAGAGAGAAGGATGGATAAACATGGCCTTTGTCAACAGGGTCTTTTTGTGTCACTCTAGGCACATCTTCTCTTTCTGTTTTGCCAAAAACAATTATAAAGCATAATTATTCTCTTTTGTTTTAGTGCTTTGAGCGAAACTAAAATGTACCCTTTTCACCAAAATAAAAATAAATGATTTAGAGAGCATGCAAATGCTGCATGGAGATGTAGTGGTTGTGCATATGGTACTTAGTCAAAGAAAATGTGAAAAAGCTGAATTTTTTTTTAAGCTGTATAGATGTCAAAATACTGTAAATCATTAATTAAGATTTGGATTTTTAGTAAAGGCAAATTGGTTGTCAAAAATAACTTCACTGACTATTTAACTGGATAGATACCAGTTCAGGGTTTACTTTTATTTCTTTTATTTTTTATTTTTTGCCTGTTCATCCTGGAAATATGGGATTCACATTCATATACATACAAATAAACTTTGGTTTAATTGGAAACTTTAAAATGGACTCTACTTGTAAATGCCTGAATGCACAGCTAATTATTTTGTTAAATCTTGTGTTGGTAGCGTGATACAAGGAAAGCTGTGCATGGTTTACCCAATTTTTACAAGATTAGTGTTTGTTCCAGCTGTTGAGATTTATTGTACCAGGCATCTTCGCCACATCTCGATCCTAAAGTAAGTGACTCCTATGCAACTGGCAGGAATATCCTTATATTGATTTTAGTTTTATAAAGAAACTTATAATAAAATGCTCTTCCATACATTTTCTGCTTTTTAGACCCTAGTTGCTGATGGATTAGTCCAGCACCAGGTTCGACCATGGAGTAATAACTATTTTTAACAAAAAACAAACAGACCTCAACAACAAAAAAATAAATCAGCAAAACATAAAATGCAGTCAAAGGAGTTGCGAAGTCAAAACACTTACAAATAACTGCTGAAGTGAAGAATAATAATTTAGCACTTTTAGGGGAGAAAAACATACGAAGGATAACCTGGGGTCTGTTTCACAAACCAGGTTTAACAAACTCAGAATCAAACCCTCAACTCTAAATTGATCCATCCTTAAGTCAGGAACTCTTATTTTTTAGATTTACAAGGTTGCTGTGAAGTAGTTTAATCAAGTAGATCCAATCAGAGTTGAACACGTGCATAACAAGTATGAAAAGCCATTATCAGCAGAGCCCCGATTTGATGAGTCACCATGAAAACAGGCAACGTGAAGTGCCTGTTTCACCCCACTGGAACTCGAGATTTAAATGCAGAAAAAAAAAAATTGAGAATGTGTTTAAAAGACAGAGAAACAGCACAACAGCTGTAAAGGAGAGGAAGATGGTGAAGGATAAGATTGTTGCTTGAGCTAATGACCAGTAACAATAGGAATATGGAGATCTATAATTCACTTCTAGACATCTGCAATATTTATTCTATATGTGAAGAGTGTCTTTTTGCTTGAAATGGTCATTTTAACAAGGAAAAAATGTCAATATTATCTATTTAGGTAAAATCACCTGGCAGCAGGTGAAGATGAAGTCTAAAACGTGGCTGCTTCTGATTTTATCATCCCAATAAATGGCCGTTATTAGTGGTTATTAGTCGCATAGAATGCCCTAGATTGTGCCAGTAGGCTCAGTAGGTTTTTACAGCCACTTCAGATGGGTGCAACAGAGGGTTGTAGTTAAAGCTTTCTCCAACTTCATTACTGATATCAACAGGAAAATATCTTGCACTTCACCCAAATACAAAAGATAAAAATGCAACCTTACTATATCACAAAACCAACCATGTCATAACAACATACTGCACATCAATTCTAAAAAAATTTTATATATTACCTAGCTGGAGAAAAAAAAGTATCTGTGAAGTAGCTTGTTCTTATGTATCTTATCCCTGAGACATTTGGCACTGCCTCTCTCCCTCCAGTTGTGTTTTACCCTGATATAAAATATATATTCAATCATTGGAAATCATCTTGATTTAGTGTTTCCACATTAGCAAACTGAATTACAGATTTTATTTATGTCTGTCCCTCACATTTTCTTCTGTAATCAATAATTCCAACTCAATGAATAATGACAACTCTTTCTGGACGGCTCGCTCCACACCCCCATTCAAGTTTTCCCTGAAACAATCAGAGACTAAGAGAGGCCTGTTGTGTGTGAGAGTTTCCTATTAGAGAAGGGAATAATACTGACTGTGATCAGCCAATAGCTCTGGCCATCATTATGCCGAGAAATGCATGCCTGCTAAGAAACGCCTCCCCTCACTAAAAGTCAGAGGGGCAGAGAATCCAGGTTTAGGTTTTTGCATTACAACATGTGCTAAACAATCCTAAATGTTGATTTGTAGTCACCAAATATGACAGTTATTGTCTCGTATGACCACCATCCTTCTCAACTTTGGGTTCTGAAAACTAGAAAGAATGTTTTGAATGAATGTATCAGCCCACAGGACAATTATTTATAATTTATTTCCTTCTATTTTAAAACTGATGAAGGAAACCTTTTTCTAAAAGTGTTGTTTCCTTGACATTCAGTTAACGATTTTTAAGGACAATGAATAAAAGCTGTTTTATTCATTGAAATGAGAACCAGACGGCTAAATAATGAGGCAGTTAAACTGCAATGCTTTTAGTATGCAGTATGGAAGATCAAATTAAAAAGTGTCAACCACTGACTGCCGCCATCTAAAGAATTAGCCTGCTGTTGCATGAGTAAAAGTGGCCACAGCCACTGAACTTCAACTTCAAATTCATGCAGTTAAAGAATAACCTATTCAAAATTGCAACTTCACAAACAAATTGTTTAATTTGATAACAGCAGAGATATTCCTATGATGTGCAGAAAAGTAAGCTTATGGGGGACATATGTTACAGTGCATAGGAAGCTGGTTTCGGGACAATTTTTTCAGAGCTTTCATTTCAGTTTCACCTTTGCTGTGAAATCTATATATTAAATCTATATAATCTATATATTAAATCTATATTAAAAACTGTTCCTAATTATATCTTCCTGACAATATATATTGCAGGGATAAACCAGGCAGGTAGGTTTATCCCTGCAATATATATCGTCAGGAAGATATATAATTACTGAGGTAGTTCAGGGTAAATGCGGGTATACAGCGTATACCCACTTATTTTTCAATCAGTATTGCGTTTATCTGCTTCTAAATCTCCTGTGATCTGCTGCACTATTAAGCAGAATCGACGAGATAAATTTTAAATTTTTCCCCAGGATGTTGAAGCCTGTGCTCCTCTGCCTCTAGTTGGCTAGTACTGCCTTTAAAGATAATGTTGGTTAACTTTAAGCCCAGAACACACCAAATCTGATTTTACATCTGATCCAACAAAAAATCAAGTCCGCTGAGGTCGTGGCATTTAGCACTCATTGAAAGTCAATGGGGATGATCCCACCTGACACATTTTTACACAAGCGGGCTTCGTTCCGTACAACTTTTTAATCTTCGATCCAATTTTCTTCCATTTCACACTGACTAGGCAGGGTGGGCAGATCTGCGTGGATTTTTTAAACTTCTGTCTCTGTGCAGCAAAAATTAAAACGATTTTCCATATTTGACTTGGACAGATTATGAAAAGTTATGAAAATTAAAAAAAATAAAACACCAGTGCAGCTATAGAGCAAAGCCCCACTTAACGAGTCTGTGCAGCATCTCAAACCAGAACATATGAAAAATTTTCATATGCCTATAACATAATGATATCTACATTTAGAAAAAAAAAAGAATAACACAGCAATAAATGCATTGGGATGGTTAATATGCTGACATTTGCTGTGGCAAAGCAGCACCTCAAAGAGCCAGTTTACCATTCATCCATCCATCCATTTTCCCAAGCAGGGTCGCAAGGGGTGCTGGTGCCTCTCTCCAGCTGTCTACAGGTGAGAGGCGGGGTACACACTGGACAGGTCGCCAGTCCATCGCAGGGCAACACAGAGACAAACAGGACTAACGACCATTCACCCACACACCTAAGGAGAATTTAGAGCAGCCAAGGAACCAAACAGTCATGGTTTTGGACTGTGGGTGGAAGTCAGAGTACATGGACATAACCCATGCGTTGGAGAACATGGGAATTCCATGCAGAAGGACCCCAGGTCGGGATTTTAACCTGGAACTTTCTTGCTTCAAGGCAGCAGTGCTACCCACGGCGCTACTGAGCAAAATGCAGTTGTCTCTCTCACTACTTCATGGATATTTGATTAGTAATTTTATAATCCTACCCCCCTGTGGTCAAGTTGCAGAAATTATATGACAATAAGCAAATACTGCTAATTGATTTTTGGGTAAACTAAATAGAGAGGTCTTACATGTCATCCTTTTTGGGCTGCATTAAAAAAGGGCAAAATGTGCATTATACCAACTTCTCCAGGGACCACTACACTACTGGTTATAATTTCTCCTTTCCTGTAAAGACCCCATATTATTCTCCCTGCTGCTGGCATCTGGTCCAACTCCTCCCTTCTGCTCTTTTAATTATTATTGTAAAATTCTAAAAATGTGGAAAGCAAAATTTTGAAATAGTATCAGTAAATATATTGTATATAATCAGTAAAAAGTGTTGACACATTTATATAGTCACTTTTATACAATTATTTTTTTTATCTCCTCTCTGTCTCCTCTCTATTTTGACCAAACTACCTATTTTAAATATACTGAGAGCAATTGTGAGCATAAAGTCTGCCCAGAAATTAAAGAGGATGGCTTTACTCCAAGAATAAACTCACTAGCTTATATCACAGAGGTTAACACCTTATATATAAATATTAACAAGCTTAAAATACTGATAGATTGGCATGTTTTAACCCTGTCATCATTTAACTAACTTTGCGAACAACATGACACTGCTGACTACAGAATGAGCACGGAGAGAGATGAAGCAGAGCAAACATAAACAAATTCACATTTGAAGATGCTACTGCTGTAATGACAGTCCTGTCTCACTTAAAGCGTGCTTTTAATTGTTGAGTAAATTCACTTTGACTGCAAGCAAGACTAAAAAAATGTCTGTGTTCCAGAATTCAAATATTAAATGCGTTGGTGTTGTGTCCTCCAAACCCCCAACAGGAGCAAGCCGATCTACTGATTAATCCCAGGCCCAATTTTAGTTATAATACGTTTTGAAGCTTTTCTGAAGCTTTCTCTGTGACTAATGTCTGGTTACGATGTTAACGTTCTTTGTTTATTCTTCTTTTGGAAGTCTCAAATTTTAATGCAGGTTATCAGTTTGTTTCTGTTTTTGTTCTTTAAAACTTTGATCTATGACAGAGGTTTGTGCTGCAGAGCTTAATTTGTGAAAATTAGCCACAAGAACGGTTCCTTAGACTGATGAGCAAAATGAGCACCTTACAGCCACAGTAGTCATCTTCTCTGCTGTGTAAAAAAGGCATTCTGCACTAAGGCAACTGCCTTTCCTTCGCTCTATTTATATCAAAACAAAAAATTGTATTCACACTTACATGCTCCTCCTTAATCTGTTTTTTCCCTCTTTGCATACATATAGCTAGTTGTGATATGAGAGTAATGAAAACCAAAGTTTAGCTTTTTGTTTGTTTACAAAAGCTCTGTCAATAAAAATATTCTGATAATTTAACTTTCACATTGTGTAGTGACCTTGAGTACTCTAAAAGGTATGCACAAGAACCCCTGTTACTTTTATACTTTCTCCAGTTGTTCTCCATTTGCTTACAATCTGTTACTGTGAACTTTTTTCAGCCTTAAGCAACATCAAATTTGGATTATACTACTCCAAATCAGTGACATTGTTTTTATGTGATACACTATCCAAGTGTATTGCATTTACCATGGATGAATACTATAAAATTCTCCATAGTCATAATTGATATTTATTGGATTGAATATGTATTGCCTTGAAGAGAAGGTGAGGATATTGCTGTATATGCAAATAAACAGCTAATGATTCAAACCAGTAATAAGACGGGCAGACAGTTAATTAGCACCACAAAAAAAAGCATAATGCTGGTTTAAATCAACAGAAATCAACCAACAATCTTCCCTAGAACTGTATTGGTAAATGGACAGATTTTAGGCAAGCAGGATTGTTTAGGATCCACCAAAATCCATCAAAATTAAACAGTCTGGCTGACATTGTCTAAAAAGGTCTCTACAACCCAACACCAAGGAGAAAACAGCAGTGGATTTGGGTCACGATGGATGATTGGAGCGAACCTTCTATAAACTCAGGGATTTCAGTAGAATATAGATTTGCTCCAATGCCTAGAGACTGGGAAGAAAAAGGGAAGCTTATCTTCAAACATCAGCAAGAGGTATGAGGCCAGATTGGGTTTTAAATGTTTTCTCTTATATGGCTTCACAAAGAGTCTGCTACCAGCCACTAATAAGAAATGAGATCAAACACTTTTGCAACAAAGAAATAACTTAGTTTGTTTACTCAGATTTGTTAATAACATGGTGTCAAATATCTTAGAATAAATATTATTAATAATAGATGACCATTCAGCTGAATAAATCACAGTAGCAGACTTCACATGTGACTGAATAAAAACCTCAATGACTTATATTTTCTTGTTTAAATTTAGAGAATTAAACAAAACAGCTGAGTGTCCAGGAATAATGTAAAGACATTTTGTATAATTCAAATCACTTATTAAAAATTATTATTATTGGCACATTGCCAGACAAGACACTGTTAAAAAAAAATAAATAAAAAAAAAAAAATAAAAATATTTGTATATACTATACACATAATTGAAGGACAGCATTAAGATAAGTGTACTAACTTTGCTTAGTAACTTTGAACTAAAAATTTTGAATATATATTTTGTGTTTATTTTTGTAATGTTCATACAGTCCCTGTAAGGTTACAGACCCAGCACTGAAAATGTATTTGACCCATCAAAGTTTCACACTTACATGTTTCTGATGAAATAAAAATGCATTTTATATCAAGGGTGATCTAAGTAAAGAATTTGTGATGGTTGGGGGACTCTTTGCTGCCTCATCAGGCTCTGGGTGACTTGTAATTGATGCAAGCAGAAATTTGCTATCTCACAGAAATCTTTTAGGAGAATGCCCAGCCATCTCTGTGTGAGCCAAGGCACTTGGATTAAGCTACGAGCAACGATAAAAAGTAAACTAGCAAACCTCTGAATGGATTAAATAAGATAGAGTAAACAGAAAATGAGACTCGGTGTGTCCTTGTCAAGGTCTTGATGTAATTTCCAACTGAGTTGCTGTGACTGAAACTTGAACAGACTGTTTGTTGCAGACTAAATGCACGGTGAGGCAGTGGGATGGTCTGTGTTTGGACATCAGCCCGGATGTTTCTGCTTGTTTGTGTGCTTACACATACATTCTTAGCCCCTCTTTGGATATTCCAGCTCCTTTCTATAGTCCAAAAACTTGATTTATGGGCCATCTAGTTACTCTTTTTTTTCTATAGTTTGGGTTTCATTTTATTTTTTTCTTAAACAGCATTTAAAAACTATTTTTGATCTAATTAAGAAGTCATTGAAATATAATTTGTACTAATGTACAAATAATCTAACATGTATTTGAAATAGAAAAATAACAAAAACAAAGTAAATCCTGAAGGTGCATGAGCTGTGTAATGGTATTGCAAACAATGCTGCCTATGCATAAATCAGAATAGCTCCTGTTGTTGTAGCATTTAATGCAAGTAATCGCAATATAATAGTCAGACCGCAACTCACAGTACCAACAGACCAGCTCATAACTTTTGTGAAACAGTTATACTTATGTTCTTTCCTGTTTTTAAAAGTGGTTTCCTTGGCTAAAATAATTAGCTTTAGAAAAACTGAGATTCTTCTATTACAGAAAATGAATACATTCAAGAGCATTTAAATTTTGAAACGGTAAAAGATAAATATATGCATTTCACTTCCAATTTTCTTCATTCTTACATGAAACATTTGCCTTACATTTTCTTTTTGTTGTAATATTCATACTAGATATAATTTAAACATGAAGCGACAGCACACAGGAAAAGCAAAATACAAATATAAATACAAAAATTCAGCCATGACGGGTATGTTATTCACTTTCAGAATGACTCATCAAATTACCTCTAGCCATGAAGATGGGGGATAGAAATTAGCCCGAGTGAGGTTATGGAAATGTAATGTAAGCACTATAAAATAGGCCTCTTTCCTTCCCTTAAGTGGAATTTTTGTCATGCCATGTCTTAGTAACCACAGTGTACAAAGAGGAAAATGTACAGAACAATGTGATATGACAGACTTTTTTTTCACGTTACAATAACAGGGAGTCATGGGATAACTTAATATGATTTTTAGTTAGACTACATAAAAAAGGCACATTTATTTTTTTTTTCTTTTCTTCTACAGTAATGTCTGTACTTGGAATATAATGCTCTGAAATTCATTTAAATAATTATATTTAAAAAAATGCTACTTTTATACAATGTTGAAATTCTTAAGATACATCAGCATTCAGTAGTATAGCAAATTTTATATTTGATTAATAATGCAATATTTAAGGTAACTTTATTTCTGTTTGAGAGCATGGATGGATGGATGGATGGATGGATGGATGGATG
>NW_015150507.1:1498884-1526521 GCF_000732505.1 Cyprinodon variegatus
TGGATGGATGGATGGATGGATGGATGGATGGATGGATGGATGGATGGATGGATGGATGGATGGATGGATGGATGGATGGATGGATGGATTGCACTTTCCAGCACCTCACTGATCTATAGCATTATTCAGATCCACTCAATTAACCAATGTTGCTACCTGTGAAAAGGTATTTCAGCCAGAGAATTGGAAAAAACAGCACAACTCTTTTTTCTTCATTTCATCTCAAATAAAAAGGAAAAAGCTTATATGATATCCTCCCATAAATTAATTAAGGCTTTTGGATTGGGCTAATCAATCCATACGGTGGAATTAGCTGGTCAGTAACTGACATAGTTTAATGGTGTTTATTGGGTTGCTGTCTTACAGAAACAACTATTTCCTTTTTGTATAAGATAACAAGAACAAGTATTTCAGTGTATGCCAGATGATCCATGATTTACAGCCTAAAACTGTAAAGTGGAAACATCCTGTTGCCATTATGTCTGAGATGACATGGTGTCCAACAAGCTGTTTGCAGCCTTTAGGAAAAAATAATATTTTTCCTTTTATTTTGGAAAAAAAAAAAAAAAAACTTCTACAAATTCTTTATAGGCGAGTCAATGGGTGTTTGGTGAATTTTGAGTATGTAGGTTTTCTTCACAGCAGGATCTTGCAGGGGCCGCTTGCTGATAGCTTGTCTTCACACAGGTCTGCTCTTGCTGTTACAGTACTAAGGTAGCAGCGGACTTCCTTTGATCACCCCAGAGTTGATAATTGGCTGAGTCTTTGGCTTTTTGGTTATTCTTTGATCCACTGGAATAGTCCTTTTCTGTTTTTGTAAGACATATTTTAGGGGGTTTTATGTTTTCCATTTTATAGGGTTGTAAACTATTGTTGAGATTGCAAAAATATGTTTGATTTTGCAAAGAATAGGTCAATTTGATTAAAATTTAGAAAGCATGTATGCACTCTATAGCTTTAGCGGCAGGGAAAAAAGAGAAACAAAGGTTAATACATTCATAAGGACTATAGTGAACATAGTCTATGTAGTTTAGTGAATGCAACAAATTTGCTATATTGAACTATTAGTCTTTAAACCGCTCATTCAGATAAAGTTTGAATAACAGCCTTATCTCTGACTTTCTCTTGACCTCATCTGGTCTGTCAAAGTTTCAGCATCAAAATTTAAGTAAAGTACAAGAACATGAACATTTAACTTCTTTTTCTTGACCATAGACAAGCTCTTAAAGTTGCAGCATGCAGCTTTTGAAAAACTGTATGTTAAACATATTTGCTAAAACTTTTGTATGTCCTACAGTAGAATATCCAACAAAAAAATATTTAAAAGAAATCTAAACTTTCTTTTCCTCCACCCTATTTTCCTAATGCCTTTTGCAAGAATCTACAGTATACTGTTGAAAAATAACCAATCTTAACCAAGGAGGGCTGTACTGTATTAGCAGTGTCAGTCATAGTTTTGTACATCCTGCTTTCACAGCTCCCCCTCACAGCCCAATAATTCTGGTGTGCTGCAGCTGTTTGTCAGTTTAATGCATATCATTAAAGTTTGGTCCCTATCAGTGTATTTACCATACCTGTTTGTCTACCGCTATAAACAGGTGTTTCCCATTCTTAATGTGATTGACTGAGCCGCATTTCATTGCTGCATTAAAATATAGTGTAACCTAAACTTAGATCTCTCAAGACTGTAACACGAAATATCTAGTGTCAACTGACATAGCGCCACCAAGAGCATCTGCAGTCATCGCAACTTAGCAACACAAAACTTCACAGTGCCCATCTGGTCAGTCACAAAATCAGTATTAATAGTAATTGATCATTACTGATCTTATATTGGTGAAATCTGAGCAGTGGTCTGCCATCATGGGGCGCCCAGGGAGCAATCGGGGGTTAAGGGTCTTGCTTCTTCTTTCTCATACATTTTTGCAGGAACTTTAAAAGCAAAGTTAAAGGCAACTAGTATTATTTATTTCAGGTGGGGAGCAGTCCCCGCAACACAACATCAGAATGTACTTGTATACTGTACTTATAACGCAAGACTTTTTTCCTTTTGAAGTTCCTTTCTTTTATAAGACCAGTAAAATCAAGGTGTTCACATTGTTGTCCAACTCTTCATAGAGCACTCTAGGCACAGAGGGAGACATTCTGTTTCCATTAAGTGTTCAACTTCTATGGTCTTCTGAATCTGGCAAACCATAGCTCCTACCTCCTTTCTGTAGCTCATATTCCTTCCCTTTTACAGGATCAACAATAAAAAAAATATCGTGGGAAGGACAGGAACTCCGAGATTAGGAGTGTTGTAGCCCCTCTAGATGACATTATGGTGATGAAACGCACATAGATGAAGCTTTTCAAATTGGGAGTCCAACTTTCCGGAAAAGACATATAAAAGTGTCACACATGTAATGAGCTTTGGAAGTCCCCCCCCCCAACCCCCACCACAAAAAAAAAAAAAAAAAAAAGAAATAATAAAGGTGCATATTTGCATCTGTCAAATGGAGGAACACATGATTAAAAAATTATGGGTTTTTGTTCAACTCTGTGACGTGTGCGTGGTCCATATGTACTATCAAGCAAAATATTCCAGGCAACTTTGTTGCTCCTATGCAGCTGATAGGAATGTGAGAAGGTACCTATGCTAAATGAGCTATCATTAGGATATTGCTCTTCCTACCTCCTTCAACAAACCCTGTTCAGACAGCAGCAAAGAAAGCTGACACACGTCTGCTTTGGATGAAGTGTCCTCACTGATTTGTTTAATTCGGATGGACCTTAGGATTCCAGCTTTTTTTTACTCGTTTTCTTTGTTCTGTGTGCAGTTCAATCCTTTTAGTTCCTCACAGGGCCAAGCCAACACTGAAATGCACAAAGCTATTACTTACAGAACAAAACACTACTTTCCAGTAATGATTCAGCTGCACTGAATCAGTAGTATGCACATCATGAGTGTTGGCTCTGCTAGATTTTTATTACTTTTTTTTCTACATCTAGTAGTAAATCATTGGACATAGAAATACAATATCTGCCAGAACAAATAAATGCGGTTGGTAATGATGGACTTTAATTCTCTGGAATACAACTGCATAGTATGCTTCACCTAGATGTGCCGCACTACTATAAAAAGAGTACTGCAAGTCATTCTGTCATTTTAGTCCCTTTTATGTTGCACAAGTAGGCCTTTCAGACAGATTCTCCATTTTCTAAAAGGATTTACAGATTGTTGTTAAGGTCAGTGTTATGCAGAATCCAAAAGTGCTCTTGTCCTTGCTGTCAAAATTTTGGAATACTTTCTAAAGAGTGATTTCTAGGAGAAGACATTCTCTGCAGATACTCATAGATCAGGGTTTCTTTCTTTTGCTGCTCATGTCCTTCATAGACAAATAAATCCTCAATTTCAGTGTTGACAGTGAATAATCAAATTTCTTTTTTCCTTTTTTACTAAACCTCCTTCATGGATAGAAAACTGTTAAGATTTCCTCAGTAAAGGTACTTTATGCTTTGGCCTAACAAAGATTTTACACCGACCATAAGATATTAATTTTACCTTCAGTTATGTTTGTCATGTAACTGTATTTCCAGCTATCTTTCAAATAAAACTTTTTTTATTATTGCATCTTATCTCACTTGACTTGATTTTAGCAAGCTGCAATAAAGAAAAAAATATTTTACAGGTTTTGACCTACCGTAAGTCACAACACAGCTTAATTTTAAATTAAGATAGGATAAAGATATAATTTATTTAATAGAAATAAAAATCTTGTTTTAGCTGTTCAACATTTTAATTATGGTTCTGACTTCACATTACAAGAAAAGAATTATTTACCCTACATAGTTACTCTGTTTTTCTGCAGCTGTTGTTTTTTTCTTGTTTCTTTAATATGTTAATCATTCAAAAAGGTCTATCACGTATTATGCACCTGATAAAAATGTTAATAGCTACAGATTTGAGGAGCAAAAATATGTTTCCACAAAGGTCAATAATATAAATAAAAAAAATTTAAAAATATCTATATTTTTTTTCCTTTCTTTGTGTCCACATGTTGACAGGTGGTCATGCTGGTTCTGAACCTTCCTTTTATTATGAGCTGAAAAAATATTTTGATTGTAAGTAAAACAGTCAACCTTATTATTTCACATCTAATAGCTTGCCAGGTAACATTGCTGCAGAACACGGTTATTAGACACTGTATAAAAACCCATCCAAAGTTTGTCTGTTTTTTTTTTTAGTTATAGCTTAAAACATGTATCTATGGCATTTAGAACACCTTTTGCCCAGTAATACCTGGAGAGTCTGCAAAGATAATTGGATATAAACCAGGGATGGAGGAATGAATAGATTTAGAGGCCAATACAGTTTGTCTTGCAATCTAAAATTTGTGGGTTCGATTCAAGCGTGCTCCTGCCACCGATTAATGTGTGAGTGTAAGGCATTTAACCTGGGATTGATAACTAATAGTCATATTCGTATAGTATAAAGAGCGGGTGAATGTGAGTGGTTGAATTTGTTTCAAACGTTAAGCGATTTGAGTAAAGAATATGACTAAAAAAGTGATAAAATCGCAGTCAACTTGTTTTACAATGTTTTAAATCTGACACACCGGTTTGTTTATTGTTATGATTTGTCCTCTTCATTTACCACAGTTAGGGTTTTAGAAAACATTATGATCAAATCCCTTACGTATTCTTACTTTAAAAGCTCCATTTGACAGAGATTATCAGGACATAGCAATTTCTACTCCTAGACTGATGACACCCAGACCTATTTCTTTAACAAGGTCGCACTGATTGGTTGACCTGGGGTTGTCTCGAAAAAAAAATCCTGGATGGTAAATATTTTTTCCTTTGTCAAACTCAAAAGCTTTGATTCATTATGATATCAGTCAGGCTTGATAATTCTGCAATTTTTCGTTATAGAACTTTTTGTTTTAAAAACAATTACATTATTAGAAATCTAATGCAACTCTAAGCAGAGAGGAGAAATGTGCATACATTTCTATTCTGCAGGTCTGTGATGAATGTGTATGTATGCATAGCAAACATTATATATGTGTATATATTTAGATATGCGTGTATGTATATATCTTTTCTAATATTGAATCAAAATTTTAATTAAGGATTTGCAAATTTATGGACAGGGCTCTTAGAAGTCTGACTTAAGCTTGTCTGCCTAAAATTTGAAGCCCAGCACTTACCTGATAACTATCAATTTACTTTGCAATCTGTTGGTAGGTGGTGCCCAATAATAGATACTGTTATAAGGTAACCTAATGTTAATTACTCTCCAAAATGTTCAATTGCTATGTAGTAACATGCCATTGTAATAACAATATGGACCTAATTACTTTAAAATTATATATATTAACTTGGGGGTAATTACCATATAAAGTTTTTCTTGTTACCTAGTAATATAGTGTAACTTTCTATATTATTAACATGTTATTACGCAGTTATTGATGTACTGTAAAAGAAAGCCTTACCGAATTGCTTCTTCCTGGTCCCTTTACAAACATCTTTTGTTTGTTTGTGGAATATTTTGTTGGGAACTTTATGGAATGTTTTTTTTTTCCTTCCTTTATTTCTTCAGTTATTATTATTATTTATTTTTTTTTATTGCTGCTATTTGTAGGACCGACTTTTACTATGGAATTTTAATTACTTGTCCTAAAATAAAATGTTTGTAATTAACAAAGGATTTAAGCAACCAATAACATTACCTTGTTTGCATTTACTTATATATACAATTATTTATATTTATTTACACAATAAACTTTCTCAAAAAACATATTGCTTCTATGAGTAATTTTACTGCACTATATGCTTTAGTTCTAACTGATTAATATTATTTTGAAGTAATGCAATCATCATTTGAGTACAATATTTTAGCTAGTTAAAACAGGTACAAACTATAAATGAAAAGCATGAATGTTTTATCCAAAATTTGCCTGACTCAGATGCACATTACAGTTAATATCAAGGTAATGCTTGTTTTGTTAAGAAATGTTCTTTTTCTTAACTTTTGTGCTTTGTAATAATGTTAATTATTTTCAAAGATCTTTAAGCTTATTTTTTAAAATACATTTAAATGTTTAGATGTTGTACGCTTGATTTCAGCTTTGCTCACAAATTAAATAAGATATTATGATCAATCATATTATAATTACTCAGTTGTATTTTCACCAAATACTGTTTTATTCCTATTTGAGTATTCTTACTTGAGTACATTTTTTTATCCACTCCGCCAAACTCTGATCATACAGTGAATGCATTCAGTCAGTGTTACAAGGGTTTACATGAAAGCAATAAAAATGGAAGTCTTTTTTCTTTGCAACAGTACACTGGAACCTTATAAACTGATAACAGCCAAGCAACACTCTTTTATTGGGAGTTATACTACCACCCAGAAAAATTGGCTGGTACAAGGATCTAGAGGGTTTGTTGTTGTTTCCGTAATTTCCAGGAAAAACTCTGCAGCAGAGCCTTGAGTTTTTGGGTGTTGTTTGATCTGGAATCAGTTACCTCTTTGTATTGCAACTCTTGCACATTCTGAGCTTAAAAAGAAATGCGAAAGAAAATTTATTTCGATTTAATTTTTTTTCTGTTGTTGAAATATGTTAAGTTGAACCGCTACAGTTGCACAGTTTTAAATTGTTATGTTTTATCTCAGATAATTCTCTGACTTGTCAAACCAATACACTATGACCTTAGTTTTATATAGATGCCTTTCTGTTTATTTAAATAGTGAAATATATCAAATATATGTGGTCATAACATTATAATTAAATGAGAGGTCCTGAACTTAAGAATCAAGTCTTAACTTCCCTCCCTTTGCACTCCTTCTGAACAGGTAAAACAACAGCCTCCCCAAAATACAACATATAGTCCATGACACAAAAAGATAAAAACCATTAAAAAAATTGTCTGGAACATATTTTACTGATGCACAACCAGATCTATTAAAAGCTATTCATAAACCACAAAGCATCAATGCATCAATATACATTTCGCCAAAAAAAAAAAGAAAGAATTCATCAACAGGCTCTCAGAGGCCTTATGTCTCATCTCAGTGTCTTAAATTGTTAATGGGGTTGGCAGACCAAGAAACGAATGAATCTTTATATCAGTTGTGTTTGCACAGCGGAGCCCTGTACCGTCCATCTTCCTGATTTCAATAGAACATATTCATGGTTTAAAACGTGTGTGGAATCCAACATCATTAATTGGTCTTTTTTGTCTTGGCTCAAACAGGTCTGTAAATATTTAATAAACATGCAAACATTTGATTTAGACAAATATTTATTCATACCAAAATTTTTACCAGTTACAGTCCAGATGTCTAAGGGATGTTTAAATATTGTTTGGATGCATTTTCAATTAGAAAACGTGTTCCTAGGTGCAATAAAGATTTAAGTCAACAAGCAGATGTTTACAGAGATTGAATATAAATTAGGAGGATGAAGAATGGCACATCAACATTAAATAATAACATCACAATGACAGATTTTCTAGAAATACATTCACACCCAGTGCAATAACTATATACCGGTATATAAAATATGAATATCCATGTAAACACCCTGTGCAATAACCCTGTATGATTTCAAAAAAGTTAAAAAACAATCGACTGGATTTTGTTTCCAAGTTTGAAGACGTTTCCCTTCCCCTCCAGGAAGCTTTTTCAGTTCAAAGCTTCCTTTTTTTGTTTTTACTTTTTTGAAATGACTATGACCTGGATGACTGAGAGTCTTACAACCAGCATACAACCCTGTATAATGATCCTACTATTAAAAAAAAGCTGTTAAATGTGGACGCACTGTATAAACTATATGTACCCCATGCACCTTTTTCTTCCTTTTTCTTCCTATAAAATAATGAAAACAGTAACAGACTTTGTGGGATAATCGTAGTCTGCTGTGTGTTGCACCACAATGACATTAAACAGCCCTGCAGGCTCCAAAAGTCACAATAAAGTTCAGCTATTTAGAATAAAAAGTAGATTGAGGTCACTTTTACTTTAAAATGAAGAGGTCAAGTGAGCCAAAAAAAAAGGAAAAAGCAAAATACATTATAGACAATGACTTAAAATTCCCTGAGATATTTCAGCAAGTATTAAATACACCATCAAAGCCAGCAAGGTGCTGCGCTCCCAGCAAATCAATACAAGTCTTACAGCGTAATGAGGGCAGTAACAGGTAGACTGAATACAAAAGGTTTTCAGCTACTTTTCTCGAACAACACCCAGTCCTGCTGTTTTATTTTTTTATTTTTCTCGTTTAACAGCATTAAACAGCCATAACAGCTTTATCTGCTGGGATTGTCTAAAATTACTGGGAATTGGAATGTAAAGGGCTTTAACAGAGCCTGTAGATAGTCCATTTATTGCAAAAGAATAATATCTTAAGGCTTAGTAATTGATTGGGAAGCAATAACAGAAATGAAAAAACATTTGGCTACAGCAGTTTTCTTTATTTGTATAAATGGTCAGGCTTTTTCTGGGCCGTCGATAGGGTGGTAAAGATAAATCATGGAGTGGATTTTCCTTGAGGACATTTTGAAATGAAATTTCACATCCAAATGATTGGCAAGGAGAGGGATTCCTTGCCTCATCACAAATGAAAGTGGGAGAAACATCTACACACACAGGTATCAGGTTACACTTACATAAGCTCTACATTACTAGTCAAGCATCATATTTTCTAAGCTATCGGTGATAACACATGTAATTAGAGCTGGTAGAGAAGTATGCTTTCTACCCTCAAAATTGTGATGGAAAAGTGTATTTGAAATCCAACGTATAAAGCATATGTCTGGCAGAGAAAACAGAGCTCCTATCCATTATTCCACCCACTGGGCACTCTAAAGTAAAAGTGGCATGATCTACTACAGCACATGTATGCATGCTCTGCCAGTGGAATGGCTAAAACTCATTTGCAAAGGTTGCAAGGACTGTTAATCAAACTGACAGTCAATGATGGGATTCCTGAGCAAAATGCTCAACATTTGGATGTATAGTTTTCAGACAGAAATTGTTGTTTGACCTCTTTCTACCCTGCTTTGCAGATTTTTACAGGTTTTCATTTGCATATCCAATGAGGTATACACACTATGTGTTTTTTTTTCTGCCTGCTTCCTTTACCTGAACAAGCTGTATGTCATGCACATGCTGCACAATGGTTTGTTAGACAATTGTGTTCACATTTGATGACATTTAATGTTGTTTGTGCATTGATGTGTGTTGAACAGGACTCTAGTGTTACATTAAATGTATGTATGTATGGATGGGATACATTTTTGTTTAGCTTTGGCACTTAGGTGGATCCAGTGATGCATCACAGTAGCTGTGTACAGAGCAAAACAACATAGATGAGTGATGAGCCACTGTGCTCACCTCAGTATTTATTTCCTTTGGGCTATAGTGCTTTACCGAAATAATCAGACCCCCTGAACCTTTTCACATTTTTTCAGATAACCACCAGACAAACTTATGTGTTTTTTGGGAGGATTTCATATGACAGAAAAAACACCAAAAGTGCAAATTCTGTGAAGTGTAAGGACATTTTTGAATGATATTTTAAGCGTTTTTGCAAAGGGAAATCCTAAACATGTCTGAGACTTTTATTTTCAGAACTGCCAATGCAATAATTCACATGATTCACTTTTTCCACAATTATATCTGTATGCATTTTGTGGTTCGTGGTATTTTGCACATACTTGTTTGCAACATACCTGAAGCTTGCTCAGATTGGATCAAGAGCATGTATGAACACAAGTAGGTCTGAATTAGATTGGTCTTTCTAACACCAATTGAAGCCTTTGCAGCTCTGATTTTATGCTCTGGGTGATGCTGCAAGAAATGCAAATGCAAAACCTCAGTTTCAATCCTTTTATAGTCTTTAAGTGCTTTGTTTATTTTGTTTTGTTTGATTGTTTTTTTTTTTCCTGCATTGGATTCAGCTCCATACACATTCAAGTAAACTCTACCTACCTTCTAATCCTACCTTGTTCCTGAAATCTTGGTGTTATGATGAAATCAGACCTGAACCTTCATAGGCTCATTAACGCAGTTATTGAGTCAGCATTTTATCACCTGAAGAACATCGTACGTCCTAGTAGAATCTAAAAAATACAAATCCATGCATTTATCTCTAGTATAATTGATTAATGCAACAGTGTCATCATAGGTTTGCCTGAAAAGTTCATCAGACAGCCGCAGCTGATCCAAAATGCTGCTGCCTGTGTTCTTATTCAAACTCAGAAAGTTGAACACATCAGTCCCATTCTGAAGTCCTTAAACTGGCTTCCTGTAGCTCAGATGATAGGCTTTAAAATGCTTCTATTAGCTAAATGGATCAACACCTCAAAACCTAACAGATTTTTTTTCAGTATATCAACCTCCTAACCACTCAGGTCTTCTAGTTGAAGTCCACTCTGTAGACCCAAAACTACAACCAAACATGGAGAAGCAGTATTTGGTTCCCATGCTCCACTTACCTGAACAAACTTCCAGAAGACTGTAGAAGTTAGTGTAAGGTTGTGGTCCAACTGTTTTAGTTTTACTTCCTGCTTTTATCATGTTTTTATCTATATTTGCTTTTATTCTGATTTTATTTTTCTTCAATTATATTGATTAATTCATGTAAAGCTCAATGAATTGTCCATGTATTGAATTGTGCTAGACAAATAAACTTGTCTTGTCTTACCAAAGAGCATCTGATCAAATCACCTTCTTCAATGGTTCTTTTATGAAACTCTGACAGGCTACATAAGATTAATTATGGCTTTCTTTTGACATTTTTTTTCTTGGCATTCAGACATGTAGGCCAGATTTGGGAAGCTAATCACTAATAGTTAATCATTTCAGCAGATTCTTCCAAATGAGCTGTGTATCTTTGCAACTCCTCCAGAGAAGCCAAAGACCTGCTGGCTGTCTCTCAGATTGATGTTCTTTTTGTCAGTCAGACTAGAGGTGAATAGATATCTCTTTTAGGGTTCACAGCTATCCAACACTTTCCATTTAAAGAGGATGGAGTGAACATTACTTTGTCTTGAACTGTGAAATAAAATACAGTAAAGGTTGTGGTTGTAAAGAAGCAATAAGTGAAGAAGTTAACTGGCCTTTCACCACTCACTGGGAATAAAAAGAAACCTGTGAGATCTCAAAACAAACTTCACACTTTCAAGAGAAAAAAACAGAGTAAACATAGCTCTCTCCCTTTCCCCTCAGAAAGCTTCACCGTTTATCGTTACAGCTTTCGTTCTTTCATTTAGCCATTAGTCTCTATCAGCGCCCGTCTGTTGGTGTTACTGCGTGTCAGACAGCCATCTTTCTCTTCCACGGTTTGATAATGGGGAGGTAATTTCAGCTTTATGGCAGTATGACTCTAATGATGAGAAAGGAGTAGCTAAGAGTGCGCTGGGATGGCGAAAAAAATCTGGGTACCTTTTTTCATGCACTTGTAACACACCTTTCTGCTGACACATCTGCACTTTTTCTGCATATATATGTGCATGTAAACTCATGCACTTACATGCAGACTGAAGCAGGACAGTATCTAGCAAATACCAATGTCCCCAGAATCCAATGGGCTGTTAATGGAGACTAATGAGGGAATAGTTTCACAGCAGATGTGCCCTCTCTGCAACACCGTTTTAGCCTGACACCATAAAACAGACCCAAGTGAGACATCAGCAGGCATGCAGCCAGTCCCTGCTCTGATTAAACTCTTTATGCATTGCACAAATTTAAATGTCTACTTTTTTCTCTTTTTTATGAAGTTTGCCTCATGCTGTTGCACCCCAGGAAATAAAAGTAAGTATCATTACGACATTGCACCTAGAGTCACATTAAATGACAAAAGCCCTGGCAGTGTCAGCCAGGCCCAAAATCTGTTACAGGGCCATCTTCTTCACTGGAGTGTGAAATTATTTTAGCTCTCTCCTCATTATAGGATTTTAAAATGCATTATAGTTAGAGCTTTTATGGTGTGCTGCGGCATTAATTCAATTTGCCCTATTCACGCTTTCTTATTATCACGCTCTGTTCAAGCTACAGGGAAAGGAAGCTGCTGAGCAGCGCTTCCAGGTCTTATCTCCAAAGGATATAAACTACAGTACCCAGCTCAATCAGAGCTGGGAACTGCCTTTTCCATACATTCATCCACTTTCTTTCTGTCTCCCCTGGTTCTTTTCTCCAGACACTGCTTCCTGTGGTGACCTCCCATCTTTCCTTCCATCTTTCATCGCTCTCTCCATTTCCCTGTGAGTTTGTGATTGATGGAGGTGGTCCACAGAGCGCTTTCGATATCTTTCCATAGAAACACATCTCAAGGCAAACAATCACACACAGCCTGTGAACGGACAGGGATCCCAACACACACAAATACAAACAAGAGATTGGTGCCAGGCAGAAGCAACAGAGGCTGCTGCACAGGTTTAATGGGAAAACAAGCCACAGTGTATGGGTTAGACAGCATTAATCTATCACTGAAACCAGGTCTGTGTCTGTGATTGTTTAGCACACCAGAGACGGAGGCATTCCGGGAACCTCCTCTCACTATCTGTTATTGTGCAAAGGTAGAATAATGCAGTGAACATTGGAAATGCATTTCCATAGAAGCAGAGAACATTAGTATGGAGAAGCAGTGCAGAGTTAGGCTTCAGCTCTGACGACATTCGTCCAATAAAACAGCTGCACACTTGCATGAATGCACACATGGACAAGACAGAAAACAGAGACTTTCAGGCAAATGCATTAAAGTGCAACACGACTGCATTTTGAGGCTGCTGGTATGGATGGAAAAGAAGTAAGGATGAGGATAAAGTACTCTTTTATATATCCAATCCAGTGAGCAGTCTGTCTTTTGTAGACCATCATCTCCTGTAATCAGCAGTAGGGCAGCAAGATTACAAGATCAGCGTTCATTACCCAACGCATATGAGGACGAATCAAGAGTAAAACACCCCTGGCCCATCTCAGTTTAACACTAAATCTGTTATCAATGTCACATTATCAACATAAACCTACCATTAAACATGTTTACCCAGACCAATATTAATC
Organism: Cyprinodon variegatus; assembly: GCF_000732505.1. NCBI lineage: Eukaryota > Metazoa > Chordata > Actinopteri > Cyprinodontiformes > Cyprinodontidae > Cyprinodon > Cyprinodon variegatus. The sequence goes on from NW_015150507.1 coordinate 1,511,939, forward strand.
ATTCTTTAAACCCTTAATCCGTAATAATGTTCATATTGGATGAACATGATTTTATAGATTATTATTGCAAATATATTAAATAAAAAGCAATGCTCCATCATTCGGATTAAGCCCGCATTTAAGCCAAACATTGAGAGAGGCTGAGTGACTCATTTGTAACTTTGAGCACGCAATCTTTCATGCAGCTAACCAAACATTTACGGACCAATCTTCAATTTAGCAGCTGACAGATGCAGCCATTTACAAGTGAGAGATATCCATCAAAACCAAGTTATAGCACAGACACACAATTAATTATTGAGACAGCACAATTAAATAGCAGCTAAAGTGTCAGGGCAGAGAGGGCAAGAGTAATCATCAGTTGATAAGTTGTGACAAATTATATGTAAAATGGCAGACAGTGAATGGACAAAAGATAAAGTGCCTTGCAAAAGTACTCTTACCTCTAAACTTTTTATTCACAATTTCAATATACTTCAATTCAGTTTATTTCAATTCACAACATACTGTATATCATCTCAAGGCACTTTACAGTTCAACCAGATCATACAGTCAAATTGATTCAAAGTTTACTGTCAAAGGAAAACCAGTTGATTGCATCGACTCATTGACTCAAATGCAATCCCTCACACTAAAGCTTGTGGCGACAGTGGAGAGGAAAAACTCCCTTTTAACAGGAAGAAACCTCCAGCAGAACCAGGCTAAGTGTGAGCGGCCATCTGCCGAGGCCGACTGGGGTTCAAGGAGACAGAAGCAGACATACAAAAAGCAGCTATAACTTATTAATTTATTATTAATATAATTAATAATAATTTATTATTTTTGTGATCAAGCTACACCAATGTAGCATCTCCAGACCTCCCGTGTTACATTAACACACAGTCTACTGTGTATATAGTACATAGCTATATACTATATATTGTATATATATATTGTACGTTTTATATTGTATCTAGCTATAGATTCTGTAGTCTGTATATATATCTAATTTGTCTGCACCATCAACGACAAGTCAAATTCCTTGTAAGTGCAAACCTACTTGGCAATAAACTTGATTCTAAATATGTTTGGGTGGAGTCCAGATGTTTGACCAAAGATCAAAATTCACTGAAGTGGAAAGACAGTCATATATTTTTACTTATTTCATTTTAAATAATAAAAAAATAAATAAATAATAATTTTAATCTCTAAAATGTTAAATTATTTGACAAATGTTCTTTGTTGGATTTAGATCAGGACTGTTGCCATTTTTCTAACACATGAATATTCTTTCAATTAAACCATTCCATTGTAACTCTGATTCTCCCAGAGTTTCCATCTTCTTGTTGTTTTTTTATTGCTTTTTTGTTTTTTTGTTTTTGTTTTCCATGATGGCCCTGTCTTAAGCTTCTATCTTTTTCCATTAACTCTGACAGATTTTCCTGCTCTTGATAAAAAAAAAAGCCTCCCTGCAGAATGAAGTTATGCGTACAAGGTGTTCTCGTTAGACCATACACTAGCCTTTTGATGGTGGAGATAAGCACAAACTAAATCTTGTCTGTCTAGAGCGTTTGTTGACATTTTTGCTGGCTAATCCGTTCATTTATAGAGCCATTTATAAAGCCATTGAACTGTTTATTACCTGACTGCCTTTACTGAATAATAATATTTATCAAATGTATACACAATTTGTTCAAATTACATTTGAAAGGATTTGAAAATAAATGAAAATAAATGAAAAACACACCGTTATTTTTTTATGCCTTAAACATTTTTTTCCTTCCATTTAATGCTGCATTAAATGATGCTGCATTAAATGATAAATGCTATTTATCAGAGTCAAAGCCAAGTCTCAAGTTTTTTTTCTTCCTCAGTTCAAATACAATTTTAAGGCTCTTATTACTGAAATAAACATCATCTCATCAAGATCTCATAAGCCTCTAAACTCTGGTTGGATAAATAATAATTAAGAACTTTGTTGAACTCACATTGGAGAAATTTACCTCTGCTTTTAACCAATCCCCTTGGGGAGCAGTGGGCTGCCATTGTGGGGAAACTGGGGAGCAGTGTAGGTTTAAGGGTCTTGCTCAGAGACCCAGAGAGGCAGTCAGTGGGAGTGGGGCTTGAACTCAGAACCTCAGGATTCCAAGCTCTATACCCCGACCACTAGGCCTCCACTCTCCCTCGAAGGAGTTAGAAGGTTAGAAGTCAAAATCTCTAACAATTGCGAGTAGGCCTGAATTACTACAAGGACATAAAATAATTATCTTTCAGTATTGATGCATTAATTTTCCTAGCGAAATAAATAAATAAATAATGCAGCTTAAGTCCTTGTTATCCTTGTCTAACTGTTCATTACATATTGCACTAAACATGGTTTGGACAGTCATCCTCACCCTGAGCTGCAGAAGGTTCACGCACTCATAAATCAAATTTTAAATCAATATTTAAAACATAAATCACAAAATAGTCTGCTAGAAAGAGTAAAAACTAATGCTGAAATTTGTTATAAGCTGGATAGGAAGTGCTTTTGTTTTGATATCTTTAGCTGGAAGTCCTTGTGATGATGCAGTCAGCAAAACAGCCAGAGGAGTAAGGTAGGTATGATCCAAAGTCATTTAATACATAGTTCATTTGTAGAGACACTCGTGTGGTCATTGTTATGAAGATAAAGCTAACATGAGCAGATTTTTATGAGCCATTAACCCACGCATTTTTATGAGCCCATAATCCATGGATGCCACTGGCTGATAATCAAGCGCATCCTTTAACTGTAAAATATGCACAGCAGAGCATTACCTCTCAGAGCCACAAACTGTAGCTCAAATACTGGATTACTCAATCATCATTACATGACATAAAAAAACATGACTAAGACTGAGTCTGAGTTCAGCCTCAGTGTTTAAGGCTCTTCTTAGTGAGTTTGAATAATTTGTTTTTGCAGCTAAGCAACAACTCCAGTTAGTCTCTTAAACTCAAGTCATCATGTCTGTTATGCATTGAATGCATAAAAAAATGAAATGAATGAAGGAAGCTGTATATTTTAAGAGAGAAAAAACAACCTTAAACTGAGCGGGTGGAGTCAGGTTCCAGCTCTCAAAAACCTACAACGCAGCAATAGAGTGGATTCTTTCCCGCTGTCATCTCAAACCCCATGCTATGCAGTGGACCAAAACATTGTGCCTGTCCAACCAGTCCAACAATGACCCTAATGACTCCCTTTTATGAGGCATGGCCCAGTATCGGGTATTGCAGGTCAACAACGACCTCAACGACTCTCCATTACTAAGGGGTAGTCCTGTTGTTTCAGTTCAATTTGCCTGTTTTCTTTGCCATAACAAGGCTTTTGTTGGGCTACTTTATAAAGCCTGGAACTCAACGATAATCCAGACATTTTTAATTGAGAAAGCTTCCTGATGGGCAGCGAAAAGTCTTCAAACTTGGAAAACAAAGTCCAGTGTTTTGGTTTTTTTTTTTACTTTTTTAACCTTTTTTGGAAAGCATTCTTCAGTGTTGACCACATAAATTATAGTAAATTGACGTTTTATTGGTACAAAATGCTTATCAAAGTTTATTTCATAAAGATATGTTTTTTTTTAAAAAACAGAACGTTATTTCACCATTTCAGACTTCCTATATTTTAATTTGAAGAATTGGGTTTGTAAAGGCTGCACTAAACCTACTGAATCCCAGACAGTAGTTTCTCTAATTCGGTGGAAATGCTGACAGTAATGACACACTAAGATCCTTATCGCACCCCTCTCATCACATTATAAGACTTTAGACCATATGGTGTATTTGGTGCAGAGAATTAAACGCTGAAAAGGGTTAAATGATTAAAAAAAATACCGCCTGCTCACTTGTTATAAAAGAAAAGATACAAATTGGTGGCTGGAAAGCATAAGACCCAGAAACATCTGCTTCCAAAGCCCCAGTAAAAAAAGAAATGTCCAACAGGAGTTAGAGAGAATGTAACAAAAGCAGACATCAGACAGAGAAGCCGAGATCACAGCATAAAATGGAGGAAATGCGTCATCTGAAGAGCCTTTGTTTGAATATCTGTCTGTAAAACGGCGGAGCTCTCGAACACAGACACACTCTAATCTTAAAAAGACATATAACAGGCCATGCTTTCTCTTAGATCCTCATCAGCCCTGAGAGGCACTACATTTTCTATGCATCAAAGACACCTGCTTCAGTAATCAGCCATCCTCTGCCTTCAATAATGTTCTTCCTTCTCTCTCTTTTTTTATGAGACAGATTGAACCATAAACCATGAGATGGACATCATCTTCAAACACATTTTGCAATCTGAGAATCAATTCCCCATCCTTCTACAGTACATCGTCTTTTTGATCGACAGTCAGGCAGAAATTTTGTAAGAATCTCTCTCTTCCCTTTGCGCTTCGCTCTTTCCACATCTGAGTCATTCTCATCTTTTCCAGCAAAACAATGTTCTTCACTGTGCAAATTGGTGTGCGACAATTACCACAATTTCTGCAATTTGAGTGCTTTATTTTCGAAGCAAAGTTCATGGCATGTCAAAACATCTCACTGGGTAACTTTCCCATCCATGTGATCTTTTCCCCCTGCATTAAAAATCTCCTTGTTCACAGTTCAGCTAGCAGAGCTTTCAAAGTTGTCTGCATCCTGTGTGCTTATCCGTGCCTCCTTGGGCCACCGAGAGCAGGGCTACAACTATTGTTATGCTCAGTTAATTGGACCTTTGGGTACAAAAGGTTGAGAAATTCAAGACCAAATAAATAAGCAGAAGCATCGAATTCCCATGACATATCTCCGCTCTTGCTGAAATTTTTCCTTTTTCATTCCAGCCTATAGGCAAGCCTGTCTGAAAGGCTGATTCATTAGAGTGCTGCAGGAGGGTTCTATCAACCTCTCGACTCAATCACACACCTACCTCTGTGCAAGTTGGTAAACTATCAGCCGGCTTCTGTCACAGCCTATTCGGTGACATATAAATTGTTGTTTAAAGTGATGTTTTGTGACTTGAAGCAAAACTACTCCTGGTTAATCAATACCACAAAATCAATTCAGCTCTCTGGGGGAAATGAAAGATGACCCAGCATACCAAAGTGGAGCCGGAGCCAAAGTTTTGGATGGAGAGAGAAAAATGCAGGGGAACAAAGCAGTCGCCAAGCCAGCTCAAACACCACCACGTTCATCAGAAATCTCTCCACATTTAGGCAATCAGAGAGAACACAATAGCAGATGATTAAATTATGTCAACAACAACCCTCCAACTCAAACCTCTGCCTCCCCATAAGTCTGTGTTGGCATATCATGGATTAGATTTAATAAAACAAAACCTTAAGCGGTGGTTATAAGCTCCTTTTGCAATGTGTGAGCCATGCTCATTTATCACAAAGGTAGACATCGGGTTGCACAGAGGCATTCGGGGAATCTGTGTGACTGGAGGTCAGCGAGACATTTACCTGACAGCACCTGCCTCGGTGTAAAGTCTAGAGCTGACCATGTCTGTGGTAATAGGCATCAATAATGCAGACGCTTGGCCCAATAAAAACTCCCTGTTACCATGAGTGTCCTCAAAGCACTGTGCCAAATGCAGCACTCACATCTCCCACATCAACACACACAACAAACTAATAAGTGTAGGTTGAAGGATGAGATTTCCACATCTGTAAGACAGATACAGCAGATACTCACTCATTCACTGTCTTGGATTTAATTATGTTTTCATCCAATTCCTTCCTCCACTGGCTGTTACAGTTATAGTAGGAGCCCACCGGTCTAGGGCTTAATGTTAACTTTCTGGTTGATTCACACTAAACTTGGTTGCCATGACCGGCACCGTGACGTCAACCTGAGATGTGCCGTTTCTGCCATTGGCTTTTATTGATTAAGTTTCACAGATCCTTGGAGAATCACCCACTTTGAAGAACAACATTTCTACTAAGCTCACTTCAAAAAAAAAGAAAAAAAGATAACAGTATAAGCTTACTGCTGTCATTAAAAAGTAGCAGAGCAATTTAAGCATGATTCAAAGACAGCAGAAGGATGTGACTCAATCAAGACATGCCACTTTGGTGCCCTTTTGGCTGCATATTTCAGTAACAAAGCAAACAGCAATTCATCTGCACTTGCCTGGAGTGGTTCTGAGTCATAAAACTCTTTAATTTCTGTTTCAATTCACCTACATAATAAACATACCTATGGTTCATTGTTTTTTCTTTACGTTTTATTGTCTTGCTTCTTTTTGTCAGAACCTTTTTACCCCAGAAACATCAAAGAAATGTCAGGTATCACTCTAAGTGTTAAAATATGCAAAAGACCAGCATGAAGAGTAGTTTTTAAAGGCATAAATTTATGAAGAAAGGTTCTATTCAAGGTTTCGTGATTAAATATTTTACCTGCAGTTAATTCAATATACCGGTAAATCCAGATTAGCTGATCTTGGAATCTGAACGGAATGGTCACTCGAAACATGTCTAACCACCTGGTGGCAGGCTGCATGGCCTCTGTCTCCCAACGGCTGCGTTTCTGGTGACGCCATCACGCTGGGTTAGCATTGATGGTGTAACCAGTGTGACATAAAAGAAAACAATGGAGAGCAACATGTAAGGAAGTCAGGGCTTAGTCAGTGTGCTGTATTGTTTTGCTCTTTTATCTTTCTGAATCTCTCACTAGTGCTGCGCCAACAGAGTCTTTTTCAGCTTGTTAGATCAGAAGCTTGGTGCTGTGTTTTGATGTCTGTACGTTGCGTTCAATGATATCAGGTAATTTAGTGGGTCGACTCTTATCTGGTGTTCCCACAGCATGTCGATCAGAGCCAAGGTGATTTTAACACGGGTTTAAACAAGTTTTTCGGCCAGTGGTAAAGGGGTAAAAGTAGGGTGTGAGCCCCCTGGAGGGAGGCCCAGTGAGGGGCTTGGTAGAAAATAATTAAAGGCATTACCTGAAACTACATTATCATTAATTTTAAAAGTATTTCTGTGTATTAATAGCAATGTTGAACATCGATGCAATCAACCGGTTTTCCTCAGATTAAAAACTGAATCAATTTGACTGTATGATCTAGTTGAATTGTCTCTGAAAAGTGCCTCGAGATGACATGTGTTGTGAATTGGAGCTATATAAATAAACTGAATTGAACTCTGTTAAAAAAACTGTTAAATAAAAAAAAAAAGGTTGGTAGCTTTGTGATTTAGGGAGATTGTATTTTATTTTTATGTCGTGTGGAATTTACTGTACTTGATTTTCTTTTACACCGGGTTGTCCCCTAGGCCTTCAAAGGTGGGATGTGCCTGGAACACCTCCTGAGGGAGGCGTCCAGGGAGGCATCCGAAAAAGATGTCCAAGGTGCCTCAGCTGACTCCTCTTGATGTGGAGGAGAAGCAGCTCTACTCCGAGCCTCTCATGAATGACCAAGCTCCTTACCCTTTCTCTAAGGGAGAGCTCAGCCACCCTGCAGAGAAAGCTCATTTCAGCCGCTTGTATCCAGGATATTGTTCAGTCATGATCCAGATGTCAAGACCATAGGTGAGGGTAGGAACATAGACCGACTGGTAGAACAACAGCTTTGCCTTTTTGCTCAGCTCTCTCTTCACCACAACAGAAGCACCGTCCGCATTGTAGCAGCAGTTGCACAAATCCGTCTATCAATGTCTCGCACTATTGTCTCTAATTGTTAACAGGACCCCAAGATACTTAAACTCCTCCACTTGAGACAAGAACTCTCCTCTAATTTTAAGTGCTTTTAATCTAACATTGCATAAAAAATTGAGGCCTAGGAATGCCTCAGGTTTCCCCCAGCAGAGCTGAAGGAGGTGTCAGGGAAGAGGGAAGTCTGGGAGTCTTTGCTGAGACTGCTTCCCCACGACCCAGTCCCAGAAGAAGCTGAAGACAATGATTTTCTTTCTTAAACTGTTAAAATTGTTATGACTATAACAGTGATATGTATTTTATCCAATTAATCATTTATTCATAGTTCATTTATTTATTTCATAGTCTTTTACACCACTTCTTTTTTTGCTAAGGGTGTGACTGACCAAAATGACTACTAGTTCTATTCTAAGTGTTTACTGACTTTTTTGTGCATGTAAGAAAAGAAATAAACATTATTTGACATGACTGCAGTTTAAAGGCTCTTAAAAATTTTGCATACACTATCATGATATTTTGTAGATTGGACAAAGGGAAGAAGACAGATGTAATCTTAGATTCAGCCTCAGCAGTTTACTGATCTATATTTACTATAAATGAAAAAACATAGAGAACTATTTACTGCTGATTACCATTACTGATATCATTTCTACGAATCTGAATTTTTCCTTCAGGTGTTTCTGACAAATAAATATCTTACCCACCACATAATTACATCCTCTGATTGTGAATATGAATAATTAAGGGAGATGATTTTAGATTTTAGAAAAGGAAACAAGAACAGGTAAAATACTTTTATCGTTGTGGGAGAAGAAGGAATGGAGGTGTTAGATGAGTATAAATGCCTCAGTGTTCAACTAGACAACAGACTGGACTGGAAATACGACAATGAAGCCATCAACGAGACAGGACAGAGCTGATTGTACTTCCTAAGGAAGCTTAGATCCTTCAGATTTTGTAGCAAGATGCTCATTATCTTTGCTAAGTCGGTTGAAGAGAATGTGATGATGTCTACCATCGTCTGCTGGGGTAACAGTATCAGAGCAAATCACTTGAACATGCTTGACAAGCTGAAGGCGGGCTCTGTTCTAGGAACTCCTCTAGAACCTCTGAAGATGATTTTACAATGAAGAATTCTCCCTAAAATGGAGAACATCGTAGAAAACAGTGAGCATGTGATCATCATGCTCAGAGTCTTCAATCAAAAGCTTTTCCACAGCAGCTGTTAAGATAGACCATTAGCACAGATCCCTCCTTCCTACAGGACTCCAATAATAAGAGCTCAGAATTTTTGGATGGGATTCATAAAGTTTTTTTTTTTGTTTGTTTTTAACTAAAGGGATCTTTTTTTTTTTTTTTTTTTTTTTTTTTTTTACTGGAAGTGAGATTATTTTACTTTTCCTTCTAACCATTTGTCAGAGCAGTTTCAAAGGAAAATAGTTTGTTTCATGTAGACATGCCTAATAGAAAAGGTGAGATGGGAAGGGAAAAATGGAAAACTGATAATATCTAGCAGAACGGGAAGGATAATTGTAATACTGTATATGGAGGTAAAAGGAGGGGAGGGGTGTGAAGAGGTTCCATATGAAAGCATTTTTATGCTCAAGTGTGGAATGAGTTGTTTAGGTGTGGCTTTGTTAAAAAAGTGTCATTATCATATAATTCTACAAAAAAAACATTTCAGAGGTTAGTATCAAAATAAAAAGCTGATTTGAATAATTTTCTCTTATAGGAAAGAACCATGCTTGGGCAAATGTACGTCCAGTTTCCCTTGGTTTTTATCTAACATTTCATAGTACAAAACAAGCTGTTTGCCACAGAGCATGAATTTACACCCAAGTTGTGTACTTTTTGATATTAGAAATGCTTACCACTAATAATATAAGCCTAAAATTGAAATTGAATTTAAAATGTATGTATTTTATTAATGTATTAGTTGAGAGACAAGATATAAAACAATAATATATTGTGTCCTGTCTACAGGCCCACAGGTTAACCTGGAGGCTCCTTTAGTGGTTTGGCTTTTAGAAGTTAACCTTTAAAACTAACAACAAAAGAAACCTATTTAAATTCAGAGTGCAATGAGACTTCAGTAAAAAAAAAAAAAAAAAAAATGCATAAATTTTACATACATGCTTGTCTCTGAGCCATTTTTTCACATAGGATCAAAAACTACAGGCTAGTGTGACCTTAGACAGATACGCATAATAAAAGTTTGACAAAAGGAAAGCTTGCAAAAAAGTTTTCTTGCAGTGCGTACAAACACTGGTATTAATAATGATTTATAAACACACTCACACAGACCTGTCTCTATCTTTACTAGGAATTTCCTTTTCCCTTACCCTTGACCTAATCAAAATGGATTCATACAGTGCCTAACCCTAACCTCAATCTAAACTCAGACTATACCTTAGTCCTAAACCCAACACCTAAGCCTAAAACAGCATTTGTAGCCATGCAGACCTAAATTATTCCTTTATTTGCAGGAACAAGGTCTTTTAGGTATATTTTATTAATAGGTATAATACAAATGATTAAAATTGTCTTTTTCTTTTCCATTTTTGATCTTGTGTATCACTGCCAATGTTAGGAAATAACTAGTTGTAGTTACTTTTGACTTTTCCCAAAAAGTAACAGAGTATTAGTATCTCAGTTCATGAAATGGCATGGAACGAATTACATGATATATTCCTGGAAGAAATATGCTGCAAAGATCTGAGACTGGGGTAGTGGTTCAAATTCAGAGTTTAGTCAATATTTAAATCTAGACTGTTAGAAGACCTGCGTAAAACAACTTGTTACACTTGCTCTACCCACAATTGTATAATCAGACTGAGCTTGAGCGTATTTAGCATATAAGAATTAAATAAAGGTTTCTAGATTTTTGCAGCTGTTAGAGACTTACTCCAAAAGGTGGTTCTACAGATTAGTGTCTAAGGGCTGAAAAACCAAATTGTGAATGTACCTTGGAAAAAATCAAGTTCCAGTGGTCTGAATACTATTGCAAAGTGTTAAAACATTCCTACATCACTCTAAAAATGAATAGGCATATGCCGGCCAGTATATGCAAAAAGTGCACACATTTATCCCTTAATGAACAATGGACTGGATGAAGGAGAGTGAGAGTATTTACACTTTATCCCCTCTTAAATCTGTTCCATGTTCTTAAATTTATTTGGACTTCTTGGAGAACATTTTGGCCTTGGTCTATCTTACATTAAAATGCTCCCTCTAAATCTCTGTTTTAACTCTCTAATAAAGAGAGCACAGGCAGAGGATCAGTACTTCTGCTCGGAGAGCTGTAAAAGTCAAACCAACATCTCTGCCAGACAATACACATTTTTTAGTGACATTCTACTCCTTAATGTTGTGCTCTTTTCTCTCCTCCTAAGGGTAGGTGGAATCTCTTCTCTAATCTTTGCTCCTTTTGCCCTGCAACAATTTTCAAATACTTGCACACATTGGCATTTTTGCAGGTTTATAGTAGTATTTTTTTCAACATCCCCATTGTGCTCTATAACTCTCTTATCTACACTACGGGCTAGAGTACATGCACACCTCATTCCCCTCCTGCCCTCTGAACAGTCTCTTGCTTCCATCTGACAATTACTTTTCACCAAGCTGACCTCTCATCAGCAGTCAACAACTTCCCGTCACTCATCTGGCTGCCCTTTACTTATTTTCAGTGAAGCTTGCAAAAACCTACAGAAAGCACACACACAGACTCTCATTGGCATGTATTAACACATTTCTGTCTTTTTTCTGCTACTGCATTTTTCTGTCTTTCTCACCTTTGCCTCTCTTAACTTTTCAGATCTGACATCCACATTCACGCCGTTTGCTCTGACCTTTGAGAGTCTCTTGTATCCACTTTAAATTTCTTTTCCAGGTGTAGAGAAGAGGAGGGGTCCTTCCTAGCACTGATCGCATTCATTCTGCTTTAATCACATCTTTCAAAAACAGTGTAGCAAGCAAACCCTTTCCTCCCACAAGACAGTAGATGCATGCAAAGACTTTGGAAGAAGAAAAAGGCTGCAGGGAACACAGATCTGATAAATGAGAAGCCACAAAGTAAAAATCCAGGGCTGCAGACTTGTTACAGCTCCAAAGCAAAGGTGCCGGAGGTAACGAGTATAAGAAATTTGGCTAGTTAACACGGAACAAACACATTTAAATAATTAGATTGCTGATTGAAAAACAATCCCCATGCGTGTACACACAGCCACACGCATGCTTGCAAACACAATAAAAACATGAAGGCTAATCCCCCAGGAATTATTTGAAAAGTACATTTAATAAATGCAGACAGCTTTTTGTGAAATTGTTTTCTACTTAAACAAACAGCCCCTCAGTCCCAAATTACCAAAAAATAAAAAATAAAAAACAAGTCTTCTCAATTCATTTCACATCACAAGGGGGAATATGTAAATTTAGTTGGAAGGAGGTGGGGCAAGTTGGAAAAGAGAAATTGGATTAAAGGCAGCACGAGGCGAGATGCTGACTGTGAGACAGAGATGGGGGGAGGCGAGGTCGGAAGAAAGAGAGAGAGAGAGAGAGAGAGGGAGAAAGCTCCCAGACAAAACATCCTGCGAAGAGGTGATTACCACGAACTGAATACCAGCCTGCCCACAGATAACTAAAGACGAGGGGGGAAGCAGCTCAAGCCCATTTAGGGCAGCACCGCTTGTTCAATACTCCCCCTTACCCGTCAAATACCATTAACAGATTCCAAGTCAGGTGCAAAGAAAGCGATTCTTCGGGTGTGGACAAGTGAAAGCAGGGGGGAAAAAATCCCACTGCAAATCTAAACTGACGTCTCCTGTGGGCCAGTGGAAATCCTATAGAGGAAGAGCTGGCGATGGTCCCTGGCTCCCTCTCGACAAAATAACACAGCATAACCAGTGTGTTTGAGTTGTGAGTCATGGCCTACTTCCACTGCCTTTACCTTTTCTTTTTTCCCCATACAGATGGTTTGATACACACAGGCTATGATAGAAAAAAATACTGTTTTCTCAAGGGATTCTTAGAGCACTGAATATAGTTTAGAAGTCAAATATTGTTCCAGCATTAGGAGGAGCTCTTGTCAAGAAAAAAAGCAAGAATGCTTTCTTTAAGCCCTGAGGAAAAGCAAACTCTTTAAACAAACAAGGCAATGCTACCATATGCTAAATCTGATGCATCCACAGGGGGAGTATGAACTAGTCAGGGGTCCTAAAGTAATTTCTATTCAGTGATAAAGTTTTAATCAAACTTAAAACGTGTAAAATATTTTGTTGTGACCCCTGGCTATTTACAAACAAATTAAAATTAAGCTTCATGCATGCTCTAGTAACCCATTATTTTCTGGGTTTTTTCTTTTTTAACAGAAGAATGATTAAAAGATAAGAATTAACAGAAAACGTTTGTTTTGGTTCTTAAAGGGGGAAAGCAATTTCAAACGTTGGATGCATAATTAAAAAAGAAAGTGGTGTAATGAATTACAGCGCCGGGATGGTAATATGTAACATATGGATATTAGCTCAAAAATGAGCAAGAGTGATTAGGAAGCTTAAACTAGTCAGAAAGAGGCAGTCAGATATGACAGCATGCAGCACTGTTACATTAACTGATCAGTTACGGCAGAAAATATGAATCAAAACATTTTATTTTATGTTCACAAGCCACAGCATCAGACAGAAGAGTTACGGTAAATTATTCAATCATATCTGTGACAATGAGAATCAACAATATTTGTTTTTTGCTGGTTGTCATGGACGAAAAAGCATGTCAAACCCTTGCAAAGAAAGCATTTGTTTTTCCACTTATTGTCAAGCTATAAGCTGAATTATTTGTGTATTTCAATTAGAATTTTAAGTGATAAACCACAGCAAATAATTAGTTTGGGATGATTGGGGATGATTGGGCTGCTCAGTAGTGCAGTGGGTAGCACTGCTGCCTTGCAGCAAAAAGGTTCTGGGTTTGATTCCCAGCCCAGGGTCTTTCTGCATGGAGTTTGCATGTTCTCCTTGAGCATGCGTGGGTTCTCTCCAGGTACTGCTGGAGATAGGCACCAGCACCCCTCGCGACCCCACTCAGGGCAAGCGTGTCAGATAATGGATGATTAGAATGGGATGATTACCTTTTTTTATGTGCTTTAGAAGACAAATTATATTTAGTTTTGAAATATTTTTTTTTCTGACTATTGAATTCTGAAAAGTGCGGTGTGCATTTGAAATATATAAGACGATATCCCAAACATTCAGCTTCCCTAGAAGCAAAAGGTAAATCGATAGAAAACCACGAAAGTCCTCTACGATCCTGCCTTAAAATATTATTTCATTATCGGAAACCCCCACATACCAGTGAAGCGCTGTCACTAGGAATCCCCAGCAGCAGCTTCTTCAGGCCTGGTTGCCTCTGGGTTTTTTCTGCTACTGTTTATTGTGAATGGAAGTAGATTTTAGTGTTTTTCAGGTATGCGGTACAAAGTGCAGGCACCAGAATAATAAAAGTGTACATATTTTGCTGGCAGGTTTAAACATTTTAAGTTAATTTAGGCGTCAATAAACTGTTTAAGAGGAGTGATCATAGCAATCTGCATCAGCAGCACTGTGTCTATCTCCCTGCCAGCTCCTAGATCAGCTTCTCTGAATGGTCGATGTGCAGTGTCGAGCAGCAATAGTTGAATTTTTCAGAAGCTCACGAGTCGCTGTTTCAGCTGCTGCGTTGCATAGAGATGCGCTGCTCCTGCTGCTCGAGACAAGCAGCAGGACATTTTGATGTGCGTTGATGCGCATTAAGCATAGACTTTGTATTCAAACCAGCTGCTTCTGCTGCTCAAATTGCGTCCGGTGTGAACATAGAATAAGAAGGGCTTAATAGATTTAGAGAAAAGAGTGATTCAGGAAAATGTATACTTACATATATATATATATATATATATATATATATATATATATATATATATATATATATATATATATA
>NW_015150507.1:1526658-1538969 GCF_000732505.1 Cyprinodon variegatus
TTTATTACTATGCATTACTTTGTGTTGATGTGTCGCATAAAATAAGAAAATACGCCAAGCTTTTGGTTCCGGTGTGATGCAAGGAATGCATTTTAAGGTAACCTATCCTTCTTGTAGTATCTCTGATAAGTGAGACAGGCTCCACAGGTCGGTCAGTGCTCAAACATGTTCAAATCCTCAGACTTATTATTAGTATACACCCTGAGTGCCGGCTTAGCGCACTCTGTTTCAGGTAAGTCCAAAAGGATTGACACCACACTGTGAATAATCCTGAAGCGCTGCTCCATCTCCCATCTACATGCAAAGTGGCAGCATATCGAACGCTCAAACTTGGCTTTTTAATCTCTATTTGAACAACACTAATCACAACTCCTCTGATGGCTCTAATCATAATGCTGCATCAACATCGAACTTATTACCACAAAAAGGCCTCACACCACTGTGATTAGCTTTTCATGCCCACATTAAACGCTTAATGAATGCTTTTGCTATACATGAGGTAAACCTGCATTCAAAATGGAAAAGCACATACAGAATGCTGAGATATTTTTTAGAAGTGAACATTAAGCTGAACGAAATGAAAAGATGAAAGATAATTACAAATGTATTGATGTAGACCCTTGATGGTGCTTGTTGTTCTGTATATTTACATTCCTTTTGTAAAATATTGTTGAATTGAAGTAAACACTTTTGCTGTTAAAATGTGCTCTAAAATGCTATTAACTTTTCTTACATATGTCAAGTAAAAAGAGCTTAATCAATTAGAACAAGAGACAGTCATACACATTATTATGATAATGGAATAAAAACTAGTAAAACATATCTATGTGGTCAGATTCTGCAAACCAAATGTGAACTATGAGCTTTCTATCCTGCTGCAGCGATTGCAGCTTTTGTTGTTTTTTTATTTATTTAATTTTTTTCCCAGTACCAGCTGATTACTCCTCCAAATAGGCTTGGCAGAATTTCTGTTGATTCCACAGATCTGACTGCAGGGTTTGCAGGGTTTCCTCACATGAACTTCTCGCTTCATGTCCCACAACATTCCTAAAGGATAAGGGTTTTTGTTTTAGAAATGTTCGCAATAACCCAGAGTTCACTGTTCAGTGATTGCTATACCGAGGGAAACCACCAAGCCAGACCACATGATCATTAGATGGGGCTGTGTGGAAGTTCAACTTTTCTTTGAAGCAATGCCTTACACAGCATTTGTGTTAAGTTTGTTTTAAGAGTATTAAACTTCCAGAAGTCTGTTAAGTAGTGATCTCTTCCTGTAACTCCTATCTGCACTCCTTATAATGCTCCAGTGCCTCTTTATGGACCCTGACATATACAAGTATTAAAGTCCAAGGAAGCCTTTTTCATGTTCTATATATTTAATTAAAGTATCATGTGTTAGACCAATACAAAAGAGCATTCCTGTACATCTACACTTTTGAGTATAGATGTAACTGATATTTGTGGCAGAAATCTGAAACATATATCAACCCAAACACTATCCTCCCTGTAAAACATAGTTGTGGAGAAATCATATTGTTATGATCCTGCAATGACCTCAGTAATGGGGATATAGATAGAGTGGGACCATAATTAATAACAAGGTGCACAACATCCATGATAATTCACTAAAGATGCTCCAACCAGCAGGCAAACAATTCTACACATGCAACCGGAACTACGATGAAAAGGCTTGCATCAAATCTGATTCCAACGTAAACTCTGCATCAAAATAAAAAAATATATATATAAATTATTCATGTTCTTGCTCCAAAATTACTGAGCTTAAACTAGCAAAGTGGGATATGCAATGAGCTATGCAGTTTTTACTAGCTATTTAGGGGAGCATGAGAATATGGTCATAGGAGACTTGTATATGCCACATGTAACATGGCGTATACCACACTCAACATGGACCCCATGAAGCAAAGGAACGAGTTGTCTCTGGAGATATAATAGAAAATTATGAACATCATCTTAAACGCAATCGCTATAAGACCATCTCCAAGAAGCTTGGTGTTCTTGTTATATCAGCTGTACATATTGTTGAGAAATTAAAAATCCATGGAACTGTAGCCAGCCTTGTTGGATATGGGCTGAGGAAGTAAATGTATGACAAATCAAGGAAATAAATAATATAAATGGATGCAAAAAAGCCAAGAAAAACTTATAAAGAGATTAAATGCGCAATTCAAGCCCAAGTATCATCAGTGTCAGATCACAATAGCCGTCATTGTTTGATTCAAAATGGACCTATTCGGAGACGACCAGAAAGCTCTCAGTGGCAAGGCATGGTTCTTGGAGCAGGATAACGACCCAAAACAGCCAAGAATGGCTATGAGGAAAACAATGGACTATTCTGAAGTGTCCTTCTATCAGCCCTGACCTAAATCCTATTGAGGAGTTGCTCAAAACACCTGCTGAGAGGAGCAGAAGTCTCATTGACAGTTACAAGAATTGTTAGATTGCAGTGGGTGCCTCAAAACATTGTGCTACAAAAAACAAGTTAATCATAATTTCTGTCCTGTTTAATTGTTTTTTTTTTTTAGTCTTTTAAAGCATGATTAAAAAGCAATATTCAACTGTTCATCTTCAAAGAATTTCTGTTCATTATTACTGTTGTCAGATTCATGTCATTGATACAAGAATTGTGTGTTTCTCTTTTATCAAATGAGAGGTACCAAGAATTCTGTCCATGTGTATATACCATATTGTTCTAGCCACTTTAATAGGAAAGACAGTAAAATATATAGAAGTCTTTGGTTTCCATGTGAGAAAATGTTTAAAAGTTTAAGGGGTCTGAAAATTCCTGTAGGGCTTTATAGAGTGAGTTATACATAGCTCAATAGAAGTTAGTAGCAAGGATGAGTGAAGATGTTGTAGGGAATGATCAGAGACTTCAAAGCAAATAATCAATGTGAAACAATAAAAGTAAAGTTATGCTATTAAAAACAGGGATCGCTTTGAGCTCCACTGACTGTTTGTCTGAACTAATCTTTCTAGCTGGTACACTGGTTAGTTTTAAAGGGGTCACAGAATGATTATAAAAGGTATTTGGTGCTGGTTCATAAGGTCTCTGAATAGGGTGTGTAACATTGGTTGGACTGAAAATGGCATATTTGCTGTTCTATGAGCCCTAATGCAAGCCTGGTTAAAAGACCTAGAATGAAACAACAGGTTTTCTTCCTTTTTAGGGTATGCTCATGAATGTTTAGATTGCTGTGCGCTGATTGGTTGGTTTACAACAAGCAAAGCTGCTGAGCAAAGACGCATCATAGCAACAAGCACTCACTCCCTGAAACATCAAATTGTTGATATGGTAGGGAGACCAGACGTCCCCTTTTTCCCAAACATGTCCTACTTTTCATACCTAAAAAAATGTCTGGGGGGGAATTTTAAAATCGTCCGGGATTTTGGTAGAATACAGTGCAACCAGGCCAGAACCAAATAAGGCACCATCCCCGAATTGACTTCAATTCGGTGCTTTGTTTGAATTTGCCTGTTTTATGGTGGAAGTTTAGAATTGTACAATTTTCAGAGAAAGGAGGTGTCAATGGGGATTTAACTTCTCTGTATGTCCATTTCACGCACTAAACTATTGTTATTCATCTATGACAATGTAAAATCAGTTTTGCAATAATTTTCCACATTTTGCTTTTGTGACTAATTTTTTCATTAGATTTCTGTGTCGTTTGTAAACTACTCTAAAATTCTATTTGTGAATGATCTTCTCTCTGTCTGCAGTTTGATTTTACCGTGGATTTGACTTGCAGCAGGTGACCGTCAGCACCACGGACAGCTCTGTGCTTCAGTTAGCTTGCTGTGGTAAAATAAGAAGATGATGTAACGCATGGGGGCTCATTAAACTGTTGCTTTTGTCCCTGCAGTCAATTCTTACATGATCACACTGTCACACTTACAGACAAAACACATATATATAAAATTCTCCCTGATGTAAAAATTTGGCTTTAATGTCTCAGATACAAAGAACACATTTCTTACAAAAGGAACTCAAAGGCTATGTCACATGGGAGATTTGATTCAACCTCTAAAAATACTAATCAAATGGCTAAAATGGGGATCTATCATTGAGACGGGTATACACAAATCCAAGATGAGACAAGCAGAAGAAAGTCCTGTCCTCCCAGTCTGCTGTCAGGATTTTCTGTGAAAAGCCATTGTCACAGGATAAAAATCATGCCAAGCCTTTGATCATGAGAGGAGAATTTTGCAGGTGAGAGAGGTAAAATGGAAGAAGGTATCTGAATATCTGTCACTCTGGTGCTGCTGAATGTTGCTACTCACCTGTTAAGTGAGACAAAGATAGACTTTTTTCCCCCTAATATTCCCTTTCTCCACAACAACACCTCAGACAACTCCCTTTGCAAGAATGCATCTCAATCAGGCATGCAATTACAATCTAGAGCATGCTGTGAAACGTACCAGCATCAGGCAATTTGAACGTGAGGCTCAGTTAAAAAGCAAATCATTTGCTCTCTTTTCATTCTTCCGTCATCCTGTTTTAAAGCCTAAAATCAAACTTTTTTTGACAGCCCCAAAACCAACCCCCACCCAAAAACAATATCAGCTGCTAGTAATTTCACTCCCCCCCCCAAGTATGTGAGATGTTTCCTGACTTTGGTAATGCTACTTCAAAATCCCTGGGCCTAGAGAGTGAATGTGAGTAGGATTAGAGGGGTAATGCCAGTTGATGAGAAGGAGAGGGTCGCACTGGTTCGCCACTCTGCAAGGATTAGCTCTGAAAACAACTTCACAGTCGAAAACTATGTCAGTCAAGGACATATAATTCAGTTAATCTAAAAGGGTCCTTTCATGAATCACCACTCTAAATCAAATAGGCTTCAGTTTTTTTAATAATTGTTTTTTGTGCATTACCAAACAAATAATAAACGTGCCATGAATGATCAATGCAGTCCTGGTATTTAGGTGGGAAACATGGAATTCCTGTGGAATTGGAATCTATGCTAAATATTTCCCACATAAAACTTAACCAAGATTATGTGAAATCATAATAATACTTCTATCAGGAGTTAAATCTGTATTTTTAGTATTTAATAGAAAATAACATGGTTTGGTTCAGTTACTGTTAAAATGTACAGACTGAATATTCCTTTATTTCTTTGTTGTTCTTAATGCAGGTTTATCACCAAGTGGGGCATTCAATTCCAAATACAGGTCCTATTTGCCTTTTTATTATTATTATTATTATTGTTTTGTGTGTCCATTGTGCTGTACCACTTTCTGTCAATCTATAAATCGCTCCTAACCTTACCCCTCACTACTCTATATAAAAACTGCTTGATAAAACCCTGGAAATCCTTTAATATTATCAATGGAACCAGCTGCTGCCTGTTAGGAGTTTAATCAGAGTTTCAAGTCTGGTAAGAGGGCCTCAAGTGATGAAAAGTTCGTTGTCCAGATGGTGGCACAGTTTAACTAAATGTGCAGCATTTCATTAAAGTAGGGCACAATCACAGCAAAGCAGATCATTGTGTAGAACATGTTGAGAAGTGGTGTTTGCGAGTTATATGGTTTAATTTGGGCTCGGATAGACTGAGGAATATTCAACACACCTCGTTTGTCTTGAATCTTAACAGTGAGCTCCAGGAAAGGCTCCGTCTCCCTATCCAGCCTCCGGGTTACTGTTATATCTCCACTGTCGCGGCCCACGGTGACTGGAGAGCTCTCTGATTCCGGATAAATGAGCTCGTAGGCGGCTGACTGAAACCTGGTGGGATTTAGACTCATTAGAACTGAGCCGACGCCGGCATCCTCAGAAACATTTAGGGAAAGCACGGTGCTGGACTCGAGGAGCGCCCTCGGTAATCGTCCTGTCCTCCCTGGTCCCACTAAATCAGCCTGGCGCGTCATCCATCGTTTTGGAGAAATGTGAATTAACACAGCTTTGCTGCTCAAAGGGGGCCAGCCGTGATCTCGCACGTAAATATATAATTGTATAGTAGAAAGCAGGCCCAAGATAGAGTCAACAAGCAAAACTTCCCCCGTCTTCGGAACAACATAGAAACTGCCATTTTTTGGTATGGAGGTATACGTCAACTCTGCGTTTTTCCCGCTGTCTTCATCGACAGCTTCCAGTCTGTAAACAACACTACGGAGCGCAGTGGTGTCATCTAAACTTATATGAACATTGTCTGTGCTCAGTAAGGTCGGTTCGTGGTCGTTGGTGTCCAACACGTCCACTTTCACCAAAGCAACCTGGAAAATGACAGATTCCGACGCGCAAGTCTGGCAACACAAATCGACGCTCAGCAGGTATTCTGAGCGCGTCTCTCTGTCTAAAACCCTGGAAGTTTTCAGCAACACATTTCCCCGCTTGTGGTGCGCAAAGACACGAAAATCCTCACTGCCATTTCCAAACAATTTAAAGTGCATCCCGGTCAGCGGGCACCATTTTTGCGCGTCGATGCGCTTCACTGGAATGCTGAGTCCGTTTACTTTCGAAGCCGCTGGCGAGTTCTCAAAAATATGTCCATGAAAGAAAGGCAGTCGACCCTGTTTTTGATATCCGGCTGCCGGCGTTAAAAGGCAACACAGCAAAACACCCCAAATCATGTTGGTGGCAAGTTTTGTATCTCCAAGCAGGGATGTGACTAGAAAATCCCGAAAATCAAAAGAAAAAAAGCTTCAGAAACGTTTCTTTCATAGTTATCCACTGTGTGATCCTTGCTGATCATCCTTCTGAACTTTAGGTCTTTTTATCCAGGGAGATCCCCGTCTTTTCTCCATGAAGAATATCTGCCTGCAGACGGACAGTCCAGTGCGCTGCAGGCAGTTTACCGCTCTGGTATACAGCGTTCAGCACCACAGCACCGGACAGCACCAACCACGGGGGCGTGTCGACGCACGGGGACGGAGCTCCTTGGTGAACCCCACCCTGTGTACTGGTCAAAGAGGGTCTCTCCCCCAATCCTCTGCACAGGACCTGATCCGCTGTACTCACGGCTTGCGTTTTTGCAGCTGCGTAGTACATAAGCTGGTTCTCAGCATAAAGAAGTGTTGATAGAGGGAAAAATCACTCATGCTTCCTATCCGCAGGAAGACTGCTGAGGTAAAGGGCTTTTTTTCCCCACGCAGCGCTGTGCACAACTATCAAAGTATCCAAACGCTGATTACACCACGTATCTATTAATCTGCATGAGTTGGGAATTACTGCGAATGAGTGAATTACTTGCGCACAACACGATTCTCCCATTGAAATCATGAGCTAAAGTTCCTTTAATAATACTAGGTTTTTGAAATAATTAAGCAACTTTAAATAATGTTTAATTTAAGCCTTACAGAAACCAGATAGCCTGCAATGTGTCCCTGTGAAAATGCAAGATTTGGGTCGTTAAAAGATGATGATTTAATGCAGCCTACGCTGAATGGCTCCATATGTCTTAGCAGTCAGAGTTGAAATTAACACAGCCACTCTGAAGGCTCCTCTTTTTTTCTTAAATTTGCAGAACCATACATTAACAGCTTAAAAAAAACAAAACAAAACAAAAACATCGAAAAATCAAGTGGTCTAATTCCCTCTAAGTACAAACCTTTAAACTATTTTTTTTCTCCCAGATGTGGATCCATCATTATTTTTGCTAAGGTTGGATGGATACTGAAAGGTTAGACCTGGTGTACTTAATGAAGCCTATAAGACAAAAGTAGCTATGTACTCTTATGTCAGTCTTCACTGGATCCCAAATGGATATTTTACACCTAGAATCTCCCTAGAACCATCCTGTATGGGTGATGGCCCCACATTTAAATATGACACCAAATAAAGCAAACCAAAGACAATAGAGCAAGGGTCTGCAACCTTTCATATCAAAGAGCCATTTTCCCTGGAGTCTGGCTAAGTAAAAGTCATTTAGAGCCAAAAACTATTGCATGACCTTTTAATATTAAACAACCTATTATTTTTGTCAAATGTCTGCCATTGGATATGCTTTGCCATCTTAAACAATGAACAGTTGATTGGATTTTTTATTAGCCTAAAAGAATGAAAAAGTAAACAATTAATAAAGATGAAGCATGAATTTTCTTCTATAGGGTATGATAATAATTAAAAAAACATAATTTCCAAGCTAATTAAAAGAAGAATAGCTCTACAAAAAAGTTTTTCTGATGCTTTTAATGTAATTCTGTTGTGAAAATTCAATGTATTTATTCTTTATGGTGTATTATTTAATTCTTTATATCTGTTTTAGCTACTATTAAGAGCCATTGTAATTGGTCTTAAGAGCCACATGTGGCTCTGGAGCCACATGTTGCAGACCCCTGCAATAGCAGATATGATTTAAAACCTTTTCCTCATTGAGCTAAGTGTGCATGACTTTCAATGTAGCGGAATTGACCCCACTTTTTACTAAAACTTGGTATCGACCAGTCAGTTAACCTGAGACAACTCTGTGATCTGTTGAACCTTCTTTTCTTTAATCCAATTTTATCTGCATGAAGCTACCACATGTTGGTTGGGCTAATGTTTTCCATGAGTTTTACTTGGATCAGTACTACAAGTCTACGAGTCCAAGTTTTGACCTATCTGTAGCCTACTGTATACCAAACCTTTACTGGTAATTAGGTTGGGACCATCTGATAACTGATGGACAACTAGTACTATTTCATAATCAACAATGTTATAATCATCCACATATGAGGTCTTTTTTCTGTTTCTTCTATTTATATTTTCATTCTATAAATGTTGGTAAGGCTGTAATTACAAATATTGTATATTAAAAACATTAACCAGGTCATTTTTTTTTAGCAAGTAGGGGAAACAGGCAATATTATATCAACTGTTTTGTGGATCAATACTTGCATAAGAGTGAGAGGTCATGCGATGCTTCTGTACTCATAAAAAAACATCCATATAAATAATTCATCAAAGCAGCTTTTAAAAGATCCCTATATCAATTCAAATAACCCTTCTTTCAATGCTCTTTAAGCCAAATCCAGTCTTTGCAGTAAACGGCTTTTTTAGGGAAAAAGTCTGGGAACTTGGAGACTGCAGATAATTCAGAGTCAGAGCTGGAGGCTGAAGCACAAAGCTTATATCGGTTGATCGTTATGCCCTTTCACATGACGCAAGATCATGCCTGAGTCAAGTGGACACAGAAGCCATCCTACACTCCTGGCTATTTTTGATAAAGAGGAGGTAGTTAAAGTCTTACCATCAAAATAATCAAACCGTTTATATGACATGGGGACTGTAGGTGAGAAATGACCTTATGCAAAATTGCTTCCATGTCAAGGAAAGGACCCCAAGTGATCCCTCTCCTACTCTGTAACTTCTTTGAACATCCAAGGCGCTTCATGAATGCAAATCAAATCTCATCTTTTATCATGTTGTCTCTCACGGTAAGATTCAGTGTGACTGCCAGCGCTGGAGCCCAAAAAATAATATTCAGTCCCTTGGCTGTGAGGGATAGCTAAGCTAAGGATTTGGTGCAGTTATCTGCTGAGATGAAACACTAGCGTAAACTATATGAAAATAACAGAGCTTTAATGAATGTTGAAAGAGAAAAAAATTATGAAAAAGACTCATCAACCCTTCTCTGACAGATAACTGTGCACTGCAGGGCATTAAAGGGAGAAAAACAGAGACACATACACCAAAGAAAGCAGCCAGTGAATATTAGAAGGCTAATTGCCAAACCTATCCCCTTCATTCACGATAGGGTAAAGAGTTTTTAAAGCCAAAGATTTAAACCTTTTAACATTTACATTGAAGAAAAAAATTAGAGATATACTCTCAAACTGGGTCCTTGGATGTAATTTTCGGTCTGTTAGACACTGGCTGTCTTAGAAAGGAGGCTACAATCATACAAAACCAATATGATGTAGTTTTTCATTTGGCTACACACTTACTGAAATCAGTTTTTTTCTTTTCTTTTTTTTTTTTTGCTGCAAAGCCAGTAACTAAAAAAAAAAAGAAAAAAAAAAATGAAAAAATTAAAATAAGACTGTTTTGCTGATGTCACTGAAATGTTGGACTGAGACAGACAGGTATATTAGAGAATGAAGGGGTGATTAGAATGGATGACTAAGCAGGTAAAGCTTTAAGGTTGGAATTTATATATTAACCTTTGGAACGAACATTCATGACAACCTTATACCTCACAATATTCTAAAAATGCCATTTCTGGCAACTCGGTGACACCCCACAGCAGTGGGAGTTATGTGGGCTGTAGCATTCTTGGCCCCTTAGGACATTTTACCTCCTTTAAACCTGAAGGCAGAACGCTGTTAAAGTGCTGGATAAATATAAAGACATCTCCCTCATGTATTAGGTACAGCAGCTAATTAGATTTGATCTATGATATGCTTAAGGCAGCTACCACCTAAGATTAGTGGTTGAAACGAAACCTTTTTTTAAAGAAAGTATTAAGTTTTAAGAAACAGCCAGGTTAGAAATTAAATTTTAAATCATCAGTTTGAATAGGAGTTTTCAGCACTGCATAAAGTGCCTTGGAAAAATATTAACTGATCTTGAACTTTTCACACTTTATCAAATTCGAAAACAAACTAAGATCTGTCTAAAGCTCCTTAAACCTGAAATATTCCACAGTTCACTTCATCATCTTCAAATGCAAACATGGCTCAGCTGCATACTATGCCTGTAAACTGAAATACCTGACAAAAAGTGTTAACAAGAAAAGAGCCAAGCCCTTTTTAAATCTTAATGATATGTAAAGGTCCAGAATTCAAATCTGAAAAAAAAAAAAAAAAAAAAAGATTAAGTTGTGCACTATAAAAATCTGGCAAAACAAAAGCTTTGCTGTAAGCAAGGACTGAGAAGTCCTGTTTGGAGTTGGTCAAAAGCGTTGCATGGAATAAGACAGACATCTGGAAGATTAAGCCCAGGTCAGATAGGACTAGAATTGAACATTTTGCCCCATTAGAAATGTGTGGTTCAAGTCCAACATTACACATCTGCAACGACACAACATCCACATTTTTTAGTGTTACAAATGGTATGGGATGTTTTTCTTCAGCTGAAACGGGGGAGATGGTCAGAGCTACTGGGAAAATAGGTAACAAAATACATGGCAGTTTTGAAAAAGACTGGGATGTAGACTTATCTTCTAATACAAGACACTAAACCTGTGCTAAAATGGACTTGTCTTTTGTAAAAGAAAAAAAAAAGTCCTAATATTTTTTTCTGCTCATTAGTATCTTAACATTAAAATGCAAATTCTCCATGCAGAGGTTGATGTTTCTGAATTAAAATCGTCAAATACGTTTGCCAAACGTTTCTGTCAGTGAGCCCCAGGGCAGCTGTGGCTACAATGTAGCTTGCCACCATCCATGTGTGTGTGTGTGGGTGAATGACTGAATGTAATGTAAAGCACTTTGATCAAGTCATCGGACTTACAAAAGCACTATACAGGCATTTACCATTTTACTAAAAATGGTCGGTTGAAGCAAAATTAGGAAATCACAGAAATTTTGTCGTGATTGACTAATGTCCTGCTCTTTTGATACGGTGTAATGATTCATTTTCCATGTCTTGCTGGAGATGCACTTTTATTTTGTTATCATTAAGGCCCGGGGTTGAACAACTTTATCATAAAAGGAGCCTTTTTGCTCCCTTACCAATTTAAAATTAAAACATAGAAAATATGAATTAACAGATTTTAATTGCATGCTGTTATTTGCAGAAATGAGTAGGGATTTTTATTTTTGCAAGAGCTGTTGTTAGGATTCTCTTTGAAATATGGTTCAGCCAGAGCATAACCTTGGATTCCCAAATAGAATTCAGCTTTCTTTCCGAGTTAATTATCCCATCAAGCCTAAGCCATTAGTTGGGCTGTCACTCCACCACCAGTTCAAGGCCATGAACTAATAGTATAAATTCAATCATGTGCTTTTTATGAAGTTCACAGGATTATGAGGGATGCTTCAGGGTGAAAGAAAGTATGCTAATAGAGTGAAAAATAGCAAAAGGTATCTTTTAGCAAAGCAGACTGACAGTTTACACAGTTCCAGATGCCTATTTTAAACTTGTGGTGTTCATAGTCAGCCTTTTATAGCAATCGGAAAATATGTCCACATTAATTATTTGAAAGTTTAAACCAAATTTAATTGAATGTATTACATTGAAAGTGAAAGGCACTATTACACAGCTCATGGATTTTGAGCTGACTGTATATGTGTAATCTCACCACCACTTTAGTTCCTAGGACCACTTTGAGTTCCCACAACACAAATATATATATATATATATATATATATATATATATATATATATATATATATATATATATATATATATATATATATATATGTAAGTA
>NW_015150507.1:1539649-1584885 GCF_000732505.1 Cyprinodon variegatus
TGGATGGATGGATGGATGGATGGATGGATGGATGGATGGATGGATGGATGGATGGATGGATGGATGGATGGATGGATGGATGGATGGATGGAATTTCTTTTAATTAATTCATACTTTTTAAATCCCAGAATAATGGTAAAAATATTTTCATTGAAATGTTTTGATTGCATGCTTGAACTTTATGGTGATTGCTGAAACAAAGACAACTATGCCCTTTATTAAGTACTTTGGGAAAGCCAAAATAAGAGTTTTGAGGCTTTGTAACTATCTGATAGGATAACTCACAACACAAAAACAGAGGAACAGCGGTCACTAAATTTTGGAAAATCATGGAAAACTCAAAGGAAAGCGGACATCATACCAGAAAAAATAATTGTGGACCTCAACAGCTGTGATTGATGCTTCCCCTAAAATGTCAAGATGTCTGAAGGGGTCATGTTATTCATGTTAAAAAATATAAATTTCAGTTAATAAAAGAGTTTGTCCAAATTCCTGATGGGTGGTTTATATGTAAACAGAAACACTGATCTGGCAGGAGATGTTTTCTGCCATGGAAGTTTATTTTGAAGGAATTTACCAATATGGGCTGAAATGCCACCACGTTAGTGGCAACCTGCTACTCCAGTAGCAACATAAAAAGCTAGATTAGCTTGCAAATGCATGCATTAAGAGGGACCTTTAATGTTAGAGACATGTCCTGCAGTCTGAAGAATCTACTTGATGTTTGGTGATAAAACTTCTGTATCATTTTAAATTAAAAAAATTATGTTTTCAAGCTCAAAACCTCACAAAAACTGAAACACAGGGGTGGTGGTACCATGATGCTGTTGTGTTGTGGCCACTGCAGGAGGGGCAATTGTATGTCACAAAATAGAGGACATTACAGGGAAAAAAAAAATCATAATATAAAATATGATAAAGACATCAGTCGCAAAGTTAAATATTTGGAACAAACAGGTCTCCCAAATGGACAATGATTCAACACATGCTACCAAATTTGTCATTTGAAGAAAAAAAAATCTGTGTTTAGGAGCTGTCATCAGTAATTCCTGATATCAGACCAGTACAAAATTTAAGGGCAGGGCTGAAAGGTGACTGAAAAAAGGCAGCCGACAAAAAACACTGTTTCTATTGAGAGCAATGCAGTAACATTCAAGAGAACCATGTAAGAGGATGTCCAAAATGTTTGACCGAGTCATACAATTTACAGTGCTAATCCACCACATACTAAGGCAATATATGTCCTAAAAAAAATCTCATGTTATTTTGGGATTAGCTTAAGAATCATGTTGCTAATCCTTACTGACCTAAAATACTTTATTTGATTTAATATCAGCGTTTATGTGTCCTGTGAAAGTCTGTATTTGGATTTCAACTGCAATTTTAACAATTTAAATCTTTAAACTTGGAAATTTCCACTTAGAACACATAGTTCACATAGCAAACATATAGCAAACCTTAACCAAATAATCATAATGCTTGAAAAAACAGCATTTTTCTTAATAAAACTCGCTATCTATGTTTTAAAAGCTTCCAGCTTGAAGCAGCTGCTATTCTAGCTTCACTCTTTAGTCACTGTGATATGCTACACATCAGATACCTGAGTTTTTTTTTTTGCTGCAACATAGTTATTTCATTCTTGTGTTCAATTTTCTTGAAAACTTAACTATATTCTTGATTATTTTCACTCAAGGTCACATTATTGAATGGTCCTCTGATGCAATCTCTTTGAAGCAGGGCCTCATGCTCATACATCACCAGAAAAAGCAACTCAGAGTTCACACTCACTGCCATGACGGGAGAAAATAAACTTTATAGTTATGTGAGCAGTTAATAATGAGTGGGATTTTGGTCGTTTCTGAAAGATGAATTTCAACATTTATGAGAATTTGTTTGAGGTTTAAGCAGATCTGCTAATAAACACTAGGAAGCAAAAATGTACAATAATAAACCCAGCTGCGTGGTGGCCTAGATTTGGCGGGAAATTAAACCGCCTGCAGTTTTTAGGAGTGACGTTTTGTTCTCAGGAAAACAAAACAGTACTTTACATTTTTGCTAAATATTTCTTTTCTACTATATATATTTTTTTCAAATACAGTAAATAGATCTTAGTTTCTTTAGCCATTCAACTTACCGTTTAATCTTGGCCGTCAAACACTACTAATAAAGCAGTGAAGTCCCAATAAATGCTCCATAATCAACACTTGTAAAGGGCCTCCGGCACCCCCACTTGGCTTTGAAAAGTACTACAGTCTTATAAAAAGTTGCATCTTGAGGACAAACGTGGTCATATACTTTAAAGTTAAAAAGCTGGAAAATTATCATTACTGTACTGAGTTAAAAATAAAATGATTGCAAATGAACTGTTGCATAATTATCTAAAATAAAGTGGCCTCTTGAGTAAATAAAATCCTAATTAATCTACTCATCTTAAAAAAAACTGAGTAGGAAATAAAGAACTTCAAAAGGCAAGGGGAATAGTTAAAGCACATTTCACATTTAAATATACATCCTAATTAATTTATCTCCGTAATAACGGCTGCTCCACATTTCAGCAACCGCAAACAAACAAATACGCATAATTTGAAAACCGTCACACTCTAATGAAGAATCATTTTCATAATGTTTTGACAAAAACAATTGAGCTGAGTTTTTTCAGTAAAAAGCTGGTTTAATTGCAGAATACATTGACAGTAGAGTACGGCAATATAAACACTGCTGTACTGCTTCTATTTTTACATGAAATTACACAGCTGCTGCCCCGCTTACAAAACAAAACAGAAATACTTGGACAGTAACGATGAGAAACAAGACAGGCTCACAGAGCACCCCGCCACCCACGTTTCCAATGAAAGGCGGCTGTGATCATTAGGAAATGCATCCCTATACGCACTATTAATACAATAAGAAATGCAGTATTAATAGCAATACCATCCAACCGTGTAATGCGTTGCACACTGGAACCACTGGGACAAACTGAGCTGAAGAGCAGATGCACAACAACACAGCTTACCAAAAAAAAAAAAAAATGACAACAAAAACAAAATAAATGCATTACTTTGTACGAACGTAATACAAATCTGAAAAGAAATGACTTCAGATACTTTAAAGTCTTTCTGTTGTTGGCTGGTCTTTATTAACCACCTTGTATCCTCTTTGCACACTGTGCCTCGGTTTAATGAGTGCTTCAGTTTGTGGATAAGGGCTTCTGTTTTCTTAAATTACCGAAGGATCCTGGGAGCCGACCGGTCATCAGTTAGCGTCTTGCGCAGCTTCACCCCACGGCGAATGGTTTTTAACATATCCACATCCTCCTGGGTAACAGTTGATGAATCCTGTGGCGCATGCTGAGCCATGTCTCCAGACAATGAGCTGGGGAAGGGGTACTGACCTTCACCGAGGGCATGTGCACTGGCTGCCAGTTCTCCTATCTTCTCAACCAGGCTGTGACGGTTGGCAGCAAGCTGAGGGTCCTCCTCAGCTGTGTGAGCAGCCGCGCTGGGGGCTGGCTGGGTGTGAGCAGTCCTGTCCATTCCTCCTCCTCCTCCTCCATAGCCCCAAGCTGTATCAGGAAGACTCATCCGCTTTGGAGAAGCCCTCATGTAGTCCCCAGCTGAAGGGTCATCACTGTATAGAAACTCCTCACCCCCCATATGGCGTGGGGATGGGCTAGCAGACCCTGGAGAGTCTGGGACCGTGGGGGTTCTAACTGGCACTATCGGTGGCCGGATGGGAATGGGGCCAGATGTTGACGGTGTGCGTCTAACTCCAGTTTTAGAGGAAGGCGTCCTGCGGATCGTGGCCGTCCCAGAGGAAATGGTTCCAGGGCCACTTCCCCCGGAGCCATTTGAAGTGCCCTGCAGGCTCTTACCTGCAGGCAGACCTGCTGTGCTGGCAGGCCGCTTGGTTTGAATCATGCGGCGGTAGCTCTGAGCAATGTTGCTATGGCGTGGGATGGTGGAGGACTTGTCAAAGTCTGGCTGACTCTCATTGTCAACATCCCCGTTAAGTGAGTAACACTCATAATCAGAACCTTAAAAAAAAAAAAAAAACAAGAGTGAATCGATGGTTTCTACTTTTCATACTAAATGATAAACATCCTTAGAACTGTTATTTTGGTGAAATCATCTGCAGCTCATTTATTCCATTATATTCACAGTAACTACACTGACACTTAAGGAAATTTCCTGCACTGTCTACAGGGTAATTTAACTGCTATACTCTTTGAACTATATTATGTGACTTTTCTGCCACAAACACAAAGCAGTGCATATGATCAATAGGGAGAAATCGTGGATTTAAATTTTAGAGAAACATGAAAGTCTAAATTTTGTTGTTCTTCAGCCCAACTAAGTCAGTGATTTATGTATGTTGTTTGCTGCACTTAAACCTGTAAGTCTGTTAGATTTTTTCTCTACTGCCTTGTACAGAAATGCAGAAATGCTATTTCTTTTGGATTACTTAACAAAGGACCAATCTATTTTATTTTTAGGTTGGAGACGATTCTAATATAGTTAGCTCCACCTATCTCTCCTCTAAGTACTAAAAAAAAAAAAGCATCCCCACTGCATGATGCCTGGTCTGATATGGTGCTTCCAGAGGGGGGGAGGGAAGTTTCATTTCTCTTTCATATGATTTTACATAAAGGCTAGAAGTCTATTTTTGATCTCACCACAGCATTTTCCTCGACATGTTAACTGTATCCCTTATACTGTTTGTAACAGAAAATCCTCCTGATGGTTTTCTTTGCAGGGCTTTCTTTGGCCCATTTTTGCAGTGCAAAATAAAAATTGTCCTAATGACATATTTCCTATTTTAAGCTTTGGATCTCTGCAGCTCCTCCAGAGTTACCAAGTGCCCCTTGTTTTAGGTAAGTGGCTGGGTTGGTAGGTTTGCAGTTCAGTGATTTCACATTCAGAAATATTTGTTTGAACAGTTTTCAAAGGGATTTTAAGAGCTTGTGATATATTTTTTATCACTGAAAGCTTTACTACATTTCTCCATCACTTTCTTTCTAAACCCTTCTCTTCATGAAGAAGGTTTTTCACTCATTCTTCTCTAACACACCCTGAGACCTGAGCAGAGGATAAATTGCACACAAGTGAACACCACTGTTCCTGTCACTTCTGGGAGGAGCTGTTCGCATTTTATTTTCTTTAGAGGCATCAACATAAATCAGTAAGACAGCTGATTATATACACAGTTTTCAGAAGTAAAATGTATCTTTTCCTTCACAACCATATGCTTTATTTTTTGTTAGCCTATTACTTAAAACCCCAATAGTACACCACAATAGTGTTTGTTGTTGGAACATGATACAACATAGAACAGGTCAAGTGGTATGAACACTGTTGAAAAGCACTTAATGCTTTAAGGTTGGACAGAACACCATTAAAGTAAATATTTAATATGTGGGACATTGCTGACTGAATGAAATATGTATACATTGTTAAACTCCTCAGGCTCTGTTTTACCTTGAGATGGAATTGTGTCCTCAGAGCAGGAAGGGGTGTTTGTTTGTGTGCTGTAGCCACTGGAGTATTGCAGGGAGTCCCTGCTGCTCTTCTGCTGCTCCATACTCAGGCCTCTCGTAAGAACCATAGCCAGAGTACTGGCTGCTGGAGACAGGGGCTCTCCATGCTAAAGCAGACACAGAATCAGAGATACATGAGAAATATATATAGACTGCCATATGTTTGCATTAAAAATACACTCCAATCCCTGAGGCACTGGAATTAATTCACAGCCATTTACATTTTAAGTCCACAGGGCTCTCCTACCTTGGCTGTAATAATTCCTGGGCCACTTCTCGCTCTCTGCCGATCACCTGTTTGCATCCCAGAGTATCCCTGCGGACTAGGCGGCGCCTCCAGCTCTCTCATCTTTTCCACAGAGTCCCTCCTGCGCTGTGGGGTGCTGGCCAGCGTCGGCTCACAGGAGCTCGACTTGACCCAGTCCTGAAAGGGCAGATGGAAAACCCAGAAGGAACTTTCAGCTTTGTATCTCTGTTTTTCAGTTTTTGGGGGTTCAGACCAAGATGTTCAAACACATCTGGCTCATTGACTGGTTAGAAGCATGCACGGATATTTGCAGAGCGGGTTAGGCTATGGCAGTGTTAACTCTCTGTTTAACACATATCTGAAGGAAAGACTGGAAAGCTGAGCTTGATGGGCAACAGCGTGAGGGTGGTTGTGAAGTTGGCACCAACAATAACAAAAACAAAAAAAGGGCAGAGTAGCAAGGGTTTTAAAAAAAAATACAAACCCCAAACTTAAAATTGCGAACTAAAACAAACCTTCCAGCTAGGAACCTTTGATGTGGGTGAAGAATTGTTGGATCCAGGTGAGTGGTTAAATGTGGGGGACGCAGGGAGTATGACAGAGAGAGGCCTGATGGTGCCAGTGTGAGAGAAAGCAGGGCGGAAGGTACCGAAGGATGAGCATGAGCCATACTGCGGAATTGACAGACAAGTCTGAGTCAGAGTGCTTAACATCCAGAAGTAGTCCAAGTTAAACTGCACTGCGGCTGCTGTGAGCAGCCAGCAGTCTTTTTTTAACCAATAGATAACAATGAGAGCAAATGTGCAATGCATCAGAGTGTCTGAGTGCATGTCAGTGAGTACTCATAGTATGCATGCAGTACTAACCGCTGTAGGAGAGTTGCACTCGCTGACAGACTGGCAGGTTTCTGAGGCCTCAGAGGAGGCTGAGCTTGTGGATTTCTGGGGAAGGGAAGATGTAGTAAAGAACAGCGTAGTTGCACAGGAAATAAAGAAAAGGAGGTAGGTGGAAGAAATGAACAGGAAGAGGGGTGGGAGTTGAAAAATAGTGCCGATAAGATTAGACAGAAGGATTTTTTTTCTCACAATTCTCTTATGGGATCTATAGACTGCAGCCAAGATCGAAAATAAAGTAGCCTGTAAGATAATTTATTCAGCAAAGGAACATTGCATCAGTCGGTGTGAAGAAGCACTGCTGAGTGTCTTCAATACACTGCAATCTGTTCAGACCATGAGAGTCTGAATAACTTTATCATTCCAGTGGGATAAGAACTTCATATTTGCAGATGATATGGCTCTATTCCACTGAAAATCAAGAGCTCAGTTTGACTATCAAACTCTTGCTGAGACAAGGGATTTGTGTCTGACATTCAAACATGAAAAAAAATACACTTGCTTTACCAGACTGGAAGTAATCGTGGGTTCAAAGAGCAGCAAATTACAGTGCTGAGTATTCGCCGCTACACATTTCTTCTCATTTTGCCTTTCTTTTTTTCTAAACATAAATGTTTCATATGATCAAAAAATAAAATATCAAATAGTGATAATCTGAGTAAATAAAGAAAGGAATTTTGAAATAATGGTTTACCTTGCAAAGGGTAAAAAGCTATCCAAGCCATTCTTGTGCTATGTGATAAAGTAATTTCACCGCATTTCTTTAAACCTGGGTCTAATATAACTAACCACAGCCAGAATTAATAACGACCAGATCTGTAAAATCAGGACACAACTTAGAAAGAACCTGCTTGACATCTTCAATAAGTCTAAAATATTTTAAAACATCCACACATCATGCTCTGATCTAGCTACATTCATTACCAGGTAATAAAACAAAGTAACTGAAATGTAGTTGGAAAGGTTGAAAGACTATTTCTAAGGCATTAACACTCAAATTAAGCCATTACGCTAAAATGGAGAACAAAAAAAATAGTACTGAGTACACTGGCAAATCAAAATGACTCCTACTTATAGAAGTTGTGGGTCCTTTAAAATCAGGCGTTTAACCAATTCATTATATTCAGACAAACATGGTGGTGTTAGATTATCTGAGGTTGCTTTTTTGTTTAGGATATGAAACATTTTTGTAATTGATGAATTCTACTTTTTACCACAAAAATCTGAGGGGAACATCTGACCATCAGTTTATGAACTATTCAGTGGCACTCAAATTAGAACCTCAAAATGTCATAAAAGCCATTGACTGTATATGAACTGGGTATCTTTTTTCTCTAATAAAGGAAATCCCCTGAATACTTCATTTCTTTAGGACTGAGACAATTAATCGGATTAATGGTGATTAATTGATTATTGAGCGTACAGACTGTAAAACATGCCTGTAGCTGACGAGCAACCTACTTAGAGCAGTAATAATATCTAAATAAAAAATATATATAAACATTTTGCATTTAAGATTAAAAAAAAATGTCTGTCAATATGCTCTATCCAGAAGTCCTCAAGTGGAAGTATTTCAGTTTCAGCTGGTTTACTTATGAAAAAAGTCTTGTTTAATGAACCTTTGGCTTTTTGATTATTAATCGATTAATCAAGAAAAATATCAACAGAACAATCATTTTGCAAAATAATCATTAGTTGCAGCCTTACATTTTGAATTACTCCGTTATCTTTTGTCAGATATCAATATTTGTTTCATAATGAGAACCCTTAAGTTATTTCTAAATAAAAGTCAAAAACAGATTAAATTTGAAACACGGTTAATACTTTTTCACAACGCTGTATTGCTTTGATAAGAAAGTGAAACTGTTGCTGTGGCCTCCTGCCCTGCAGCATTACTGCCTGAGGATTCTCCTGGGAGTGGAAGGCTGCTTCGGTCCTCGTTTTCTTGGAGTACAAAATCCCTGTTCCTCAGCAATATTTAGTTTTTCAGTATCAAAACAAAGACAGCTACCTGGCTAGTGATATCTGAGGGCATGGGTGACGGAGGCTTAGAATGGGTGTTGGCATCCTGTGAGACAAAACCGGAGTCGTGGGAGGAGACGCTGCTGAGCCGATGTGCTCCCGCTGATGGCATCTGAAGCAAGCTGTTGGCACAATATCACAAACAATGTGTTAATAATAAACATTCTCATAATCAAGATTGTCATGCTTTTATCCCTTTTGTTGTCTTCTGGGAGATTTTTTTTTTAAAGGAAAGGATTTAGCAAAAACAGGACGGGATAAATAAAAAACAAACAAAAAAAAAAGAATATAAAAGCTCCAAGCATGAACGTTGGCTAAATGATGCCGTTCTTTTCATTTTGGAGCATCAAAGAGCATTAAAACATTATCCCTTTATTTATTTTTCCCTCTGAAGATTAAGAGCTGGCTTTATGCCTTTTGTCTCCTGCTTTGTTATCCGCACGCAAAGTTGTTTCCCTTTGTCACCCACACATTTAGAAACCCACTCCGCACCCTCCCGCGGCACTCCTCCTCCCCCACACCAACTCCTCTCCCCATCTCCCTAAGGAACGTATCCGCAGTTATCACTTCTCATTAATCTTCATACTCTAGGATGAGGCTTAAGGACGAATGGCAAATTAAACATGGCAAATTGAATAATCATTATTTATTTAAAACCGGGAAGGGTCTTCTATTTCCTTCTCCTTCTCCTTTGATAAATAATCCTGTTTCTCTGCATTGATACAGTAATGATTCTAGAGTTACCAGTCTGTAACCATAAGAGGGGCTTGAAATAAAAAATGCTGATTAACTCATCACAATGACACAAAGAAGTAGGAAAGATGTACTGTGTAGCTGTATAGCAAAGGAAGGCAAATATTTTTTAAGCTTCATTTTTTTTGGAAGCATAAAAAAGGGACAATGTGGATTTGAGGGATTTTACTTGGTATAAGGTGACGACTGGGTCATAGCATCACCATAGCTTGAGCTCCTGTAAGCAGCATTGGTTT
This sequence comes from Cyprinodon variegatus, assembly GCF_000732505.1. Taxonomy (NCBI): domain Eukaryota; kingdom Metazoa; phylum Chordata; class Actinopteri; order Cyprinodontiformes; family Cyprinodontidae; genus Cyprinodon; species Cyprinodon variegatus. Next base: position 1,549,334 of record NW_015150507.1, read on the forward strand.
TAGGACCCTAAAAAAACCAGAAACCAGCTAATGTGAGCTTTAACAGTTCTGATGAAATAAAAAGATTCAAATATAAAGTCCAAATAATATAAATGTTTTGTTTATGGCTTAAAAAGAGTGTGGTTTCTCTGCAGCTCTTAGGTGCAGTTCCAGGTGTTAGCAAGGGTGTATCAAGTGTTGGACATTACTAAACATTAAAACCATATCTATGTTATTGATGACAGGTATTGCATCGTTTCAGTTACTATGAATCCACATCTTCTTTATTACCATCTCTCTCATGATTGCTTCTCACTTTCTCTTTAACCTTTAGCATTATGAACAATGTAGTCTCTGTCACTGCAGTGAGAGTCCTGCAAATAGACTAAATATCTAATTTCCAAGCAAAAACTACATTCATTTATTATATTAGAAAACATTTATTGCATTCCAAAAAGTCCCTGGAAAAATCAGTACTGCATTTGCATACATATATATTGCCAACAGAATTGTTTTCATTATATATAGTGGAGCCCTGGTCTCATATATATTTAAGCCTGTATTATTTGACATAGTCTAATTGAGATTAAGTTAAAAGTATATTCAAACAATTGGACCCTTATGTTGCTTTTAATATTCAATATACTGAGCCAAAATCAAAACACTTATTTCCAAAGAAAGCTTAATGCAAATTTGTGGCTGTTTTATTGCTAAAAAAATGCCATTCTCACATCTCTTCAGCCTGTGAGCAGTGTATGTCACATTTATGAGTGGATAAATAATGGCAATCTAAATATAGGATGCCGTGTTAATTGCCTTAAGCATCAGTGAAGTACTGACAGGAACCTTAACACCAAAGCAAGGTGATTTCCTTTTAACTCCCACATTACAAGGGGTTCCGTTTGAAGACAGACTTTTCTCTCGACCCAAAACCACACATTTATAAATAAACTGTCAAAAAATCATCATTCCTCTAAAGAAAGTGCAGGTTTAGGTTTCTGTGTAAGCTGGTTCCTTACAGCCTGTGATGTTTGACAGCTTTCCATGTAATCTGCCTGTAAGAAGCTTGAAAATGACAAATCTGCCTAAGGCAAGAAGCTGGAGAACTCTTAAGATACCACAGGTACAGCATGTAGTCTGTCACATGTAGTCAGGTTCTTGGTGAGGACTGCACATCAAATATATATTAATACATACATACTCTAAAAATGTCAATATTAAGAGGTGGTTTGATGATAAGATTGCATGTGTGCTTGTTCAGCTTCACAGTCAATGTTATCCATCATTACCAACATAGCCATAAATAACATTAAAAAGGCATGCTGGAAGTTCCTAGTCAAAGCAGTTTTTATCTATTTTTGGAAGAAGACTTTTATTGCAGAGAACTGAAAGAACCCATGTGTGTTTATAGGATGTACCTGCACATGCTGCTCTTCCTTGAGCTGGTGCTGCTTGGGGAGGAAGGAGGGGTCTGGTAGGACCAGCTGTAGTCTGAGCCTTTCAGATCCCGAATAACCTGCAGAAATTATTTAAATTATAATTTAAAAAAAAATAGTGATCACAAGTTTTACATTTAAAAGTGAGTGATGTGCATGCAATATTCTTTTAATAAACTGAGGCAGAGTAAGAATCTATTTCTCTAATGATAAACATGGTGTTGATATTTTGTACACACAATTTTCATCCCAAATTCTCTCTGGAGTCCTCTCTTTGGTTAATGTCAAATGTTTAGAATAGAATAAAAACATAATAGAATAGAACACAATAGAATACCTTTAGTTGGGAAAATTCAAGAGTGACCTCCTTTCTGACACATCACAGGAAGGAAGGAATCATTTTTTTCATTTTCAATAACAATCACAAAAAAAGTTTGGACTTTTTTAATGTGACCCAATTGTGACCCGTTTTCTGACACAGATCACCAGATTTTTATTTAAATAATTTTGGCATTTGAAATTAATCAATATTTGATGCACTAAACAGTTTATCAGGCCCACAGCATTACAGATCCTCCACCTTGCAACATCTTTTTTTAATATTGCTCATCAGTTGTTTTATACTAACCCAATCCCAACCAACCTAAAGTAAAACATTTTTCTCATGGTGCCCGTTGTTTATAACATTTTCCTTTGCAACCATGACTGTCTAGATCCAAACTTTGGTGGGTAGCCATTACTAGCTAAAACCAAACTTTGAAAGGCAGACACTAGATGTAGCTTCGCCTATTAAGCTCAGGGGTTTCTGTTGACTGTTCCCTCCTTACCTCAAAAGGAATACATTGGAGCAGGCCTAGAGAGATAATGTAAAGAATTAAAGTAAATCAAGAAAACTCTACATTATCAATCTGCTTGAGGAAGCCATAAACATGTATCAACCAATTTGTGAAGGGTACAGTGGCATTACAGCGTGTGTATGTTTTAGTCTGACAAAATTAGACTTTGAATTTGAAATGAAAAATGCAAAGAGACAATCACTGTGCTGCATGTATTGTAGCACATGATTTTTTGGGCATCAACGAATCCTGGATAAGTGGAACTTAAGAAAGCCAAGAGAACAACAGCACCAAGAGCCAAAAATGGTAGCTCGCATGCCAGTTTTGAATAATGATGTATGCCAGGAAAAATGGTGTATGCCATTTCACCAAAGGTCATATATGGGCACTAAATGTGGTAATCTGGTTTTATTGACACTATATTTTTGCAGTCATGAAAAATAAATGTTCATATATGTGGTTGTAAATGTATGAATGTGTCTGAGAAAACAGTAAACTTTAATACCACCAAATGTTTGAGTTGTGTTTTCTTTGACAATGAGTAGTGTTGCCCCAATACCGATACTTGGCTGTGCAGTATTGGCCAATATCAATACCATACTGATACCATCTGTTTGAAATTGATGTGTGTGTGTGTATATATGAAGAACTGCTTACTACTTGGATGTAAATTAATTGCCACCATGGCTTTGTCAAGCTGCTGCCTACCTTTGTGAAGCAGGAAAAAGACTAATACAAAGTGAATCAAGTAGAAAATTTTATTGCCTACCTGGAATGGGTGACAATATTTGAATAAACTCTCAAAATGGTATTGGTGCCCTATTTGTTGATACTTGCCGATACCAATACCAGCATTTTAGCGCTGGATCGGAGCCAATCCCGATACTGGTATCAGTATCAGTGCAACACTAATAATGAGACTGAATGTTCCAAAAACATTTTTTCAGCATTACAGTATGAAGTGATCTGTTAAGCGTTAACCTAGCCACAGTCTGTACACTTCTTCCTCTGCATCTCTGGTTGCAAACAACAGGAGATTACAGCATCCTGAACTGAACTTGAAGTGAATGTGTACTATCTAAAAGCAGGTGCCTCTTTTACTAGCCTTTTTTGTGTGAAGAAGTTTTAGCTTTATTTTTATATTGTTCAATAGCGTTTTACTCTCTTATGTCCGATTACTGTACTTCCTAAAATCTTCATTTTCTGGTAATGTGCTTCTATATAATACCTTAGAAAACATAGTTGCAATTTTTTATATAGAAAATGACAATAGAGCCATGATATTTTTTACAGAAACAAAATGCCTACAGCTTTGATAATAAAATCAAAATTTTTTACAGAAAGATTTCTTGTGGTGGCGAGCTTTAACTTCCTTGCAGCTATTGATAACCAAAACCAACCACCAACGCAACTTCTAAACACAGAAAGTTATTAGCAAACAAACAGAACACTCATTGCCTTATATTATATCTTAAATTATCTGATACAACTAAAGAAAGCACTATTTAAAATCAGATTTATCAGTTTTACCAGAAAACAAGCCACAGACACTTAACAACTATTTGTTACTCTGACAGCTCCCTTTTTTGAAACTATCTGTCCGTCGTGTTTGACAGGTCTTTGGTGATACATTCAGTCTCATATCTACATGAACTTCAGCATCATAGATAGCTATGTTCACCTGGAAAAAAAGGGTAAAATGGTACTTTCTGAGATCACACCTCTCTATTATAAAAAGAAAAAGAAAACATACATGGCACTTAACTTTCTCCTAATACCACCAGAAACACAATAGCACCAAGAACTTTAGGTTGAGTTTATCTCTGGTAAAATTACATAATTCGCTTCTAGTTTTCCCACCAAACTTTGACAGCTTTTCCTTCTAAAGGATACAAGACAGCAAGTAACATATGACATTGAAATACCCTGTCACCTCAAAACTTTTTCATTTAAAACACATAATAAATAGCTTTATAATTTCGAAAGTTGTTATATTTTGGTATTTTAATATCATCAAGAATGGCATAACAAAATTACAAAACCAAAAAAAAAGTAAAGTGACATGGCACCATATTTTATATACTTTGGCTAAAACAGTCAAAGTTACCCATTATTTTTTTGTACATTTTTTTTTTCTTTGAAAGGATTATACTACTTCACTTAGCCAACTTCAAATGAACACATAAATAAATAAAGTGGCTGTGTTCTGTCTGACAACAGTGATTTTTTTTTTTTTTTGTTAATTCAAATTTATGAAAATGATATCTTCATTGATCTTAGACTGAACACATACAGTAGTAGCCATTCAAAATGTCTCCAATTTCCTTGATGGACTCTTGGCTGGTCCTTGGCTAGCCCTTTACAGTTCCTTTTTAAACATCAATCTTTCAACTAAGATATTCTTTCTGTCATGATTTGTGGACATTAAGATGTAAACAGACGCGTTATTTCCTGGGCAGACCCTGTAATGCAATAAAAGGGTGGAGTGAGTACAAAAAAAATGTGGACGCCCAAAAGAAGGAGGGGGTTACACCAGTGGCTGAAAGTTGGAGAGGATTTTGCTGGGAGCTGCAGGGAAGTAGGCTGCCATTAAGCTCGCTTTTGACAAAAGGGCCATTTTGAATGGCTGCAACTGTATGAACACATGGGGGTGATAATCACCTGTTTCCTTGCAACCAGAGATGAAGAGAAGTCTGCAGACTGTGGCTAGATTAACGCTTATCAGATCACTTGCGATCCATTTCCTACTGTAAAACTTACAATATACCTACAGCTTTTAGTCATATTGTCAAAGAAAACACAATTCAAAGATTTGGTGGTATGTATGCTTTCTGTTTTCCTCAACACATACACAACCACATATATAAAAATTGGGCTATTTTGAGTTTGCCCCCTTGGTAGTCGGGATCCAGGTGCTCAGCTCTACTATTCACTGGTAGTTGTGGGCATCCCTACTGTATGTCTGCCCTCCTTGTGTTCCAATGATCTGGGGTGCCTTTGAATATGTGGGGCTCACATCGCCTCTTTATCGATTCTGAGGCCTTGTAGGATTGGCCTGGGGCCACCCAAAACTGCTACTGATTTTTCTTCTAAAGAAGTTTTGTAAATCATTCATACATGAGCACAGGAATTGGGATACAGGTGTTCAAAGATATACACTAATAATAAACACTAAGTTGCAACTAAAGATATACACCACCCTGAATAATATTGTGTAATTGCCAAAGGTTTTGCATTCCACATAAATGAATATCTAAGGGATACTCACTGCTCTTGAAGCTTTTTTTAAGTTTTACTTTGGTTGTATGCTGTCTTGTTTTTGCTGTTTTCATGTTCCCCCTTTTAATGCATTCTTTCCTGTCTCTATCTCTTTCTCTCTCCCCTTAATTCTTATACCCTCTTTGTTTCTCTTTATATACAAGTATCAAGCAGAACCTTACAGCAATAGTCATAATTGTCTGCTTATAAAAGCAAAGTTGTTGGGCTTTCTGCTAGCTCTGGGACATCTATTATAAGAGTCACATTAAAAAAAACGGGACACACACAAAAAGAGAGAATATCACTGTATCTTTCTGGACTGCCAAATATAAAAGTTAATATGTAGGTAAAGTTTATTCAGCTTTACTGAAATGTGAGTAACCCAATGTGATGTTAACTTCTGTAATTCTTTAGCAGTGAGCCTTGGAGGTTTTTCTTCAACCTCTTTTACACCAGTCTTCACTCTGCATATAAGCCTTGTATACCCTCAGGGCCAGTGCTTCCTAGACCTGGACTTCTGTTGTATGTAATTTATCACCTTAGTTAACCAAGAGTGAAGTCTAATCAGCTTTAAAACATTAAGGCCATTTAAATCATATTGCGAAATCTTAATGTGCAAACCAGAGATGTTAGTGTTAAGTGGGTTGTAAATGCCAGCATTTATTTAAATAGGTTGAAAATAGTTTTCCAACCTACATGAACTTAAATTTCAAGTGATCAGTACAACTTTAGCAGTGTAGCAATGAACTGCATATCAAAGTGGATCTATAGCACTAGAACTAGGAGTATCCAGCTTTGTTACCTGCTCACTGGCAGGTGGCAGCTTATGTGGGTCTTCAGTCAACATAGTGAGGTCATCAACAATGGCTTGTAAGTGGGTTATCTCTCCCAACATGGCAATCTCCACATTCTGCAGAGAAAACACAAAAAAATGAAAAGAAAGTTGTGAGAAGGAAAGCACTGAGATTTTAGCGTTGGAGCTCTTAGTGATTTAAGACATAAATGTTGCTCACCACCACTGGCTGAAGGAAGTTGATGAATGTACAGTAACGTCCTCTCTCCTCCAGAAGCGCCCTTCGAACCGCCTGCTTCTCTGTCTCCTCCATTAGCAGATACAAGTCATTGACATCTTGCATGGCGCTGTCCAGCTGAGGGCGCAGGTTTCCCCGGCCTGCGTGGGGTAGTAGCGCAGTTTGCAAACCGTGGGAGGAAAGGCGAGTTGAATAAACAAAAGGAAAATAAATTGAGGATCGATGGAGGTAGATGATAATTGAAGCAGTGGCATAAAATGTCAAGGAGAGGGGGAAGATGAAACAAATTAGAAATGATTAGAACAAATGATGATGAGCTGCTGTGGACTAGAGGTCAATGCACTGACAAACTTCATACTTGAATGGTTCATGCACATGGGAGCTGGAGGTATTTGAAAGAAGTCATCAAACTACGATGATGAGCAGATGCAGAAGAGGAGGAGACTGTGCATAATGTTCAGAGTTACATGAGTGATGAAAATGAAAAAAGCAACACTCCATTTCTGCTTTAATTGGATCTTCTGAACAAACACACATTCTCTGCATGTGTATCTTAGCATTTCTAGCTGACTCGTAAATGAGCAAAACTGTTAAAACCAAATTGTATTTTGAAAAGTTTGCTGTCATTTTTAATTAAATCACCTAAATTACTATAGTTGTATTTAATAATAAATAATGCAAATTATAATTTTTTACTGTGTCTATGCTGAACACAAATTAGCAGACACAAGTAAACCTTGAGGCGCATATTTATTTAATAACACACTAATTAACTTGGGAGACCCAAAACAAAACCTTACTTATTGTCCTTTCACAGGGTCTTAAAGCAATTTTCAGGCTGCAGTTAAAATCGAGTTATGGTGAAGAATATACAACAGAAAAAAATACTTATTGGCCATTAAAATAAAAAAATGTTTCTCACTGTAAAAAAGGTCTGGAAAGAAATGAATATAACACTTTCTTTAACTAGAACAACATAAACATTCCAAAAAGCTGTTATGTAAAATTTATTTTTTTAAGGGGCACCAGAAAACAACTTATATTACATAGCAAGTAAATACTCTGCAGTCTCAAAGGTAATATCAACTCATGTATATTCCTTAATTTGACTGTCTTTCCATTACAAATATTATAAATACGTGGAGTTTGATAAACTCCACTGGGACAATAACTGGAAATGCATGCTTTGGCCATATGACCCGAATCCAATCAGTTAAAAATCCAAATCTTCCAAAGAGTCTTGTGTAAAACAAATAATTAGTGTGTAGCAAAGCATCTAATGCCCACCCCTGCAACATCTGTTGGTGGGCATTAGATGCCCACGAACAGGTATTGCTGGGGTTCTGTGATGCTGTTGGCTGGTTTCATTTCCAAGCCACTGAAAACCTTGTCAAACTGCATGGCAGGATAAACTTTTTGAGACACCAGGACAGTTTAAATATCAATCTGGTTGACGACCCATTTTCAGCAGCAAACTGAAAATGGGTAATGATTGAGTCTTGCATTAGAATAGCGAGTTAAAAACTTATTAACGAATCTTTGCAGACATGGTTTGCCAGATTAAAAATGTAACCTTCCATCTTGGCTATCAGTCCCCAGACCCAAATCCTTCAGAAACTAAGTTGATTAAGATGAAGAAAAGAGGAACATAAAACAAAGGAAACAAAGATCTGGGAAGTCTGAAAGTGTAGTAAAGAGTTCCTCTTAGTTGAAATAAATATTTGTTAGCATAGTTTGTTCTGAATCAATAAATATACAAAAATTAGCAAAAACCTTTAGCAGTTTATACGGATAATACGTCTTTATAAAAAAGGTAATAAAGCACTGAACATTACTTAGGTACTATATATAAATAATCACTATGAGTCAGAGTGCATTTTAAGTGTAGTTGGAAAAAAAGCAGCAATTTAGTTTATGAACCAGCAATATTTACACTTTAAAAAAAATAATAGATAAAACTAACATAAAGTGTGTTTCGGTGTACAGAGTTCTCACTCTGAAGTGTTTGTAGGTGGATTATGAAACTCTTGACTCTTTTTTTGCTTAGCTCAGTCAAATGACATCTGGCAACCAGCTACTTCGCTACAAAGCTGACAGGAGAGTCAATCTTCCCTTGCCAGTTTCACCCAATATCTCATGCAAGCACATTCCTTTAGCATATCAAACTCTTTCATCCTTCAGCTAAAAATGCTAAGACAGCAAAGTGTTTTTTGTTTTTTTGTTTTTTTTTGAAAGGATGTTGATCTCAAGGTGGTTTTGATGCTTAATATGAGTTTCTTATACAGGCCAAAGAGCAGCAAACATACCTAGAAGCTCTACAGCCAAGGGGGAAAAGCCAGAAAGAAACAGAGGAGGATTGCAGTATCAGGCGGGGACGGAGAGACAGAAGAACAGGCAGCGTTAGGTGCGTTGAACAGCAGCACAATGCATGTTTATGATTAGCCAATACCGCTGCTATATTGATGGAAAGAGTTAGTTGAAACCAGCGGTATGGGCTAATATAAGAACAGCAAGAGAAAGAAAATAACTGTCATTCATAAAGCAGATCATCGTCATAGCTACAGTGGAGCCTATGGTACTGTGCAGCACATTTTAATTTAAGGGAACATTAATACCTCAGTCCTGACTCTAGATGGTGCCAGTTCACTATAATATCAGTGCACAGCTCAGCAGCCATAGTTTGGATTACTAAGTATACCTTGCAGAGTTCTCTCACCTTTTCTTGCTTTTTTCTGGAGCTTAATGGTATCTAACGATTTTCTTTTAATTTCCTGACGGGCCCTCTTGTATTCTGTAAAGAGCAGAAAAGTACATAAGATTCCAAACTCAGACTACAACACTGAGCATAATCCCTTTCCTATACTTTCTAGACATTATTTTTTTTTACCTTTGGTGTGGTCTTTGTCAAGCTGATTAGCCATCTTCTTCCATTCCTCTATCCGGTCTTGGAGTGGTGTGACCAGGCCTTCCATGAGAACACTACAAGAAAGAGGAGAGACAGAATGAATCAGCAAAGTCTAAGGATGAAGCTTGTAAGATGTGAATTTTTCCCCATGGACATTCAAAGATGTACAAGTAAGTACAAGTTCAAGTGACTCTTACTTGGTGAAATGTCTTAATTTTGTCTCAATGCTGCGGTGTCGCATGCACATTCTGGTCAGAGCTGAGCCAATTTCCCTGGTTGCACCTTGGAGAGAAGATGTAAAGACAAATTTTTGCTGAAAGTTCAAAAAATGACCAAACCAAATTACACAATTCTAAGGGAACGTGAAGAGAAAATAAAAACATCAGAGCTCAAGTCATCATTACGCTGTGGAGATGCCTTTCTGCAGATGGAGACGGATATTGGTTACAGGTGCTGGAAGGAATAAAGAAGCTAAATACAGGGCAAAACTGGAAGATAATCAATTTGGAGTGGCAAAGCATTTAGGTATGAGGTGGCGGTCAACCTTACAGGAAAAAAAATATTACAAGTAGCCGGAGCTCATGGTCTGATGTAGAGCATAATCAGATGTTATACAGTAGGCTGTGAAGACTTTCAAGACCAGAATTCAATTCAAAATCTGTAGCAGAATTTAAAAGCTGAGCTTCACAAATACTCTTTATAAAAGCAAATAAGACTGGAAAGCACTAAAAACCCTGTAATAATAATAATTGCAGAAAAAGAGGTTTAATGCCTTTAAGTCAAACTATTAACTAAGCAGAATGAAATAAAAATGCATAACAGTTAACTGTTTTTTATTTGTAAATAATTATAAGCAACTATCATTTAATAATTGTTTTACTTTATTGATCTCTCAATGGAGAAATTTACCTCTGCATTTAACCCATCAGCAGCGGGCTGCCATCGTGGGCTGCCCAGGGAGCAGTGTGGGGTTAAGGGTCTTGCTCAGAGAGTGGCAGTCTGTGGGAGTGGGGCTCAAACTCAGAACCTCAGGATTCCTAGCTCTATGCCGTAACCACTAGGCCGCCACACGCCATTTGCATTTTATTCAAAATAATCCAGTACTGCTGGTCACACAAAATAAAAAAATCTAATCTGTGGCTGTAAAATTTAAAAATGTATAAAAAAAAAAGATAATGGCCATGATGGTTAATATTAGTCAAGAGAGTCCTCTAACGAAATGTGCAGTTACATTTCTCATGCAGTGATGCATTACCAGCTGCAGCCTGAAGATCAACACAGTCTGAGTGGGATAATAGAGTCTATAAATGTCCCATATGTTTGATTGAAATAAATGTACCTCTTTCATTCTTGTTAAAACAAGCATTTTATCCCTAAAGGTTCATATATGCACACCTCCCACCACAGTCTGCTTAACAGCTTGCAGTAAATGGTTAAGTTTGTACTTTTGCTCTTTGCAGAAGAGTAATTCAATGGGGTCTGAAGCTCTTAAAGCTGTGGCTGGCCCACTGTCCCAGTGATACTTCAGAGGGTGGGGAAATATATGGTAGTACTGATCCTGTTGTAATCTGGGCCACATAGGGCTAATCTGGATGTGTATGAGAACAGACACACATGCAAATACAAACAGAGCAACATGGCATCTTATAGACCAAAGGGTGCAGGAGATTCATAACGAATAACACTATAACATATATCTTAATAACTGACTTTCATAGTGATAAAAGTTTGAATGCAAACAGGTGATATGATTTACCAGCCCCCACATTTCCAAAGTTCTCCACCCTTCTGTCCTGGAGGAAAAAGGAGGCAACCCTGTAAGGGGATATCCCTCTATTCTTCCATGTCTGCTCTGCCTTTCCTGTTCTCTCAGCTTGCTAAACACAATTCAAACAGTGCAAGCAGTGAGAAACAGAGGCCAACATTAACCCTCAATATAATACATGAAAGAAGGAGAAGTTATGCTTTGGAGCAAAATACATGGTGGCTAGATAGTTTCAGAAGAATTAATGTTCTATTCCAGATTTCACATTGGTAAATTATTTTTCATAAACAACACTTATACATAAATATTATTTATATCTTTTTAAATAATTATAAATAATATATATATATATATATATATATTACATATTTTCCACCATATGACTTACGAACAATCAAACTATTTCACTTAAGGAGACAGCCATCGGATTGGCCCTTGCCTTACAGAGAAATTCTTCCAAACACCTGTACAATGAGTTGAGTGTCCTTGCAAAGGGCTTTAGAGAGGGGGTGGGGGGGTGATTGGGTTGGCTTTCCAGGTGACTTAGCATAAGGGCAGGGTTGGAGGTTAAAGTTCCCTGTAGCAGGAAGTGATTAAAGTCACATATGGAGCCAATGTACTAGCTGTAAAACACAAAACAAAAACAGGCTGCAGTACAAGTCAATATTAGAAAACCTTAAATGTACTCATGCAAAAAGCTGCACTAATTTTCTCCATTCTCTTAATTTTCCTATACAACTTGCATTTGTCTAAACATTTCTAAAAATGTATTTATGCCACTGCATAATAAAACTTGTATGGATTCTGATCATGAGTTTTTTTTTTTTTGTCTATTGCACTAAATAACACACATTATTTAAGATTAATTTTACAACAGAACATGTCTGTGAATTGTTTCTTTTTTGCTGAACAAATAAAAATAATTTATCAATATCATTTACAAAACACAAATGTTACTTTTGTCTCTACATAGCTGAACATTTACAGTTCCCTTAACGCTCTGTGTTATAAATAGCAACGTTTCAACCCTTAAACAACATGCATGCAAACATCTGTAAGCAGTAAGCCTACTTGGGCTCCCTACCAGCATGATTTTTAAAAGGTTCCGGCTTTAAAACCACCAAAATCTTTCATCATGCCTCTCCTATGGGTTAATGTTGCTTTCACATGGTTCTACAGAAAGTTGCAGAGTTAGCTAAGTTTGGTCTGACTTTATGGGACACTCCTATGTTGCTTTCCCCACCCCATTCTTTGATGCACTTCTACCAGTTACCTACACAGTTCAGTAGAAAAGTCGCTAGATATGGGATTAACACCAAAGAATCATCTTTCATCACTCTTACTAAATAGAGCTGAGTTATAAGGGACTATCAGTAGGTTTGTTAAGCAGCAGACTTAACCAAGCCAAAAACCTGGCTAATCAACCAGCTAATATGAACAAGCTAAACCAATAGGAATTTAATGTTAAAACGTTGAAATGCCTGTACTGATCATGCTATGCACAACAAGCATGTTAATTAAAAAACCTCTGCCTAACTCAGCAGAAGTTTTCTTTTTGTTTTGTTTAGTTTTGTTTGACAGCTTTTAAACCATTTTTTAAAAAATTACTATTACTGCATATTTTAAATTTTCCCACTTGTTTCTGAAATAGAATAGAATTTCAAGATTTTTATATATTTTTGTGGCCTGGTGGTTGGGGCATAGAGTTTGCAATCCTGAGGATGTGAGTTCGAAACCCACTTGCACACACTGCCACTCTGGGTCCCTGAGCAAAGCACCTTGACCCCACACTGCTCCCCGGGCACCGCAAATGGCAGCCCACTGTTCCCCAAGGGTATGGGTTAAATGCAGAGATTGAATTCCGTTGTGCTGTATTATAGCAAAATAAATATCTGAAAATATATTGTTGTAACTTGTCACCACCATGATCCCATAAATTATTTATGCTGGATTCCAACATGTTCCCTAAAACTCTGCCTCCTTCAATCGCAGCACAAGAGGCAACCAAAGAGCTGGTCATGGGCCCTTACAGGAGGGAAGGAGGCTGAACGAAAGAAGAATAAAACAGAGAGAATCTGAGCTTATACAAGCCTTTTGCAGACTTGCCAATGACACTGTCAGCTGGAGAAAGCCCACACTCTCCTGTCCCATCCACACCTGCCAATTTCCCTCTCGCCTCTTCCTGTCCTTCTTCCCCTCCCGAAAGGGGGATCAGCTGACAGATACATCCTGGAGAGCTTCAGAGGCTTCCTGGCTGTGTCCAAGAGCCCTTCTGGCCCCTGGCCTCAGCCGGATGAGCAAGGATGTAGTGAATTACTCCCACAGCAGCCAGAAATGCTACATGAAATTCTGGCAAACACTTACAAACAAGGAGGGATTCTTAACATAAAAAAAAAAATATGTAAGAAAATAAAAGCCTCCTTCATTACCTATTTGTTTTTGCCTTTGTGGTTTATATCTTTTTATCTCCCTATTACTTTAGTGATTTAAGTCCACTAAGCGCACGTTTAAGTAGCCTGGGGATTGACTAAAAGTGCAAGGACTGCAAAAGTAATTATTGGGGCAAATTGGACCCTTAGGGCTTTAAAGGTAGCTCTTTGCAGGCACCCACATGTGCATGGATGAAGTAAAGCATTGAGGAGAGCTGTTATGCAACTCTGTCATATATCTTGAGACCTGAAGCATGCAAACTAAAACTTCAGTTCAGCAATGTGTTTACTCGTCATGAAATCAGCTGTGTATGTTGAAATATCTTTATTTTTTCACGTTTTGCCACACTATACATTTCCTATTCCTTTATAATAGTTCAAGACCAGGTAATATATTTAAAATATAAGCAAAAGGAACAAGGGGGATATAATTACAAAACCACCTGTAGCTGAAGATACAGCTGCAAATCTTTTGATGTTTGTCTCCACCAGTTTTGCACATCTAAAACTTGAAGTATGCCCATTCTTTTTTGGAAAACTGCTTAACCCTGTTTATGAACATCCTTTTTTTTAAGTCTTGCTACATATTCATAACATGGTTGAGTTTGGAAATTGGTTGAATCATTTTAATCCAGTTTTATCCTAATCACTTCATCGTAGAACTGATTGTAGGTGTCCTGCTTAAAAGTGACGCTCCACTCCAACCTTAAATCTTTGTAGCTACTAATAGATTGTCCTTCAGGAATATTATGCATTATCCATTTTCCCATCAGAAGATAAAGAGAAGAAATTAACCAAATAAGAAGATGGGGCCTCCTTCAGAGGTATATGTAATGTACCTAGCCGGTTCAAAACTGCATATGGTGCTTATAAATTACTGTCTAAAGATTTTAGTTCTTTGAAGGCTTCACAGGTTTGTTTCCAAACATGAGTAAACAGAAAGCATGATATCCATTGATGTGAGGTGTTTAAATATAACATAAATATCAATTTAGTTACACTTTGCAATTATCCACTAGGCCAACATTGTCTTGGTCAATCAAAAAAAAAAATGTAACGGGTATGTATATGCTTGCTTGCCGTGGTATGCAGAATCTCAGGTGAAAAAGTCAAGCCCAAACTGGTGTGATCTTGGTGAAACCTTTCAAGCTCTGGTTTCAACAAACTGTGCAATATGGCATAAGCATTTCTGCTAGCTTTTCTACCCAACTCTCTGCTTCTGATTAACTCCCCTGACTCCACGTGGAGGGAGGACCGTTTTAATAGTCCTGCTTTATAGGGGGTTATACTACCAGGAGCTGCACTGCCACAGGCCCTGCTTCTTGATGACTTCAGCATGGGAGCTTAACTATCTCTCTCCGTCTCACTCAACATCTAAGGCTTGTTGTTTGACTCGGGTTTCATTGGTGATTAAGCTAACAGATTCCTCTGTAGACAGACTTCTTTGTTTCGTTGGTTTTAAGTCTTAATCAGCTCTACTGAGTTAGTCTGGACCGCCCCTTTCTCTGCTGACCTTGTCAAAAACGAGTGTGCATGTTGACTTTACAAGAAAAGGTACAGAAAATCCACGTTAGCATTTCTTGGAATATAAAGTCCTTTTTTTGTTTTGCCTGGCTTTTAAACAGACTGTTTAAGTAAGAAAATGCCATAATCTGTGGGACAACAGTTCTTTCCCACGTTAGCACCTCAGATTTGGGAGCCGATAGCGCCTGGCACAGGCAGTTAAGCTTGGTGCCTTTACCCTGCCTTATTAATGAAAGCTAAGTGTGAACTGGCAGGGACACACTGGAGGGCACTGATGGATGAAAAGGGTTGTGGGATGAAACCGGAGGAGAGAGAGATGAAAGAGGGTACATTCTCCTAGTTGGAGGGTGAAATTGACCAGTTAGTAAGAGGCTGGGGCAGGTGCCACAGGCAATGCCAGGAGTTAAAAATCAAGTAAAATAATTCAGATACCCTAACATTTGTCTGTTCTTTCCAAAATTTCCTGTAAGTCAGTAAAATTACACAATAAATTAGGGAATTGTTGTTACTTTTTTTAAGATTCACTGGTGATGTTGACATTCCAGACTTTAAAACCTCTACTGATAATCATAAATAATCAATAATTAGCTTCAAAGCACAGCTGGATTTTTTGTGTGCTTGCACAGTATGGGTAATTCAGGTCATAAATAAAACAGACTCGACTTATCCTGCCCGTCAGAGAGCGATACCAACTGAGTGGTCGATAAGGCAGCTTCATGTGGACATAGTCCGCAGATGACATATATGGACAGAATGTCTTTTGATAAACTACTGCGCACTGATACACTATCTTGGTTAAAATAATGGCTTTTTTTTTACCCATTTGAAAATAAGTAAACTGAATAAAGGTAAAGCAAGCTTTTAAAGAAAATTAGCTAAGAGATTTTCCATTTAATTGGAGTTGGAGCACAATCATTTTGCTGGCCATTTTTTTATTTTTTTTTATTCATTTATTTTGTGGCTGTACATAAATCATGTGTTAGCAAACACAACATCTTTTCAAGAAGGTGTTTATAGTATATGCAGCATACTGCAGTCACCACTAAGTACATCAGAGGAACTCGCTGTTTTTAAGGAAAGCACATTGCAACAGGGTAAAAGATCAAATCACTGGCCTCTCTGTTTAAGGTCTATTGACCAGGATCACAGGTGGAACTGACAGTATTTAGCACTTATTTGAAAGGGAACAATTATTTGTTACATTTATTACAATTTGGGCTAGCCAGATTTGTTTACAAAAGCATACCTTTAACATGAATGATGTAGATTTTTGGGTTTATGTGTATTTCTCACTAAAAAAACAACAGTTAACGTAATTGACTCTAATCCAAAAATCAGGAAAGTGACCATGAACAAACTAAATTAAAATTACTTATGCATTGCTGGGAGTTAGTCAGAGAAGTGTTATCTTTACCTCCATTAGATATACAAATATGCAACTATGTTTAAGGTTAAATATCTGAATATTTTAAATATCTGAAAGGGAGCTGAAGCTAGTTTGAAATGAGCCTTAATACCAAGAGGAAAAGCTGTTAGCTGTTTTCTTCTAGAGCTTTTTCAAATCCCTTATCTCAGAGTTCAATGTGAAACTGTCATTATCATAAGGCCAAAACATGAATTCATGTTCAAACCATAAATATGCATTAAATGTTGGTTGAGTCACAAAAAAGTTAACTTATTTCACAGAGAAATATGCAAAAATGTGTTTTGTTGTGGTGTACTTACAACCCCATCTTTCATCTCTAATTAAATAAAATTTAAAAAAGGAAATAGAAAACCTTTGACTTCTAACCCTTAACCCCAAGTTAACTCTTAAGTTCTCATCATTCCCCTACATCCCACCTAAAGCTCATCTTGAAAAGAAACTAAGAAAACTAATAGAGTGCATTAGGGCTGCAACTAACGATTATTTAGTTGTCCTAAAGTAAGCCCTAGAGTCCATCCTACCTGATAATAAAGAGCCCGATGTACAAGTTTGACATACATTGAAACAGTTACATTTCAAATTTATTGTAAATGTAAACAACCAATAATCCAAAATTCAAAATCTCTTCTAAGAAGTATTGAAAGAGTGTCTTCATCAAATGTTAGGAGATGAAACAGCACTAGGAATAGAAGGAGTTTGTGAAACAAGAGGACCTCCATTTAAAAAAGTAGTGCAGCTTTCAGGTTGACAATATCTACACAGTGGCTTTGGTGAAGTGATGTGCTATTGTTCTACTTCCATTACCACTCAAAGCTGTTGCTAAGCAGTACACTGAATGAGTAGAGTGAGCAGCTACCAAGCTGCTATCATGGCAAATACATCCACTGAGTTTTGGAGACTTTACTATGGTGCAGATTCTAAACCATATTTACTGTAACTCTCATCTTGAAGTGTTGAAATATCATATTCAGAGTTTAAATGTAGTCCAAATTCCTTTGGTTCTTACAAATGGTGGTATACAAAGATGTTCTGCCAACGTGTGTGGCTGTTAAGATCTCTAAGTCATAGGTAAATATCAACTAAAAGCTCCAATCACAGTAAAAAGAATATACCCAACATTTCAGATGCTGTCTCATATCCTCATTCAAAGCCTTTCATGTTGCGTCTTTCCTTTAAATGTGGAATGCTTCTTCTCATCAGCCACAGTACAACAGGGAAGCAGAGGAAGTGATCTCACGATCAATTGTTCAAGTGTCCCTGAAGCAAATACAGTCAAAAACACACAGTCATCTCTAAGCTCTTTGGCCAGACAGTTTCACCTCTCTGCCAGAAACACCCACAGACAGCCCCTGGTGAGTGCTGATGTTCTGGTGTGCATTAGTACATGACTCAATAGGAGCAGGAGTAGAACAAGTGATGGTTTTTTCCTGCTGGAGGAGCTTCCTGTTCTAAGAAGCAAATGCTGCTAAAAATACTTCTTAATGATTGTCCAGATTTGCATTTTACTTGAGGAGAAAAAATAAAAACAGGATGAGCAAGAGAAAAGGAGAATGCTCAGTTAATGGAAGCAATCCACCAAAGGTTGACGACATCCCTTGCCGTGTGGGGGATATTTAAATCTGAGGGTAATGGATCAGATAAATCTTCTTGGGAGACAAATAAACTCCCTTAAAAAGCTAAAGCTGTGAGTCACTTGAACCAGAGGCGGCTCTGTTTTTATACCCGTTGTAAACATACTGACAACAGCTAGAAATGCTCTGTGCCCACTCTAGTGCTCTATTTTTTTGCAATCAGGATTAAAACTGTCACTGACTGTATAGCCAAATATACTATAAAACTAATGTTATTAGGTGTTGACAATCTGACATCGCCCAAGTGTGTGTCTGTGTGTCCATATTAGGACATTACATTGACTGTCAGACATTTTAGTTAGTGCATTTATGGCTAACCCTGACATTTAGCCTAATCATAACCATTACCAATAAATTGCTAACCCTAACCTTTCATAGCATACCTCTAAACCAACCACCCAACATGAAAACAGGACCAACATGGTCCTCAAATTAATAAATATACCACAAAAACTCATAAATAGGTAACAAAAACAAGTACAAACAGAGAGACACACACTCACTCACTCTCTCTTTATTGCTACATTGTTGTTCAATAAATTGCTGAGTACTAAAGTCATGTTTTCCATCTTAACCTTCATTCTTAGGTATGTTGAACCAAAGGACATAATTTTCTCCAGTCATCATAACCCTCTTGCCCAGTCTATTCTGGTAGCATGTACACAGTATGATAAGAGAAAGAAAAAAAATTCAGGATGTCTGATGCAGTTTTGTGGTTGATAGAAACTATAGAGAGACTCAGCATAAACAGAAGCCTAATGGATTGATGGGCAGAACAAAATCTGTAGTAGTATCACACAAAACTTTTCATGCCCCTCTAATTATTTCTTTTTTGTCATGTCAAAAACTAACTTGAATTTGTTTTTGATGGGAGATTTTATACAATACATATGCTTTATTAAAAAAGTAATGCATTTTTGAGAAGCCGAAGGAAACTTCCTAACAAATAAAAATAAAAGTGTTCTGTGTCCCATTATTCTATTCAAATCCGGTGCAAATAACCCAGCTTGTACATTCTATAGCTGTAGCATAGATAGAGCTAATTAATCTTACTAATTATCTGAATTAGTTAAAAAATGTCTTCAAAGTTAACCCAGCAGATTAATTGCATGTGAGGACATCATTTGCACTGGTTCTGTTTACTGGTCAACTTTTGGTAATAAACTTGAAAACGAGGACCAAGAAAATTATTGTAAGAAAGCCAGAAGAAGTCTTGTTTGCAGAGTGGCACAAGCCATTAATAGGAAACAGCAAATAGATGAAGAAAAGGTGCTCTAGTCAGAAAAGAACAACCCTGAGCATCCTCAAAAAAAAGTAAAAAGAAACATAGTGGCATCATCAGGTTAGAGCTGATAGGAAGCTGGATGGAGCTGAACATCCGAGGAAGCAGTTAACAGAATTATTTGGTTTAATGAATATAATATAAAACACTCAAGACCTATTATCTCAGTTTGTCATTTCTACCAGCAACTCTAGATTGTAACTCCTGTGCTTGGTACTAAGATTACAACACAGATGATTATCAATCTTGGATGAGAAATACTAGGCTGGATGATTGTTCTTCTGCTGAACACAAGGGTGTGCTTATTATTTGACAAGCCAGTACAAATAGCTTGAACTGCTGGAATAGAGGGGGCAACAATAATCCCCTGATCTTGCTCAGTGCAAGGCCACAACCACATCTCATCCATGCCAGGGTGTCCAGATGGCGGGTAGGGATATCCGCTCCATCTGCCAACCCAGAGAAGTGCAGCAGCCAAGCAGATTACTGCTTCACT
Organism: Cyprinodon variegatus; assembly: GCF_000732505.1. Classification (NCBI taxonomy): domain Eukaryota; kingdom Metazoa; phylum Chordata; class Actinopteri; order Cyprinodontiformes; family Cyprinodontidae; genus Cyprinodon; species Cyprinodon variegatus. The sequence goes on from NW_015150507.1 coordinate 1,569,332, forward strand.
GACACACTGATCTACAAGCATACCTCCACTGTACAAGAGATAGAGAGAGGGAAAAGAGACAGAGGAAGCCTGCAAGCATTTGCAATGACCAACAGGAACATCCTGTCTGTGTTTGCATAGATGTTCTGTAACGTTTCTGTGTGTGTGTGCTCTGCAGGCTCTGGCGTGCAGATGTTGAGAGAAGAAAGGTTTTATTACTTGGGACAAATTTGCAGAGCATAGCAGTCTGGTCAGTGATCTCAGAGTGTGAATTTTTGAAGCAGTACTTGGCCGATGAGGAAAGCAAGTGAAGGCAGTTTCTGTCTGTGTGTTACAGAGTGGGGCTAAGAGGATTAGCTCAACGCCTCTACCTACCCTGGATACCAAGAGCTGTGGAAATCCAAGAGCAACCAACCACAACCCCCAATTCAGGTCAGCTAACACCCCCTCCCAAACACCAGGCTCATCTCTCTCTCCAAAAATATTGAGCTTTTGCGGCATTCCGTCACAGATCATTAACCTTAGACTCCTAGCTTTTTGATGTTTATGCAGTTCAACCAGAATTAAAAATGGAAAATGCTGAGAAGTTGAAAAATGAAAAAGAAACCATCTGGCCAGGCAGCAGAACAGTTTTAAAAAAAATCATAATTATCTCACATAACATCAAAATGGACTATATCATTATTTTCTTTTTATTATATTCAGGTAAGTATCTGAGATTGTTATTATCATAACACTGAAAAAATAGAGGAAAAATGGAACCTAAAATCAGCTGTTAATGAAAAAACTTATGGATCCTCACAATGCAACCTAAGACAAAAAGAATTGATATCAAAGACAAATGCTTGAAGTAAATGCTTTTAATGGCAATTTATCTAGTGAGGAGAGAATGAGGTCTGGAGAAAATTGTGGAGACAAGTAGCAAGAAAATCCAACAAGCAGCCTATAGAGGGGTTTAAAAGTGTTTAAAAATGATGGATTCTGACAAAAACTCCATATGAGGCCTTAAAATCAAACTGCAATTTCTAACTAGTTCTAACTAGTGTTTTCTATCATAATGTCACCGGTATGTGTCAGACAGTTCGTCCAAAGAATAGTGACAGCAGTATATCCCGTTTCATTTAGTGAGCCATACTGTGCAAGTCATTTTTTCAACATTTTACCAGTGCATGCTTTACTTAAATTACAGAACTGTACAGTTGGCATCATTTGTCCCACAGACTAAGCTAACAAGACAACAATTTGGTACTGAGGGCTGTAGAATTATTTAAAATACCTAGTTGTAAGTAGTTATAGGACTTTCACAATTTGATGTTTTGCGATGACCCAAATTCAGGACACATGTAAAAATCCACTGGTCATGCAGCTAAAATTCAGTAGTATGACAGTAGCTCTATGCCAATACCACACATGTGGAGGATAGAAGCAATCTTAAATCTTATATTATGCCCGTATACATTTGTCAATGGGTACTAACTGGACAGTATGCTCTGCCAAGGTAAAAGGGACACAGATGATAATCATGCACAAGCAATTAGGAGAAATCAATTGACCCAACAGTACCTTTTTTAGACTATGGAAGAAAGCAGAAGTGACCCAGATAGACCCCAACCATGAACAAGGAGAACCTCCAAACCCTGTGTAGAAAGATCCCAGCCCAGGTTTTAAATCTATGACGTTTTTTGCTGCAAGGACACAGTTCAAACAACTTGCCTTCCAGCTTCTCACAAACAATAGCTGTGGTTGCCTTGGTAATCTGGCTGTTTACTTGCACTCAGCTAACCTACATTCCCTGCATAGTGTATCTTATTAAAAAAGATGGTCATTTCATCCTTTTACCATCTATATTCCCATTTAAAATGTTTCTGTAATATCACGAAAATAGATCATGTATACAATATCAGACACTCCAGCTGGAAGTACCATCTCATAATTCATAAGTGTTTTATTTTCTGTTTTTAGGAAAGTGGTAGGTTTGCAAAACAGTGGAAATTATTATCAATTATTAAGTTTTCATGTCATCATTTCAGTCTAATCTAAAGCCAGACACACAAGTTTGTGGCTCTATGCTGAGGGTGGGGGAGAGGCTACTGCTGACCCGATGTAGGACAACAGTACTTTGGAGAAGCGCGCCAGAGAGAATGAGTAGCTACAGGGTATGGCTAACCCCTAGAAAATAGCTAGAGGTGAAAGAATGATAGTAGGGGATCAGAGTAGCCTGTGGGCAAACAACGCGGCGGAGCGGGGAGAAAGGGTGACTGCGGGCCAGTGTCTATGCTGGAGGTAGGATGATGACACATCCTTCTTGGCTAAATTCAAACAGATTTTTTTTAAAACCACCTAAAAACCTCTTAGCAGCCTTCCCCTCAATCCTTTGTCAACATTACTTTCTCTAGCTTTCATTTCAATTAAAAAAAAACTCATCTCCACCACCTCCTACGCTAAAACAGTGGTCAGTTTATGATACTTTATCTCCTATAATTTTGATACATAATAATTCAATGTCAATGTACATAAGAAAGCAATTGAAGGATTCATGGATTTGTTGCTGTGATCGGCTCCCAATATCCTGATCAGTGCATTACTACTTTTAAGTATATTTGCCCTTGAATAATCAAAAAACAAGGTGTAGAATCTTGAATAGTCTAATATTAAAACATCCCAGCTATATGCAGGGCCTCAAAGTTCCAGAAAGTATGGGTTTTGAAACATGAAACTTTCCTCACCACAAGATTAAAATTCTCTAAATACACCAATTTTATAAAGTTTTAGCAAATTAAAAACATTATTGAGCCCATATGAGGACTTCTTGTTTTTTGCAGATTCAGACACGCCTTCAGACACAGACCGATCAACACAGCTTGGAGAAACTGTCAAATGCAGTGCCAAAACGGCTGGCAGCCAACTCACACAGCTGCTCTGTGGATCTAAAGTCTTAAAAATCTAAATATAAGCAAAAGGAGTCCAAACAGGAGCACAAAGAGAGGGGTTTTTAGACTTCTATAGTGGAACATTGTGATTGGTTGAATGTTTTTTAACCTAATATAGTCAACATGGGTTCTAAACAAAAGTCTGTCAGCAGAGTGAAAGAAAACATTAAAGTCAGGACAGGAACTCATAAAACCCATTCTTATTCCTGACCTTCTCCCTGGACCAGTTGGACAGTACTGAATAAGGGGAAACATTGCCTGCCTTGGCAAGGAATAACAGGGAAGCGTGCATACTCTTGAGTGTGGGAGAGTTAAAGGGGTGAAGGGTGAGCGTGTTAAATGTAGATTAAAGCAGGCAACAAAAGAATGCGATGAAACCTCCAGCTGTGCCAGCAGCTGCAAACTCACCCCTAAGTACAAGAAGTGGATCAGGGTGACGGCAATAGCGGCCAACAGTTCATAGAACCTCTACCACCAACCCACCCATGGTGTGTTCAGCCCTATACGGCTTTATGGAAGACACTAGGACATGTATGATATCTGTAATGACACAGACCCAAAATACATCTAAAAGAGCAAGCAGGCAGCAGGTAAAGAGAAACAGCCCAATGGACAGATATCAGACAGCAAAATGCAAACAGCTTTTTGCTGTTTAACAGCTGATGTGTAAAAAGTGCAGTGAACATTAATGAGGTGAGTATTTGTGCTATGCTTATTTTTGCTTTTTTTTTTATATAATTCTTTTTAAATGTAGCAGTAGTCAAATGGTTAAAGCGGCCAAACTGCAGTCATGGAATCAGCAGGCTGATCATCAAAGATCACTCCTGACTAGCACAGGCCTGGTCCAATGAATATCGACATTCCTGCAGCCAAATTAATTAGAGTTTGGATCAGGCAACAAAGAAAACAGATCCCAAAGGAGCAATTAAATTGAAATGTCACTCTGGTTTAGAGTACCTTAAAAGCATACCGTGTTTACTGGATTTTCTTAACCATGTAAAAAAACAAAATCAAGGTGGGAAATAACTGTCAAAAACCCCTTTTGTTTCCTCACTTCTGTTCATTGCCGAACAAATACTGGGTTTAAAACATTAGCCTTTACTTTGCATATCTAAAAGGTAGTATCCTCAACACACCCAGCCTGGATTTGAATCCCAACCCAGACAGACATTTATCGTTTGCCCAAACCAACCATAATAATGGGGGAAGGGTACCAAAGTTTCTCTTAAACTGACTAAACACCTGTTATTTGAAAAAACAAGTCATATTTTTACCAATAAAAAGTGTTTAAGACTTTGATCAAAGAGGAGTTTCTAGGTTTTTCAACTGGTTCTTTTTTCCTCAAGGGTTTTAGATGTATGTATTTGTTAATTAATAATACTTCCAGGATATATTATCTAAGGTGCAAGGTTTTAAATTTCTTTTATCCTGAACATTTTTTACTAAAATCAGATTACAACAGACAAAAAAGGGAATCTAGAAACTGGCTTGAATAGACTGAAGACATGCCAACTTCAATGTGGTCTTTCTGTCAAGTGCTGCAGATTGTCCATTTTGAATAAAATTGTTTGCCTTTTCCAGCAAAAAAAAAAAAAATATATATGATGGCCTCATAAACTGGAGTCAAACCTCACAAATTCTCTATGTTGGTAGGACTACAAACAGGAAACCAATCCTACTATCACATGACAGAAGGTTGATGACAGTTCAACTTCTAAATACCTTTTGCATTAATGTTTTAAATGATTTATTAATTTAATGATTTTATTATTTGTTGTCCACATCTGATTCCCAGTATTAGCAAAGCCAATTTTAAATGATCAGTTTCAAATGATCTTTTTTTGAATAGTATTAGTTTTCTAAAAATTAATTTTGCATCCTCTACTGTGATGTTCTATTCCTGTTTGTCTGTTCTGTGTAAACATGTCTGTGCATTTATACAAGTCATTAAACTACATGCCAATCACAAAAAAAGCTCTAAGTTCATGAAGCACCAAAGGAACCTTTTGTGTGAGTTCCGCACACATAGGATTAACCAAAATGTCATACAAAACTTTCATAGACAAATGATCCACAAGTAATAGCCAAACAGACCCAAACATGCTTACATTAGCCTAGCACTTAAACTGCTACATATTTTTTTTAAATTAATAACAAAAGCAGCTTAACTGAGGACTGCAGTTGTGTGTTGGTAAAAAATTATTACTATTGCAGCATCCAGAATGTTTGTGAGGGAGATAAATGGCATTAATATAGACCCTACAGTGTGCTATTTTACTACACTGCAAAGCTACTGAATATTCAAGCATATGTTTGCACGGATTTTAATTCAGTAGATAACTAGAGATATATCACATCTAGCCATCTACATATTGCAGGAAAAATTGTGACATTTGCTTAATGATACAAGTTAAATATATAGGCTGCAAAAGGTGATTACAAAAATTCATGGAAGATATGTCATCTATATTTAATGTTGTTTCACTAACTTAAAAAACAATTAAATGGTCATCTATAAAATATTTTGATTTGCATTTATAGTTTCACTTCCAACTGCAAAGAAATACTTGCAGGAATTATTGAGTACACTTAAATATTCCAAGCACCATTCATTAAATCTTTACATTTCATTACCATTTCTGACATCAATGTTTCCAACCCTCAATGCTCTAATAAAGACTGCAGTCAACAATGTTCTACAGTGGTAACAAGACTGTGATGATGGGAAAAAAAGGGGAGTGACGTAAGTGAAATGTAAATCAATTGGAACCGATACAATCTCAATATTCTAAAATAGCACAATGTCATATTTTCCTTTTATCATGCAGCCCCGAAAAAAACTGAAAGCTCACTGTTGTTACATGATAAAAATAAAGCCTCAGTCCTTTTTAGCAACTGACTGCTCTGTTTGGGTCTAGGCCACGTTTCATTAGTTCCCCTTAATTGCTCTGAAAGTCTCTCATGGCTCATATAGTCTATGGCCTAAGAAGGATGACATTAATCCTTAGGTTAATGTTGCTAGCAGACAAGCAAGGGAGTGAGTGGGTGTATGAGTGACACACTTACAGGGATGTTATGCATCTCCAGCTGCGAAACTCAGTTTGCTCATCTCTCTCATCTCTCTCTGGGCCATCTATCATTTGGCTGTCTTGACTTCTTTAACTGCATTCCCTTCCTTTGAAGTCCTGCCCTATAATAGTCCATACCCCCAATTTTTTGGTGCACACTACAGGCTGGTTAAGCCAAGTCTATATTACTTTGTCTTGTAAAACCCTTTTGCATCATCTAAAGGAATTACTGTAATAATGGAGATAACTATGTTAAACTAAATAAAGTTAAAAGTGTATTAGAGAAATGGTTATCATGGTGAGTAGATGGTGTTGTTGAGATCCCCTTTATGCTTGTAAGACAGGCTGGTGCAGCTACAGAGTATTTGAAAGCACACTGGTATGTGACCTGTGGGGTCAGGTAGCCGGCTACCAGCTGTCACACTCTAAACATATATGTGTGTGTGCAAGCATGCTTGCATCTAAGCCCATGTGATTGTATTTGAGAGTATGTCAAGAGCCTTTGCACGCTCATGTGGGTTCGCTGGATTTTTTTTTGACCTACATACTGCTCTCGACGATCGGGTCCAAAGAAATCTGTGTTAATCAGCGGCCCTCTGCCCAGCCTCTTTGCTGTTGCAAGCAGGTGACAGAGCATATCCGGAGACTTCATTGAGAGAAAAACAAAAAGCTCAGATTTTTATTTCTCTTTGTTGCTTCCATTATCTACTTGGTGTGAGAAAATTGTGATCAAAGATTCAGGCATCATTATTATTCAGGCATGCAGAACTGCTCCCTGGATGAAGTGAAGGGAAACAAAGGAATATTATTTATTCTTTAAAGATGTGACTTCACAAATCACCACTTATAAAGAAAAACAAAAACCTGTATGCTTAAACAAACCCATTTGCTTGTCAGCTCTAAGCCTTCGCTTTGCGTTAAGAAGTGAATGAAAAGGCTCATTGTGTTGGGAATTTCTGATCCGATCCAAGGTATTGGCTCATGGTTCTGGTGGAGGCATTTTTCAATTCTGGTAGAGGGAGTCACTGATTACAATCCTACCACTATATCCCTGCTGTTGGTGCTGCTGCTAATAGAAGCGTGCTTCTATAAGCTTCTTTATATCAAAGATTTTAGATGCAGGCCGTTATATTTTATTAATGTTTTAGCTGATATCAGACCCATCTCTATTATCCAATTCACACTTGGACATCCCTAGCCACACTTAATGTTTACGAAGAATGAAACCTTATGGTGCAGTTTTCATTAAAAACATAAAAACTTTCCCTCTTAATTTCAGAATTTAATTGTTTTTTTATTATGTAAGACAAATAAAAAAAATGTGTTTTCTCTATCAAACAATTTTCTTTGCAGCAAGCAAGCTGTGCCACTTTTTGGTAAATAAACAGACTTAGATATTAAAATAAACAAATCCAGCCAAATCTGAGCGCGCAAGATTAATTGCAACCATACTGAGATTTTTAATCATCAATGAATGAGACATGATAAGCTAAAGATGGTGTAATACTTACGCCCCCGATGAATATAACATCATGATCAGCTCATATATTAAAGCAGATGATAAGGTATATAGATAAAGGCTTATCTGACTAGCCTATTTGCCTTCATTCAGTTTTATTTACTTTGTAAACAAGCTTATGTTGAGGTGACATGTTTCTTCTGCTTGTAACAGGTATATTACTGAGAGTATCTCGAATCCTCGCTTCAAAAACGTTTAACTGTCCATTTAAGTCGAAAACATGGGGCTAAATATTATAAGAAAATCTTTTAATGGAAATAAAACACAAGAATTGCAATGGCGATTTCATTTGTAAGATATGCCCTTTATTCTTCCCTCTCTTTCTCATCTGTGTTTCCTACACTGACCTCTAGCATGTAGGGCAATCTCATTTGCATCTGGGGTAAGCATCTGCTGCTCTGCGGATGTCCAAATTGTGAAATAACAAGTTAGGATGTAAAATGCAACTTCATAAGACATGGGATATATTACCCAACTTTTTGCAATCCAATCATTCCTTTTGAAATACTAATATTGCACACAGTGTTTTCTCAATGACAATTCTTTTGGAATACATCTCACCGGCTTCACAATATCGGTGTTATGGTACAAATGTAAATAGATCTTAACTCAATTGTTATGCTGTTTGAATTTAAAGATACTGAGAGTTCACATACATTAGGACTCAGATAAATCTCCATCATATCAAGTGAGTAACAAAACAAAACAAAAGTAAAATGTCCCATGAAGACAACAAATGACTTATTGAAACAGAGTGCAAGGCTGCAAAATATACAGAACCAGTTATTGTCAGGATATCAGGGTGTGCTACAATGCAATTGCAAAGGACTGCTTAGATGTAATAAATGATGGACTACGTTTCATATTGCATGCATCCAATATGTTTGGTCAGTAGAATGTATGTTAACTACTGTTTTTGAATATATATTCCTCATTCAGATATTAAAACTTACAGGTAGGGGTAGGGATATTCTAATATCATTAAAAGAGGAGGAAAGTTTAGCTTAATCACAACCATAGGTGAAATTCTTACCTCTAGAGTTGGTAGCCATATCTGCCACCTTCTGAAAGGCATCTAAAAATGCCACAGCTGCCAGAATAGTAGTCCTGTAAACACAACCGCCTGTTTACTGCATTCTGATGTCACATTAAGCACTGTATAGTTTTCACCTCTGAGGTTGAGAGTTCACATGTACGACTCCTCACCTGAGTTGAGAGTGCAGCTTTGTGGCCTTGGCACTGAAATCTTCCCACACTGGGTAGGAGCTCTGGTGAGGAAAAAAAAAAAAAAACACTGAGAAGTTTGGCAACATCTAAGCAAGGACATTTATGTGCAAAAGTAAATTTCAATAAAAACACAGACATCATTTTTTATCAAAGTAGGAAGCCTGTTCTTATTATTCTTTTTTAATCTGTAGCATCGTGATTGTTTTAATGTGCTTTTTAAATGAATCTATTGAAAGGAATCTGTCTGCTGCTTACATAATAAGGTCAGACAGAGGCTCTTCAATTACTTTTTTCTTGTGCAGGTCAGATGGACTTGTCTTTGAAGAATCTGGATAAAATTTACCTTTGATAATCCCAGTCTGCTTTGAGCTTTAAGTCCAGAAACCAAAACCATAACACATTCAATGCTAGATCCTATTAAAGCAAGAGCTTGAGCCCTGGAGAAAAGAGAGGGAAGGCATAACCCCAGTGTGACTCTTTGATGGAGATGAGCCAAAAAAAGAAGGGTTACACGATCTGACTATATATAGCCAAGATGCAATCTGGTAAGTGTCTCCCTCCTCAGCGCTTCTGGTGTAACCCCTATTCTGGCATTGACAGAGGTTAACTCCCAGCTTTTCTTGGATAAAGCATTTCCCTATGACAGTGATTTAGAGGCTATACTCTTTAAAAAAATACATAAAATTTGCTCTGAGCCTCCCAGTCTTACTGTTCATGCTCTGCTTCAACAGGTGTCTAATTAGTTTGTAAGGTTTGTGGCTCCCAGGGGCAGAAAGTAAGCATTAAGACAGCTGAGAAACCAGGGTGAAAGAAGCGGGCAAAGACATGCACACTATCCAGGAGAGCATGCAAGGATTAAATAAAAGCATTATCCTCATTCCTCAAGGACAAAATCAAAATGTGCCACTCAAATCTGATCGAACTGCTGATCTAATTCAGATGAGTCACTGCTGTCATCCTTTCACCCTTTCACTGACTGTTCTATCACCTCCCACTCCTTTTTATTTCTTTCCCCTCAGCTTCGTCAGACTGTTATATAACCAACAGACCTGTTTGGATGAAAATATTTAAGGGATAGTTTCACATTTTTGAAGTTCTGCTTTGTAGAAGGGCTTCAACTAGTTTCACTTTTAAAAGCACTTCTATTGTGATTTTTGATTTAATCTAGTACCAGTAGATTAAATCATAAAGTATCAAATTCTTTTAAATCAAAAAAGGGAAAAATGCCATTTAGCCCCCTTTTACACGTTTAAAGATGTATTTCTACACACCTATGTGCCCTTTTTCTTGTACTGAACTGCATTAGTTATAATTTGCAATACACAAACATAAAGGTAAATGACTTTTATCACTTAATACAACTGCATTTGGCTTTTCCTTTATATGAAACACACACAAACACTATAATTTGCTTATTTAAAAAGGACAAATGTGTTTGGTCCTGGTTTCAGATAGGCCTGCTTCAAGGCAACTTTGAGTTTTTTGTAGTTAATTTGTTTATTTCAACAGTTTTCTTCCCCTTTATTGAAACCATGTTTATGTTTTTGTGTCTGTAATTAAGTTCAGGAATTATGAAGATAGTATAAATGGTCAGGTCACATAGGCATTTTACCTAAATTACATATAATTTTCTAAAAACTGTGTGTTACACCGTATTTCCATCATCCATACTTCTCACCCTTTATCTGGCTGATTCTCATAAAATAATTGACAAATATCATTGGTTATATACCAACATTAATTGACCTCCTTGTGTCAGTATACTTCTAAATATAAAACAAATATAGGAAAATATCCTTACAAAAGGCAATGGGTAGATAATGGATAGCAATCTAATCTAAATTGTTGGTTATCAGAGCAGGTATAATATATTCTCCTTGGTGGGTATGAAATTAAACATGCATTGTTAGTATGAACCATCCGACTAAAGATGGCAAGCAATAATCACAAACCTATTTGCAATCCACCCTTGTACCACACCTATTGTTAAATTAGTCTATATTGTTATCTGTTTGTGAAAGGTAACCATTTGTCTAATTTAGTTTAATACCCTCTCCTCCCATGTTTTTGAACTGGTACAAAGGCGTCTCACCTATAATCATACATTACTGTCATGAAGGCAAGACTATATCTGGTTTTCATCTAAAACAATAGTTTTGTTCACAAAGCAGTTAAATCGTTGTCATACTTCTACTTATCCTGTACTTGGCTGTCAGTAATGTACTGTTTGAGCTTTAACTTAACTTTTATCAGCTCAACATTCCTCACTGTAGCCAAATAATGAGATCAGAGTGTCCTTATTGTATTTGCATGATGCTCATGCACTTTACTTGTGTTTTAGATAACCTTACAGAGATAGCATTTACTATGTTATGTCTAGAAGACAACTGTTTTGGTCTCTTTAGCATAAATCCAGATTGGTTATATCTGGTCGTTGAAGTTAACGTCAAGTTTAATGACCCAATTTAAAACTGCTGTTTTTGCTAAAGCAAAAATCATTGAATCATTTTCAAAGTGCCCTCTCATTTGCATCGGATGGTTATTAATGGGAATAATAACAACCATTAATCTTTGTTTTATGACAAGAGTTCTCACAAAGTAAAAACATTACGAAATCTTCCCTAAAAAGGAAAATTGTATTAATATATGATACTAGATTCTCTCATATCTTTGTGAGTTTCTTATTTTCCATCAAAAAATTGAGTAGTCCTAGAGTTGGTGTCTGTAGAAAAAGTTCATGCATGAAACCCCTCATAGGGCTGACTGAAACGACATTGAAGAAACATCTACTGCCTTCAAACAGTTTGTATAACAGGTTTTTGGGAACCTGCTGGAAAAAAACAACTAATTGTGAAAGAGCTGGAGACAGAAGGAAGAAATTTAGTAAAGCATAAGGTAACAATGCAAAAGGTTGTGCCTACTGGGAAGTGTTGGCCTAGTGGTCAGAGCAGTTTGCTTGTACTCTGAGAAGGTTGCAAGTACCACACTGCTCCCCGCGCCAGCACAATGGCAGCCCACTGCTACCCAAGGGGATGGGTTAAATGCAGAGGTAAATTTCAGCAATGTGAGATCAATAAAAATCAATTATTATTACTTTGGAGCTTCTTATGTGTCTTGTTGATTAATTGAAGGGCTTTTTTACAGGTTTTACTTCAACTGGGATGGTGACAGTAGAGAACGCAGTTAAATGTTCATATAAGATCCTTGCTCAAATAAAAAAAAAATTTTTCCTTTGTATTTTGGTATCAGAACAATATTTTAATTGAACAACAATAAAAACTGCAATACCTAAACAAACCAAACATAAAATGTATAATTTCAAACTGAAAACATGACAGACAAGTAAAGAGGCATGTAAAACCAAAAAATAATATAGTATTTTTGTAGTATTTTCTGTTGGTTTCGATATTGGCTTAGTTTTCTATATTTAAAATTTTAAACCGTTCCCCTGTTGTTAAAGTACCTGTTACCTCCACTTCCCATTAGTGTTGCGTCGATGCCATTTTTTGGCCCCGATACCCGATACCTGGCTGTGCAGTATCGGCCGATACCGATACAATAATATTGTAAAATAATTGCCATTATGGCTTTGTCAAGCTGCTGCCTACCTTTGTGAAGCAGGAAAAAATCTAATACAAAGTGAATCCAGTAGAACTTTTTATTGTCTACCTGTAATGGGTGACAATAGTTGAAGAAACTTATGGCTCTCAAAATGGTATCGGTGCCCTATTTGTTGATACTCGCCGATACCGATACCACCATTTTAGGGCAGTATCGGGGCCCCGTCCGATACTGGTATCGGTATCAGTGCAACACTACTTCCCATGGTACATGAATGAAGACCTACAATATCTACATTTAATTGTTTGCATCTTCATAAACAAACTGTAAACTGAATGTAAATATAACAGTAATACAACTTTAATAGGAAATATTTTCATAAAACTTTAAGATAATTTGAGACCAGAGAGATTTTGAGGCAGTAGAAGCCACTTTTATTTTAGCAGCCCTCAGACTTCCATTATTCTAAGACTCTGGGACCAACTAATCTGAATTTATACTAGATAAAGAAGCTGAGAGGGTTGTCTTCTGATGGTAATCAAGTGCTATCCCTTTACATCTGTAGAGTTCAGCATGCCTGGGGAATAGGACATCTGAGTACTCCAAGGGAACAGCACATGCAAATAAGGATAATCTCTGTCCGGTCACTGTTCAAAATCAAGAATGCTGGCCTACAATGCTGATGCTAAAAGCTGGTCATGCATGCTTCAACTGCCCAAAAAGAGAGACAGCAATGAGGTCAGACCTTTTGTCTCAGGCCTTGGACATTGATGCTGTGCTGACTAAGGGCTTCAGCCCCATTCATCTGTGCTGCTTATCAATACAAAAACTGCTTCTGTCGGAGAGCTCCAGCATCCCTCCGGTCCTAGCATAACCATAACACAAAGGAAAAACATATGAAACTAAGTAAATGCTGCCAATAGCTGAAAGGTCATTTCATCTGAGCCCGATGACTGAGCAGACTGAAAATAACCCATCTCCATGGTATAAGGTCCCATGAGCTTTGGATCAATAAAAAAATCTTTGAGCCTCAATGCTAGACCTGATTCGTCATTCGTTTGCTTTGCTGAGCGCTTTGCAAGCACCATTTGGGTCCTAAACAATGAGATGGCAGGGAGCTGCCTGCAGGCCTGATGGATATGTTCACACTTTCCATCTGTTGACGAGAACAACAACAGACCACCCTGGAACAACTTCCTTGACTTCCCCCAATACACACAAATACACGCTTCCAAAAGTAACTCCTTCTTATGAAAATATAACACATATATTCTTTAAAAGACTGTTAACCTATTTACCACAAATTATTAACAAGTTAAATCAGTTAAATGACCAATGCCCCTGGTTTGAATTAAACACTAAAACACCATATTGTGAAGATGATTTAATGGCACAAGGCCAGACATCAGGAAGCACAATCAATAACCTCTCATGCCTGTTTCTGCTGGAGAGGCTGAGGTGATGAGAGTGTTATTTCCTTTCAGACCATCCTGCCATGATTAGAATAAAGAGGGAGCAATATCTGGGGTCAAATGTCACACCATCACTTCCAATGGGATAACTCATTATTATGCATTTACTCATCTTCTTCCCTACCTTTTGTTTTTCAAGAGGACACAGGAATTGTTGGGATATTGCTATGACAACTGAAACAATTAAACTGGGTAATTATTTCCCATTAAGCATGCATCTGGGCAGTGTGTGTTTGGTAAACAGCATGGCACACTGGTTTTGAGTGTTGTGGCAACCACTTGCCTCACGGACCTGCTGCACATTATGCAAATAACACAAAGGGAAACATGTCTCATCCCTTGGCCTGTCCTGCAGCGGTGTTTCATGTGGGATGTGGGGGAGGACCCGGTGATACAGACAAAGGCAGTAAAAAAAATAATATGCGCATGCAAAGCCACTGTGCAGAAACACGGGTCAGATCAAAACCCCAGTTTAATTAAATAACTGCGCTTTACCTTCATGTCGTTCACGATGGCCTGGAATAATCCACCCAGCGCTCCGCACTCCTTCTCCACAGACTCCATGGTGTCCAAAACAAACAAACTAACTAAATAAAGCTTTAAGAGAGTAGAAAAAACTGTGCGCGGATCCCAAGGTTCAGCTTTGGTCACTCATTAATCGTGTCGATGCTTGTTTGGATCATCCGAGGATGCGAAGCCGCGCAGCCATGGAGCGCACAAACAAAAAGAAATCAGCGGCTGGGGGCCACCGACTGCTTTCCTCTCGCGTCTCGCTCGGTGGAGGGATGGAGCGGTCTGGTTTGGGACTAAAGCCGCCGGGAAACGTGGAGGACAGACGCGCGGTGGCTCCTCATGATGGAGGCATAAAACGATGAGAGCGCAGGAGCAGGGGCCACCACACGACCGGAGGACAGGGGGGACGCGGAGGAGACGCGCTCTGTTGTTAATGGCACAGCAGATGTCTCGGAGATGGAGTCTGCCGTAATACGATCCATGGGAATGGAAAAGGGGCAGGTCAATTTTTTTTTTTCTTTTCTGGGTGAGGAGGAGGGGACAGGGAGAAACACCCCCCGCCCTCCTTTCACCCGTAGCAAACAAAAGTAAAACCCTGTTCTCCAAGGGAACATTTTCCTGACATGCAAAGCAGGATTTCCTCCTTATTATGTGCGTTTTCAAGCACGCGCCTGGTAATGCTCAGCTGCGCCTCTGTTTTATTCTTAAACATGTTAAAGGATACAGGATTGCACCAATCACCTAAATAAACACAGCAAGGTGTTGGTGACTTTTAAATTAGGCCTTTTTTTATGAACCACAATAAATGTATTATAAAATATTAATAACAACAGGTAATACAACTGTGATAATTGATTAAAGGTGATCACTAAGGGGACACTGAGTATCTGCTCATTTTTTTGGTCCTTGTTCTTCTAGGGTGTGAGAGGCTAAACATTAATATTTCTCTAGCTATGATATGGAATAGAAGTGGGATGATCCATATATGATTTTATATATATATATATATGACCATTTGCAGAACTAAAATATCAATCCATCATACCTTTGTACCTTTCTTTTAAGTGTCAAAACTCAAGGATTGTAGGACTTAATATCCATGAGTCTTTTATAAATACTTTACTGTGTTTATTTTTTAAGGTGAAAATATTTCCTGTACATCTCAACATTAAAACGAATTTGTTGGAGTGGGTAGTACAACAAAGTGAAAGTTCCAGTTTACAACATAGGTGCAGAGGAATAAATTAATATATAATATATAAAATATATATATATATATATATAT
>NW_015150507.1:1584943-1588703 GCF_000732505.1 Cyprinodon variegatus
TATATATATAATTACATAAACAAACTTAGGACTTTATTGGATCTGTTTTTAGCATCTTTAGTTGCTTTAACACTCCTGCTCATGTAACTGGGTTAAGACATTAAGCAATACGGTTAAGTAACTAAAATGGCTGAAATAGATCCAGCAGATGCACACATTGGGGAAAAAGACCTTTTAAGAGTAGTGGTACTGTAACTAAAAGGTGACTTGAGTAATATCATTGTAAAAATTGCTATTCTTACCCGAGTAAAATATTTGGCTATTTACGTGCATATTAATTAAATATGCATACACTTGAATGGACTGGAGCTTCCCCTATTGCCTTCGCTGTATATTGTGGGGATATTGTGGAAATAGCCGGAAACTGTTGGACATTGAAATCAGTATGATAAGTATAATTTTTGCAATAGTATCTTCAACAAAATATTGACAGAATGAATATTGAGCCTATTACAAAAGAAATGAAAGCACAATAAAGAAACTGGACAGAAAGAGGCAACAATATGATAGAAAGACAACATTTTAAAAGAGCACTAGATGTGTTCAACAACTAACAACAATCTGCTGACTTCCCAAAACAGAACCCAGAAGTAGAGTTACAGAGTAGAAGGCGTTTCTCTCAAATAAAACACCTGGGTCAGGGACAACGTGTTCCTCTTGGGGGAGAATTTGTTGTGTCCCAAAAGGGAAAAGCATTCTAACTTTTGTCCTTGGATTATTATTTTTTTAAACATAGAGTGGTTATGCTAACACAATCAAGTAAAAAAAAAAAAGAAAAATTCAGTTATATTTACCGTAATAAAAAAGCCACACATCCAACAACTCTGGATCACATTTATCAGATGTGTACTAATTAACAAAGAGGTAATTTTTCAGAAAGAGTTACAGGCAACAATATTTATAATTTCCATATTTTAATGACTTCTATTTAAGATAGAGCCACAAGGTCACCACACAGCATTCCTGATCCTATCTACCCTGTACATCTGCCACACACACTTCCCTCTCTCATCCAGCACAAGATTAACCTTAATGTAGAGCATTTCACAGCCCACAACTTCAATTTACATGATTTTTTAATGTGGGAAATGTCTGCCATGTATCTCTTTTATCACGTCATCCCTCCAAAGGGTCATGTCACCAAAGTTTATTCACAAAGCAATTACAGGGTCAGTAATTATATCCTGTTCTCTTCCTACAGAGCAGGGGAACCCTGTCTTTGCTTTGGGTATTTATAGAGTAACCAAATACTGTCCTTCCTGTCATAGAACTCATAAAAAAATTCCCGAGCAATAAAAACAGAATACAACAGAAACATAAATGGTCTAAGAATAACCTCAAATAAATCAGAATCATGCTTTAATTTTATAAACTACATTTAGATACTATGCCTGGTTTGGTAACTCCTGCCCACGTGGACAGACATGAGGTAGAGAGACTGAGAATGCAGCCCAGACTTTTTGTGCTCTCACCACAGGATTAAATGGCTTCTCAGCAAAAGCAGCTATAAAACAGAAAATATCTCGACACAGATGCTGACATTCCTAACCACCACTATCAACCTCCTCTCCTGGAAAAAGGGGGATCTAATCTGTTCTCTTCCATACCCCTGATGTGACTACATTAGATTGTTTTTCTTATTTCTGAATGGGTTTTAGATAGGAAAATATGCAAAGGTCTCTGTTTCAGCTCTCTTTTCCTCCACTGAGGCTGAACAACTGAAAGCAATCATCAGCCCCAAACACATCAAGCTGGGCAGACCCACAGGATTTTAGAGGCTTATATAACTGTCTGTCATGGTTTAGCTTCGGGGTACACTTACATCTAATATTGTACAACAATATGTGAACAATTCTAAGCCCTTTTTAACACATCGTCTTTCACCTCAGTGAGGCATTTGGTCAAATACTTCATACCACAAATGATAACATTTTCTGCCTTACCTATTTTACCACTTTATAACCACAAACTTCAAAATACTTATTGGAATTTTATGTGATAGACCAACACAGAGAGAGGAATAATTGGGAGATTAAAAGAAAAAAAGACATTTAAAAAATATATTTTTGACAAATGAATAACCATCTGAATGCCTTTTTTATCTTGAAAAAAACAACAACACAAAACTGCACCACAGCATGATAGTGCCACCACCCTGTTTCACTGTTGGGTTTGTCCATTCTGGGTGATGTGGAGTGAGTTCTCCACATATGGCAGTTTTCGTGTGAAGTAGAAAGCTGGATTGTGGAATCATTTAATAAGACCACCTCATTCAATACGTTTGCAGCCTCTCTTACATTGACTATGGCAAACCAGAATATTACCTTAAGGAAGTGTCCATTTAGACTTTTTCTAGCTGCTTTTCCTCTAGTGTGTGACTATACAATAAATGATAGTCCTTTCAATGGTTTCTTCTATTAAAGTTGTGGATCTCTGCAGCTGTTGCAAATTACCACAGATTTCTTGTATGTTTCTCCAATTAATGCCCTAATTTCATGGCTTTTATTGTGTCAATATTTTAGGTTTGCGATCTGCTTCAGTTCTGGTTATGTTCTCCCTGCTTGTTCCTAACCAAGACTGTGTCACTAAAGCTTTTCCCCTGAATACCTTAATCCCGTGATGTAACATGACCTTCAAGAATATTTTACTTTTAATGTGGTATAAGTAAGTACAAATTATGAATTAAGTATAAAAATTAATGCAAATATTTTTGTTGTTAGTAAACATGATGTCATAGTGTTATGCAAGTAAAAAAAAAAAAAGTTTGAACATTGTGGTAAGCTCACCTGTAGGGGTACGTACATACCACAGAAATGGCCCTGGTTCCCATTAAGAAATGGACAAACATGCTGTGGATGTGGACCGAAAGTGGAGACGTGGTTATTCCAACGCTGCAGACATTTCTGTGGCTAAATTTTAGTCTTATTTTTCCACCATGAAAGCCTGTCACTTAAGAATTCATTTTATTGAATAAATTCAAGCTGTTGTTCTCTATCTAGCAGGGAACAGCAAACTTTTAACAGCTGACTTTTAGGCCTTAACCTATCAATCCATTTTTATAAGGAAAGCAGGAAGTCTGGGTCCATAGTTTCCATTTGCTGAAATAGACTGATAAACATTCTTTCGGTCTATGATTGATGATCCTTTTTACTTTTCCACAGATGTCTGTGATATTATTGTTTGTGTCCTTTCAGCTGATCTCTTACTCAGGGTTCGCCACAGCAAGTCATTTATACTTGCTTGTCAGACTTGGCAAAGTGTTAACCCAAAACAACTGGGATTCAAATGCAGGTACCCTGTGTGCAGTCTACGGAAACTCCATTACTGTAATATTATCGCATTCTCAAAATATTTGTAATTATCCCTCATAATGAACATTATCAGGGATCTAAGAGCTAAAAAGGTGTTCTTGATCAGGGTTTAGTCCTAGTTGAGGAATAATTAGCTGAAAGTAATTACATTCCAGTGAATTCTTCAAACATCTTCAAAAATATAGAAAAAAGTAGTTTGACTTAAAGGACTTTTCTATATGATCTGTGACAGATGAAAATATTTTTAGTAAGTATTATTAAAGCAACCAGGCTGTTTGAGAAATAAAAAAAAACAATGCATGAATTTTCCAGCTTAAATACACTCACCGTCCACTTTATTAGGTACACCTGTCCAACTGCTCGTTAACACTTAATTTCTAAGCAGCCAATCACATGGCGGCAACTCAGTGCATTTAGGCATGTAGATCATGGTCAAGACAATCTCCTGC
>NW_015150507.1:1589570-1719790 GCF_000732505.1 Cyprinodon variegatus
GGGAGATTCGCATCATGGATGTGCAGCCGACAAATCTGCGGCAACTGTGTGATGCCATCATGTCAATATGGACCAAACTCCCTGAGGAATGCTTCCCGCACCTTGTTGAATCTATGCCACGAAGAATTGAGGCAGTCCTGAAGGCAAAAGGGGGTCCAACCCGTTACTAGCATGGGGTACCTAATAAAGTGACCGGTGAGTGTAATTCTTTATCAAATTGCTCTTTTTTTATGTAAATGACCACTCAGGTCTTTTTTAACCCCATATCCAGTTATAAGAATTGTGGGATTTGCTTACTGCATAGTAATGAAGCTAACTACTAATAGCAATAAAAGCTGCTAACATATGTTTCTCTGCATGTTTTTGCAATCAGACACTGTGGCAACAAAGACTAAAATATAATTAAACAGAAATGGGAAAAAAAAGTTTTTCCTGGATTTAAGCCAAGTGTTATTAGCTGGAGGACTGACTTATAGGATTTAGATTTTTTGTTGTGAGAGACCTGGTTTCCATTTCATTACTACAAAATGTTTGAAGTAATTTCTATGCTAAATTATTTTATCTGTTATGTTTTTAAAGTGTCGCATTATGCCATTTGGTATTCATTAAAAGTTTGTAGGGAGGTTAGCAACTTTTAGCTATTCCACCATATTGTATCAATTTTAGTGGCAAAGATGGGTTCATTTCTTTAGTCACAAAAGTTAATAAAAAAAATGTACAATAGGTCTCTTGAGTTTTGCTAATTGATTTGTTAATTTTTTTTATAATGATAGTGGTGGTTCCCCTCCTCAAACCACCACCTTAACATGGTGGAGGGATTTCAGTGCCTGCATGATCCCAGAGGCTAGGTTGTCCCGGGCTTAAATGCAAACAGGCTCTTGGTGACCGGTATACAAAAAGCGTTTAACAATGTCCCCGGGATGAATAAAAAAAAATCAATACATGTGAAGTTGTCCAGTACAGCAGAGCAGGGACCCAACATTTGAGACAGGCCTGGGGTTGGGGTTCATCTGCGAGCACAGTGTGGCTGGGTTCTTCCTCTTGGGGCTGAGTCCTGCACAGCCTGAAGGTGTGAGGCAAGGCCATCCCCAGTGAGCTCACCACCAGCAGGGGGAACCATGTGGGACCAGTGCGACGAGGATTTTGGGGAAGTCAAAGGGGTAGGCCTTTTGACCCAATACGTGGGCACTTAGACCTGCTCTTGTGTAATGGAATGTCACCTCGATGGCGGTGGGGATGATTCTGTGCTTTTGGGGGATGTGGAGTGATATGGACTAGAAATAGACAAGCTCTCCTCCAAAGTAAGCGTATGGTCTGGAAAACAACTCCTCGAGAGAGCAGGAGATCAATAGAAGGGTTGGTGTGGCTGGTGCTATAATGCAGACACTGCATGGTGCAAAAAGGCAAAGCTCTCAAAGCTCAAGCTCGTGAAGGGCTCTCAGTAGTGTCACTTCCCCACATCGAAAGGAGTCAGCTGAGGTGGCTTAGACATATTTTTCAGATCCCTCCCTAAAGGAGGTCCAGAGGAACACTCAGGACACGCTGGAGGGACAATGTCACTTGGCTTGCCTGTGACTGCCTTGAGATTTCAGCAGCAAAGCTGGAGGAGGTATATGTGGAGAGGGAAGTCTTGAAGTCTTTCCTGAGACTTGTGCTTTTGCAACCCTATCCCGGATGAAGTGGAAGACCACAAGAAGAGATGATGCAACAATATTAACAATTCTCAAAGTGTGTACAGAGGGGCAAATTAAGAATTTACTCAGCGGTTGTGGAATTCTCCTACTTAGAAAGTTAAGTCTATACTTTTCATCATAGGTACCGGTACGCTTTAACTATGAGAGACAAAAATTATGGAATTAGATATTGGGTTTCAGATTAAGGAAGATTAATAATAGTCTTGTATGTCTTCTATTTTCTTTCAATTATTCCCGCAGTTTAATTGTTCTCAGCAGCCCGCTTGCCTATTGTAGATTCACTCTTCCCAGCCTGGTGTAGGTCTACAATTTTCTCCAAATTACCAGTTTGTGACAGGTATCTCACTCAAATATATGATACTTTTTCTTCCATCATAATTTACTACAAATAAATTCTTTAAATATCCTACCATGGAATTTTCTGGATGTTTTAATAACCTGGTCTCTCAGAATTGAAGTGTACCTATGACAAGAATAACAGACCTCCCTTATCTCTAAGTAAGGACAACTTTCACACTCAGGGGCTTTTTTTGCCCCACTGTATTTGTTAAGAGAAAAGAGCAAATGAACAAACATAAAATAGTTAAGAACAATAATCTATTTGTTAAACAACCAACTGACTTCCATTATTACTGTGTTCCAGGAAGACCTGAGAATCTCTTTAGCATATGAAAGGAATCTCTGAAAGTGGCCAGAATACACATGTCAACACATAACAGTTCCATTTAAAGTTGTCCTCAGAGAACATTGAAATCTTTGGTATGCATTCTTTACATTGCTTGTTCCATTGGAGTCTCTTAACAACTGTTGGGAAACAAATGAAAAGGGTAATGTAATCTCAACTTCTGTCTTGTGGACTTAATTATCCAATGCAGTCACAGCTGTGCATCTGCTTAGGATTCAGTGACATTGATTTTATTTTTAGTGTAAAGATATTTTCTTACCTTCTTGAGAGTCTGTGATTTTTTCTCTGTGGGTCCTTGTTTTATAATGATAGTAAAAGAGTTAATAACACATGTTCTACGTGGAGAGGGCTGAAGACAAGAGGATCCACACAGCCACAGAGATGTACAAGAAAACAAATGCAACAAAATAGACATGCATCTAAAAAACATTGATACAGGGAAAGCTTAATTGAATTTAATTTCCTTTGTCTCAAACACAGGAAATAATAGTATCCTATTAATTATTAAGTAAGCAAACAGAAAACTAAAAGCTCTTTCACCATATAATCATGGAGATGTCAATTTACCAAAGCAAAGTACAATGTAGGTTAGAAGTTTATATACTGTTATCATTGGCATAAATATACTATGAATATAATTTCTGTGAACTCAGTTTGTTTCTCAGGGTATAAGATATATTTAAAACAATGTGGTAAATGTTATCTATATTACCGGTATATAATATTATATTATATTATATTATATTATATTATACGCTATAACACCCCAAAGAACCACAGTAGCTAAGGCCCGACATGACCCCGAAACTACTGGAAGAACAGAGTAACTGTCCTTATCAGAGCAAGTTTTCATCTGAATGGTCTGAGAAGAAGCTGGACATAAATAATGCTGCTTCAAAACAAAATCTTTAAATCCTGACTGATATTCAGAAATACTCATGTGGACTAGTATCCTCCTCCCAGAATAACAGCTTAAAGTTGGACATAACCGGATGCTCAAACAGGTCAGCTAAATACTGTATACTTTTATATGCATTTAGTGCATTAGGTCAAAAGCACCAATAAAAAACAATTAAAACCTAATATTTGTGCCAATGAACTTTATATTGCTACTATAGATTTAATCTGACATTTGGAACCAAATAAACATCCAGAGTCATGTACAGACTTAATGATACCATACCAAATGAATAAATAGTGTTGCATATAAGAACCTAAGATATAGAGATGGACAAGAAATTGATTGCTTCTTACCTGGCCGCCAAGCAAAATTTCAGTCAGTTTTTCACTATTGAATCCTTGAATCAGTGTATTTTATCCGTAGGAAGGACCTGACACACCATATTTAAGTAATAAAAGTGGGTAATAAAAGCCCTCTCACTCCTGACATACCTTTTTGATTCATTTCAACTCAAACTGATGCTCTCTGATGAAGAAAACGATAAGGGCTAAAGGTTCAAGTGTATTTATCACCTCTTCAGCTATCAACATTCCTGTCTTTGCAGAGAGAAAAGACAGTTTCAAGTTCACCCCATGTTATTTTCATCATATTCAATTTGTCATGCAGAGCAGTGAAAGTTGAATATGAGTATGCATCCTTGATTCTAAGAAAAGACTGAGAGGATCCAATGACTGTAGTGAGATCCACAGAGATGTGCCTCCCCCTGACACATAAAATAAACACAGTTATAACTGACATTCCAGTCTAAGAAAGGAGGGTGACCCAGGGCAGATCATCGTTTGAGCATTGCTGCCATTCCTCACAGGCTCCATCTGAAGTCAGTGTTTAGAATCCTGATCTGTCAGTTGTCTGCATGTTGGAATCATTTTTTCACATTTTACTATGTGCCAACTACACGTGTGAATGGGTCATATTGGGCATTTATGTAATAGACCAAAATGAAATAGAGCATTTTGATGAATCTTAAGAATTGTTTATATATTCTTTATTTTTAGAAATAAAAATTTATCTTTACAGAGTTACATTAATCTTCCATGAAAAGAACAGCTTTCAGTTTTTTTCTACCAGCCTTGCTTTCCTTGGAACACTGGAAGTTCTGTCCACTTTGCCTCCAGTATTTAATTAGATTTACCTTGGACTTTGACAAACATTATAGGTTTGGTTGCATGTCTTGTTGCTATCCTGGAAGATGAACCTCTAGTACGGTCTTAAATTATTTAGAATTGTTGACAACTCATCTTGTTTTTTGGTATATCCATCTTACAACTTTGAACAGATTAAAAAACCAAAAGTATCACCTCAGCATGACACTTCCAAACATGTACTGTGGGAATAAACTGTTTAGGGTGTTACTTATCGAGCACATTTTTACATCTAGAAAGTTGCACTTGGTGAGACATCGTGTTTTGAGAATATATATGATTTCAAGAAGTCTTACCAAGTGCAATTCTGTTACTGCACTGGCAGATTATAGATAAATAATCTAACAGAATCCTATCTTGCTTAGTATATCAATCTCAAAATAATTCTAATCAAAACATTTTGGCCAAGAGGTAAGAATTCGTTCGAAGGGCGATTTTTGCCCACTGTGATTGTTAGGAGTGGTCTTCCATTAGGGTTATCAAAATTGCTGTAATTTTGTCATTTGGCAGAACCAGGAAAAAGTCTAACACAGAGTTCATCACCAAATTTGGAGCTGACTGTTCTTCTGCCATCACTCCATTCCTTCATTTTTCACAGATTTGCTTAAGAATATGGGCTCTGATTGTTCCTGGCATTCTGCCATTAAGAAAATGTTAATATTTATAATATTATTAATGACATATAATATTTATTCAGTTTAGAGGCCTTTCACATTTAAAAGATCCCTACATCAAACTTAAAGGCCAAAGAAACAAACAAATAAATAAATAAGCTAAAATTATTCATCTTATTTCGCAAGTTAGACCAAACATTAATGTTAAAACACATTGCTGAGAAAATTTACCAGATCTTTAGAAAAACTTAAGAAGTGTTCATCAGCTTCAAACTATTTCATGTTCAGATCATTGGATGCAAAACAAAAAAAGCATTCAACACAATACTGTTTCCCAGAGAGCCAAAATCCTGTAAACTGTTCAAATAGAACAAAGGTTCAACAAACAAGTGAGGCAGTCACTCTATGTGCAGCTATGTTACTGTGGGAAGGTTGTGGGGTTAAAAAAAAAGAAGTACTTTCCCACTTGTTTATCTGTCTCCTGCAGGAATAAGAACTCTGTGACTCTTTAGTGAACCAGCAGCACCCCAACCCCATGTACCGTATGCATGTGTTGTGTGTATGCAGCGAAGACACTACAGCCACGGTTTGGTTTGGAAATGCTAAGCCCAAGGAAGGAAGCTCATCCGCTGGGGAGTAACTTTTAGGAGTCAAGGATCTGGAGGTCACTTGAGACAAGCCAGTTAAATTCAACACCCAGTGGTGGAGAATCGCACGGAAGAATGAGCAGAATCTCAAAGCAAACAGGCATTCCTCAAGACTTTTTAAACAGTTGCTTCTTGAGATCATCAATCATATTCATCAGGGGGAAAAACATTAGGTTGCCAGGGGTGCTTTCTGCACAATAAATCTCTGCAACAGCTGCCATAAGAGTTCATTGCATCAAATAAAAAATAAAACTGGAAACAAGGAGATAAACATTTATGTTGTGATACTTAAAAAGATAAGGCCAGCATACATATGATTTGCAAGTATAATGGTTGTTATTCTTATTCAATAAGTTAACCTGACTTTAAGATCACAAATGAGAAATTATAGCTGATTGCAGAAACAAAAGAAACTTAAGGAACCAGTAAAATCTATTAAGGTTAATTTTTAAGGGATTATTCAGTATCTGGGCTAAATTGCAGAGAAGCAAATTTTATATCTAAACAGTTTTTAAAAAGCTGGATCAAAATCAATACAGTAAGCAGCACTTTGCTTGTTTGGGTGCTGCCACCTAGTGTTCGTCTCACATTGTCTGGCTTAGTTCAATTTCTAATACACAACCACTAAAATAAAAAGTAATGCCTTTGCAATAAAAAGATTGAACAGTAACATTTTTCTGCATATCATTTAACCTATAAATAATTGATATGGGATAAATATCACCAAGTGAGTAACAGATGTGCAGAATGACAATTAGATTTTCTTTAATGAAAATTGAAAAAAAAACATTGGCTCTTTTCTCATTTTGCTTCATTTTCTTTATTTATTATTTTGTTTATCAACAAAATTACATAAAAAATACAAAAGTGCAACAACAGAAAGTGTAAAAATGTAGTACTTGGAAAAAGTACAGTTCTAGAGCGGTAATATCCATCTGATTTAAAAATCTGTTTTATGTCACCAAATTTTCTAAGAAATTTTCCTCATTGGAAAAAAAAAAAAAAAGTTTGACTGGTGTTACAAAAATTACTCCATAAATCACTGTAGATATTTTTATACCATACACCATCAGAATTAGCAACAGCCTCTTTCTTTTTTTTCTTTACCAAGGTGTGGATTATTGTGTATAACAAACTGAGAGAAGAATAATTCTGCTCAGTGGTGTTTGTGTTTGTTATCTCTAAGGCCACTGGGAGAGAGAAAAAGGTCAGAACTGGTGCAAATTGACACAAATGCGCAGGTTTTAAAAAATATACTCAAACATCTCAGAAAGGTTGTCAGAAAGTCATTGCTGAGAGGGAAGAAAAGATTATATTAAAATAAAAAGAGGTATTCATATGAGTTCTTACATTTGTTACAGCTTGACTATCTTTGGTGTTTTTACAAAACAAAACAATTTAACCTGAAAATATTATAGCCATGTTTAAATCTTAGCTATGACTGAGTCTTTGGCAGATAATATCCCTAACTTAGTGAATCAGTGTTTATTAAAGGGAACTTGGGCTTAAAGCAGTCAAAAATTTTAAAGTAGGAGTACCTCCATTGTGCCATGGCCAAGCCCTCCTCTTTCGCTGTGTTTGTATAATGTAGTCAAAACATTCTTCTTATTGCATAACTGTTTCTGCTTTTGTTTATATTCTACGAACAAATTTTATTCAAGATTATAAGAATGATTTTTAAGAAATTATATATTTATGAAAATTTAAGAAACCTCTTTTTCACCGATAGAAATTTCACTAATTCCAAACTCTTCATGCTTCCATAATCACTGAAACAAATTCAGTCCCCATATTTTGTGCATTTTATGTTTGTCTTTATCAAGGAGATTTTGGATGTAAATAATAAAATAATTGAAAATGCTCTTTTGTATTTTGTTAAAATAGAATAAAGGTTTATCAAACCTTAAACTAATTTTAGGCAACCATTATTCAGTCCTGAATAATCCACCTGCAGATTGATGTCTAAGTACTTTTTATGTAAAATAAACCAAACAAATAGAAAAACATGAAAAAGGATGTTACTGGATTGAACAGCCTCTTCGGTGATGAGCAATATAGCGCCTGTATCCAAAGTCACTGCTGGTTACATATTAAGTTTTTTCTAATTGCAGAAATTTACATCTCCTACATCTAAGAGAGAAAAAATAGAACCCTTAATTTGCAACAGTAGTTTAAGTACCTTTACTTCAGCTTTGAACATGTGTGTGTGTTTGTGCATGTGTGATGTGGCCTTATCAAAAAATAAAGCACACATTGATCTGGCTCAGCAGTATCGAGATATGTTTGTGCTAGAGCTGCGTCAAATGCAGAAATAACAATAACAAAAAAAGAAGAACATAAGTAACCTTTTGAGATGGAGTAGAAACAAAAAAACAATAGTACCGGAAATATATGAAAAAGGTTAGATAAACTGAGCTGTCAACAACAACTAATTCAAAAAGGAATGTTTGAAAATGGCAAATGCAGCTTGAAAACCATGCATGTGAGGAGCAATACTCTCAGAATTATATATCCAAATGTTTTCTAGACAATGAAGAAGCTGAGGTATTCCTTAAATCAGTTGATTAGACCTTTGAATTTCTCTATTCTGATGTTAAGACAACTTTTAAAACAGTAAAATACTTAAAAGAACAAGGTGAATCCAGTGTCAAGCTAGTGCTGTACAAGTGTCCCATTTCAATGCTCCATCAATTACTTTAGAAACCCTTAAACATTGGACATTCATCAATCGAAAAGTTCTGTTGGGAGTTAGTTTGTTCTGGGCCTGACCTGAAGGGTGCAAGCATGGTTTTAAAGTGGTGTTTCCTTTGCATCCAACAAAGTACGCTGGAAGCTCAAGATCTCTGTGAAGGCACAACCTGTAGAAAGAAGCAAAACAGGGATTTATTCAGTTAATCATGTTTACCACCCAAAGTCCCCTGCATTGCTCTGAAAATACATCCTACAAACTATTTTTCTATTGCCCAAATAAGTTTGAATAGAATGAAGCCTTTAATAGCCTCCCTCCTCTCCTCATCCTTACGTTTCCACTGGTCCAAAGTCAAGTCCTTGTCATCAAGTGAGTTGTCATATGGCTGAGCCTCAGTCTCTTCTGTCGGTTCCCTAAATACAGCAAAGTAAGGCAGGGAGACGGCCTCCACAGCCGTCACTCTCTCCTCAGGATCTAGCAGAAGCATGTGCTCCAACACAGAGACGGCTAAGAAAACAAGGAAAAATACAGAGATGGTTCAATATGTAAACAAAAAGGTAAGTTTAACCACAACAGAAAGGTTTTGAATATGTATCGAAAATGATAACCTGTACCTTGGGAACTAGCTGAGGGAAACATTGTCTTAAGGTCTTTCTTTTCCATTTTTTGAAGACTTTTTAGATAACCTTTAGCCTAAAAGTAAACATATAAATAGGTCAGTTTGAACATTCTTACACAATGCAATACATTAGACAGTGCCAGTTAAATGTTTCCATAATATCATTAATACATCGATCAGTATAATACAAGAACTATGTGCACAGGTTGAATTTTATGGTGGATTTTCTCTAATCCTGACATGATAAAAATGAATCATAAATAAAGAAACCTACGACAATGTTTTCAGATGCTTTGAGAAGTTTCCTAACAATCTTCCAATAAATTTGTTTTTCTTAATTAAATAAGAGCAGATTTTAAAGCATAGTTCAGAACTGTATATTAGTGATGTTGGGGCTTTTGAAAGACTATTCTAGAAACCTGATTTGATGACATCAAAACCACTTTAACTATTTTTACATGGCATTCAAATGTGTCCAAATTTTTAACTTTTGTTCTGGGAATCTAGGGATTTAGGGAAGTATGATGCCAAAACTTGAGTCAAATCTAAATAGGTTTATTTTGGAGCAGGGGCTCATTCCATAGTTGGATACTCTTCTTAGTTTATGTAAAATGTGCATCTCTGCAGACGGGAAGAACCGATTAAACTACTGATTTGTGGTTCAGATCTAATCAGTTCCAAACAGTGTGATCCCTTTGGATCAGATTCTTAAACCTTGAACAAAGCTGGGTAATCCACCAGAGCCTTGATTCCAGTGATTAAATCAGGTTGACTAAGGTTTTTATGGTGGCTTCAGTGGCATGCTGTGGAGCTCTTTGACCAACAGTAATGGAGCTTTATCACAGCCAATAAAATAACGACAAAAGAAAATCACTTCCAGATCTGTACGCATCACATCACCATGGAGAATTTAAATTAATTGAAGTCATTAGTTCCTTTAATCATTTAGAAATTAAGCTCTTATTGACTGTATGTAAACATTTCACCGACACTGTGAAAATAAAAATGCTTTGAAGTCTATGGGTAAAAATATATCTCAAAACAAAGTCCACATATGACACTATTTTCCAAAATGGTACTATCACATGTTTATAAAACTTTGTTCTTAAATGTGAACTCACGTCCTCAGAGTCTAGTTTTGATATAAACTCTGGACTGGGTGTTCCTGTGACCTTCAAGATCTGATTCAGCTGATCTAGGTCTAAGGAGATTATATTAAGGTTCAAACTTGAAACAGCAAAGTGAGTACAAACTGATCACAGGAAAGAAAAGAAAAGCCTCTGCATGGAATAAAAGATTGATAAGGATACGGTCGCTGCCTTTAAAAAGCGGTTTTCCTTGTAGCATCTCTGCCATGATGCAGCCCACAGACCAAATATCCACTGTGAAACAGAAAACAGCACAGATAAAGACACAGTATGATAACATTGAAGGTCCTCTATCTGCAACCTGAGATTAAAGCATTTGAAATGGAATGAATAATTCAAGATGTTATGGTAGCTCCACCTAGTGGATAAAGGCTGTATTGAGTAATGGTGCTGTTATGAAGTAAAAGGCGCATTATTCTTTGTTTAAAATCTATCTATACTATAAAGAAGCACAAAGAGCACATTTTAAACTCACATCCATCAACAAAAAATTAATAATATCAATGATATCACAATTATGATTTTAGGATAAAGCAAATATTTCTCCCTAATTTAAGATTTTTTTTTTTTTCAAAAAACAAATTAGTGTTTTCTCAAAAGTAGAATCCCTAAACAGGTGAAGGTTCATACAAAGAAGAAACAGGTTCAAATCAAATACATTTTGCTCTAGTAGAATTATTAAAAACGACAGACTAATAAGAGAGGCCATTATCAGGGTGCTGCTCCCGAGATTTACCGGTCTGTGTGTAGTGCATCCAGTTGAGGATGACCTCCGGGGCTCTGTACCAGCGAGTCACCACATATCCTGTCATCTCAGTGTCCGCCTGCCGAGCTAAACCAAAATCCAAGATCTAACAGAACATGAAGGGCGACAATGAAAGGTTTATGAGCCTCTGTGTTTCTATAAACAGATAGACAAAATGTAATTACAAAAAAGGGTTCAAACAGATACAGATGACGGCCCCTTCAGTGAAATGTGCAAAAAGCAATTCAGGAAAAGGACCTCTACCTCCATTACTGTTGTCTATCCTAAAAACCCCTTAAAACAAAGGGAAGTGCAGCATTGTGGAGAAATCTTAAAGGGGTCATAGAATGCAAAGCCAAGTTTACATTGTCATAGATGAATCACGATAGTTTAGTGGGTGAAATGGGTGTAAAGAGAAGTTCAAACCCCATCGACACCTCCTTTCTTTACAAATCTCACAATTCTAAACTTTCACCAGAAACCGGGCGAATTCAAACGAAGCCCCGAGTTGACGTAAACTCTGGGTTTAGGTGTGAAAAGTAGGACATGGCCAGGAAGAAATGTTTCAGTGAGTGAATGCTTGTTGCTATGATGCATCTTTGCTCAGCAGCTTCGCTCGTTGTAAACCAACCAATCAGCTCATCTAAATATTCATGAGCATACCATAAAAGGAAGAAAACCTGTTGTTTCATTCTGGGGCTTTTAACCAGGCTTGCATTAGGGCTCATAGAACAGCAAATATGCAATTTTCAGAGCAAACAATGTTACACACCCTATTCAGAGACCTTAAGGACCAGCACCAAATACCCTATATAATCATTCTATGACCCCTTTAAGGTTTTGATTAGTAATGTTAAAAATTACTTAGTTAAAAACTAGTTTCTTGGGTAGAAACATGACAGGATGCAATGGAGGTGTTTTTGTTTTGTTTTCCAGCCTCTTTAGCATGGACTCTATTCCTTGAGAACCTGCTCTTCAAGTAAGACAAATGAGAGCTGGTCTTTAGGCAGGAAATAGTCGAATGGAAATAGCTCTTAAGCAAAACTTCCCATATTTACTGTCAGCATAGCAATTGAAAGGTTTGCTTCAGTTTTAATTGGTACAAAGCAAAAGAGTACAGGAGTAAAAAAGGTGGGATTTGCTGCTGTATACTGAACTGATTGGAGCAGTTAGACTTGGATCTAAAGGTGGAGTTTTCATGGTCTGTTTCGTGTCAAAAACAGTGACAGCTAGTGGAATTGCTCCTGGGGGTGCTATAAATTCAAAATAGTTGTTTACCAAAGACCAATCAAACTAAGTTATCAAACCAGTATATTTATATGAATGCCAACAACAAAAAAACTACATTTTAAAACATTATAAAAACAAAACATGATTTCATGTAAAGGTTTTCATTTTGTACATAGATTTTGCCTTTCTGAGGCTTTAGGAAGGGAAATCTGTGGTTTGCATGCTCGAATATTGTGTCATAGACCTGAAAAAATAATGTACCAGTTTAATAACGGAGAAGCTATCTGTCAGCTTTATATTTTTTGATATATAAAAACTATTTATTTTCTGAGAATGTGATAATTTAAGATCAACTATGCAAATTAACAAACATCTACTAAAAGTACACTATATTATATTATTTTCCATGTGAATCCCAGATTGTTCATTCTTCTTTGCCTTTGCTAAAAAGTGCTTTAAATCATTTCTACCTGTCTTTATCCATGCTGGGTCAGATCCTGACATTTGAAAAAGGAGCCAGTCAAGGCAGCAGAATAAAGCCTTAGCCTCGCTGCATGCAGTTAGCAAAAGCCTTGTAGCAAAACCAGGTACTGGAAAAAGACCAAGCGTGTACCGTCTCCATCTGTCTTTGGATTGCTGTAAATTTTGATGTTTGGTTGATCAGGTCCAAACGCTTTACCCTCCAGCTTCTCTTGGTAAGTTTGCGTTAAGGGACTTCACTTCCGGGACTCAACCTGTCAATCAGCCGCACTACCACTGTAACGACAATTCCTGTCAGATGGGGGGAGCTCGGGCCACAGGAGAGCTGCGCCCTCTCCTATCCTTTTGCATTGCAGAGTCAATGGCCAAAGATTTTTGCACCCCAGGGCGGAAATAAGTAATAATACGGAATAATAATATTATTTATTTTTTAAGCAGGCATCTGTGTAAACTTTCCAGATTACAATAAAGCAAAGTGTCCCTATCTAATACGGAAATACTCATCATTAAAGATTAAATACTTATCTTGCACATCTATATGATTATACTTCTAAATATTTTCATTTCATAATTACATTTTTATGTTTTTTTATGTCTTAATCGAGGTCAATGGGTGGGAGGGGTGGCGTCCTAGCACCATCTATTGGCCAGCTGCCACTGGTTAAAAAAAAAAAAAAAAAGAGCAAAGGTTGAAAAAGAAATTCGCTGGTCACTGCTGAGTATAATCCAGGCTCTGATGGGCTGTTTCTCCTACAAAAGCCACAGGAACCGTTTTAGACTCCACTGCTGCTTGAACTCTTTAAAAGACCAGGAACTTTTAAATGAAAATCAGATGTACTACACCAGTGAACTAAAATTAGATTTGTCAGTAGAAAAATGATTTGAAATGTGGGTTAAAATGATAGAGAAAAAAGGGCTCATCAGGTATAAATTGGGCATCTTAGTCCACAAAATGAAATCTTACAGAAAACTTGGGTGATGAGCTAAAGCAAAACATACAATACTATAGAACTGAGTCTAGATATTCCCAACAGATGGTGTAAATGAGATCAGTAAAGATATTGCTTAAAAAATCCATCAATTAAGCCACCTGGTATTTTGTTATTAACATTTATGTCTTTATGTACAATTTTTCTACAAGTAAATCACTGTTACCACTGTAAATGTTGCCATTTGTTAGTAAAACTGAACATTATTTTCCAGCAATTAAATTTGACTTTGTTTTTTTAGTTTTGGTTTATAAATGGTTATTTGTTTTAACCACAGTGATGGAAATAGCAGTACCTTAAGCTCACAGTCTTGGTTGACAACAAGATTTCCTGGCTTGAGATCCTGAAAAAGTTTAAATAGGTAAAGAAAAAAACATGTTAGAAACTCAGAGAAAAGAAGCATATGTCTACTTCAAATACTTTTAAAATTCCTCATGGATATTATAAAATAAACTCACTCTGTGGATTATACCAGCAGAATGAATATACTGAAAGAGAGAAACAGAGAGTGAGTTTAATCAATTGAAACATTAAGGAAAAACTTTTTGGACAGCATCAAACCTTTAATCCTTTGAGGGTCTGATAAACCAAACACTGGATTTTTTCTTCTGATAATCTGGTCTTTTTCATCAGCTTCCCCAAATCTGTTCCCATGAACGGCATCACCAGACAGCTTGAAAGGCAGGAACAGATTGCAATTATCATTGTAAGGCACACTGTTGTGTACAAGCGGAGATGTTTACAGAGGCGTCATGATGAGAGAAATAAATGCATGCTTACAAATCTTTGAATCTGTCCAGAGAATGGTCTGCAGTAAACACATCTAGAAGACCAATCACCTGCATGCAATGGAAATATATTACACTCTGCGTTCTTTCATTTACCTCATCAAGTATCGAACGCTGCAATGTTCAGAGCCACCCTAAGATTTTATGTTCCTGAGAGCTCACCTCTGTTTAAACCACCAGTTAAGCCACTAATCTCAATTTTTTTTTAACTCTGTATGAATGAAACTGACCACAAAAACATCTGCATAAACCAGAATGTCAACAAGTTGACTAATGGAAATAATTCAGTTTCAAGAGCAAAACTGATACAAAAAATTTAGAACGCATATATTTCTGCTAAAACAAATAACAGAAACCCCAAACTATTTTTTGTTGAAATGAATTACATTACCAAGAAAATATATATTTTTTAACTTAATTGTGATAGTAAAAAAGCAGGGAAGACTGCTGAGTTTACAGCTGTCCAGCAGATAGTCACTGACAGGACTGCGACACATAAGCAATTCAAGAGTTTGGAGGAAATTTATAATATATAGAACATAGTTAAGCACTTCAGCTAGGCTGACAAACTTTACAGGGATTCCAATTCATTTTGCCTCAGGGGCCATGGTATCATCGGACCTGAAATCAAATGCAGAACTTGTGGGTTTTGACAAGGGGAAAGTGAGAGATACAAGCCTCGGCTTCCTACACCTCATCGATGGCTCAGGCTGATCGCCTGCGTCATACTGTACAGGTACAGTCATTTCATCACAGTCCACACCTTCTTTATCTCCAGCAAAGTCTTGGACTTCACCTTCCCAGCTTTCGATCATTTTATTCTTGCACTAAACTTCAGTCAATACGTTTGGATCTAGCATTGTTTAAGAGCAGTCAAACTTTTTTTTTTTAAGACTTAGAAAAACTATTGTCATTATCAGTCAATATCTTTAATATTTTTGTGATATTACCTAAATGTGGAGAATGCAAGTGACTGTGGTTCTTTTAAGTCCACAACTTTAAAAATGTGTTTATAATTTAAGTTTTTTACCATCACTTTTTTTAAGATAATGGATTTTGGAATCTTACTAAAATAACATGGATTAGGTCCAAAGGTTTAAAAAATATATATATAACTGAATAGTGAAATAAACTTTTAGTTGAGATTCTAATTCCTGATATGCATCCATATGAAGCTGCTCTGATCAGAAGGACGCATTGTTTATGTTGTGCCTCACGTTTTCATGTCTCATATGTTTGAGAAGCTTCAGCTCCCTGTAGGCCCGCTTTGCGAACACCTCAGACTGGAATGGTCTGTAGAGCTTCTTGATGGCCACTTTGGTCCCTGTTTTGGAGTCCAGCGCGGAGCTGCAGGAAGGAGCGCAGAAAATCATTACCTGATAACCTGCAGTATTTGAAGCATGAGGAACAAGCAGTTAGGTTACATAGGAACTTCACTTTGATACGGGAACAAGGCAGAACACGACATGCACAGACTTGATTGTGTAACTGGAGTTTTTTTTTTTTTTTTTTTTTTAAACAGGCATTTGTATAAACTTTCCAGATCACAATAAAGCAAAGTGCCCCTCTCTAAAGGCTGTCAGAATGGCTGCCCACAATGCGCCGCGGTGTCGATGAGCGTCTTCTTCATCATCATCATCATCATCATCATCACCATCATATGAGGAAGTGGATCAGCGTGAGATCAACCAAGCGTGGACACTTTTTCCTTTTGTTTGGCTGTTAACTGAGTGTCTGCTTGGACAGGCACCATCTGTCCACTGACGCTCTTTGTTACCCCCCTCCTCCTCCCCTCCACATAACAATCAAAGATCCTCTTTCACTCCACTTTACTTACCACACAGTTCCGTACGCTCCGGTCCCCACCTGGACTAGGTCGCGGTACCGCTCCGGTACTTCCCAGATGCTTTTGTTTATTTCCTGCCGATAAAATCCAGGTCTGACCCGCTTTGCCATGATGAATGCGGAATATATCGGTTCAGACGTGTGACATAAAAGCTTCCCTGTGATCTCTTTGTCTTCCGGCGCTGCGCACTCATCTGTTCTCGATTCCACCTATGCGCTCAGTGCAGTTCAGGGCGCACCCTCAGGTCGCCAAAAAAAAAAAAAAAAAAAAAACACTCCTGACTAATGCCCGGAGCTCAATAATTAAAGGTGAAGAACAGTGGTGAATGAAAGGCAGGTGTCAATTTTAAAACTCACTCATGCGCACAGGTTGGATGAAAACCTGAAGCTGCGTTATAGCTGCAGGATTCCTCAGTAATTATTTGAAGACGTGTTGGAACATGAACGTAATAACTATGAGGTTGTTTCAGGCAAGGCTGACACCCAAACTGGTACTACCTTGCAAAGGCATTCACACGTAACATTTCAGGGGGGTTAGGAAGATTCCAAGGGCCCTAAACTGATGGGGCCCCAAATTAAGAAAAGATTTGTCCTGCTATATTTTTCATATATAAAAAGAAAATCCAGCAGTGGAATAGATTATCTTTTTGTTCTCCCTCATTTTTCACCAGTAAACTGAAAAACACATTCTGAATATATTGAGTATATGAAGTTTTTATAACATTAAAATATTATCATACCATAAATATATTTTATGCCATTAAAAGACATCTATAAATCTTTGTCATTCTCATGATCATTTAATGAAAATTTCGCCGGGGCAGCATAAAAATGATCGATCCTTTAATGAAATTATAGTGAAACCTAATGGGAATATATTTTTACAATCCAAAACCTCATTTCTATTCATGTGTACATAGATATGGCTGTGCTTTTTGTCAAAAAAAAAAAAAAGCTGTTATTTTTGATAGATAGGATGTAAACGTATCTTTAAAGACAGAGGTAGATCCTGTAGATCACATTTGACCTCATAATCCCTCCTTGGTCTTCAGCAAAGTGGTGTTTATATCAGAATGACTAAAAATAGCCACTTGGACAATAAAGGATTAAATAAACAGGAAGATGGGTCCATATTTATAAAAATAAAAGCACAAAATCTAAAAGCAGGATTAAAAATAGCATAATGTAGATGTATTTGAGCAGCATCCTGACCGCCGGTTAAAAAAAATAATAATTATTTCAGGCAAAAAGTAAATTCTACATACTATACAGTTGGTAAGATGGCCTCAAAACCTGGGTGACTGCCCTAATTAAAGTCAGCTGCACTGACTTTAATTAGGGGCATCAGAGAAGAAGAGAGTGATTATGCACAATACACTTCTCATTATTGAAAAAAAAAACATTTTTTTATTGAGATTTAAAAGTTTCTGTGTTCAAATGTGACTTAAAATTTAAGGCTAAAATCTATCAAACAGTCTACTAAAAGCTGTTTAGTAACAACTGGTTCTAACAGATGAAGAGCTTATTTCTACATGTTATTTACATATGGACAAAAGTTATATTTCCTATTGCATCTTATTTTGTGTAGCAAACATGGGTATTTACTATAAGTAAACAGTTATATCCAGGTTTGATATTCATCATTGAAACTTGCCTGAGTGAAGAAATTAAGAAAAAGAAAATAACAGTCTGAGCCCCATTGCTGGAAAATAATTTCTTTAAAGAAGAATTAGTTGTGCGTGTTTCTTTCCACTGCAAACACTCCCTTTTAAACTTACAGTCTGCATATTTGGTGTACATTAGAAGTGACAACCCACAGTTTGTCAGAGGCAGGCAGGTCACCTTGGGACTTGTTGCCTGAATCATCATAAATAGCAGAAGTGACACTGAACAGATAAGGTGGAGGTGAGCCAAGTTTGGTTTCTGTAAAGTTGAAAATCCCTTCAAACAAATGCATTCGAAAGACTTTTCCTTCTGGAACCTTCAGATCCATGATTGAATCTGAACATGTCTTTTTATCTTCATTATTAAATGTTTTAAAATAAAAACAGAGCACTTTAAATTTGGAAACTGTAAGCAATGGAAGAAGCGAGTCATCTCTTAACCCCTATCTGTTTTGTGTCATCGTGCTAATCTGTGAAGGGTCACTACTCCCTCAATGCTGCCCTGCCAGAGCTAAACAAAAAAGAAAGTTGGACATTGACTAAATCAGGAGAGGGACATAGAAGTAAAGATATAAATCAATCAACAACTTCCAACTTTTTTGTTCTTTCAGGCATGGCAGCAATAAGGAAGCGTTTACGAAGATCATGTGACGCAGATTTGGCGTGCCCATGCTGGGGGCTTGCTGTCATATGGCACAGGGTCTATAGCTGTTGGTGATGCAGAGGCTCCCTGCTGCTGCTGCTCCTCTCCTTCATCCCTTTCCCCCTGCGCGGTGCTCCCATGCGAACCCACCCACGCAGGAAGCTCCAGCCCTGGTTGAGAAGAGAATGGTTTCTCAAGGACCTTGAGGACCCGTTGGACCTGCAGAATGACAGAGTGGTCAAAGAGAGATGAGAAAAGCTGTTTTCAGGGCACAAAGGGAAAAAACAAAACAAAAAAACAACTTATGATGTGGATCCTGACCTCAGAAAAGTCCCCATTCTCTGCAGCCTCTATTGCATTCTGGGCAATGTAGTTTCTGAGCACCACACGAGGGTTAGTGCTGTTCATCACCCTCACCCTCTCTTCCTGTACAGCCAACGCGTCACTCTGACCCTCCAGCTCAAGAGCCAGGCGTTTCCTGTGCAGCGATAACATGAAAACACTTGTGAAATAAAGCATTGGGACATTATCCACCAGAAAACCCCATTTCCTCCCATTTCTGTCTGTCCGCCCCTTTTATCAGTTAGACTTCCACCAGAATGATAACCACCCCACTCGGTCTATAGTCAGCCTGTTCCAAATTAGTCCTTTTCCTGTGTAGTTTTGCAAAGAAAGTCGCTTACCTATAGAGTTTAATCCAGGAAGTCCACTCCTGAGCTTGCCTGCCTCTCAGCTCCTCCTGACTCGTCTCCATCAGGACTTTCAGTTTGCTCATTCTGTCCAGCTGCTTTGCTATGGTCGCCCTGTCTGAGATCATCTCAAACAGAGCGGGGTTGCTCTCAGCCATAGAGAGCAGCATTGCCAACTCACTGTCAACAAAAAGATAAAGGATGCTTAACTATTAAAATACAGGCAATAACTGTCTTTAAGAAAAAATAAAGACATACTCTATGTGTTTAATGTCAGGCAGGTTCTCTGGCCAGTCAGGAAAAGTGTCATCATTATCATTAAAACCAGGTGTTTGCATCTTCAGCAGTATGAGCAGATAAAAGTAATGTTTTAAGCCACAACTGCCCTCTAGAGTCAGAAATAAGCACTACATTTAACAAAATAAGTCTACAGTCTATCATAAAATCAATACCTTTCCCTTCCTTTTAATTTTATGGAACCTAGCCAGTATGCTATGATTGTGCCAAAATAGCAGGGCTAAAAGAGGCACCTCTCCATCTTTCAGCTCATAGTTTGACCATACAAGGTCAGAGGAAATAGACTCAGCATAATAAACATGAACAGCTTCTCAATTTAGCAGTTTTGTAGTTTTTTCCCTCCAAAATAAATTCTTCATCTAATCATATTTGAAACATGTGGGTCACCATCTAGAACACATTGCCTCACTCCCCTGACCTATGTAACTATTTCACCCGTACCAGAAATGAGACAACACTAGAAAGCTAGAACTTGTTTAAAAAAAGGAAAGAAAAGAAGAGCCCATGTACCCATGTAAAGTTAACATGTAGAAGCAACATCTCAGATCTTACTAGGTCTGATTTATTTGGGATAAAACAAAGTAAATCTGACATTTCCTTAAGTCTATACAGGCCCTATCAGGTACATTTATTTTTGGTCTTACGATGGAAAATTTCTACCCATTTCATTTGTCTGACTGATACCATTATCCTTGCTCATTATCTAAATAGCTCACCGGGGATCCATTGTGGGAGTGTTTGCTGACTTTAGCTCGTCTAAAGAGGCACACTGCTCAAGAAGGAGTTCTGTGGCTTTCTTAACAATCTCCTCATCTTGCTCCGTTTCTCCCTCTGGTGAACAGGAAATCTGAGCTAAGCTGCGGAAGGTGTTCGTAAAGTCAGCACCTAGATGAACAAATGGAAAGTTAATGAATTAAGTTCATTTGAGTTAATGCTCTTTTCTTGAGATGCAAAACACATTAAAGGTCCCAAACCGCAGCCCAACCTGTATCATGCATAGTGCGTAGCAGCTCTGTGATCAGGATTTCATCCTCAGGCTCCTCCTTTTTAAGCAAGCCTAGTTTTTTCCTCATGTTTTCCAGGTAGTAGCGATTGAACTGATCCAGGTATTCATCGATCACTGCCTTAGCCCGATCCGTTGGCAGCTCTGGAGCCAGAGCCTCTGCCAGCTTCACCAGGTTCCACCTGCAGATAGCCGGCTGGGCCTTGTATGAATATCGGCCAGAGTTGTCTGATGCATTGCAAATAAAATCCGGATCAAACCTGAAATGAACAGAGAAATCCTGAAACAACTGATGTAGATTACACATGATCACTATTTATTACATGTTTGACTGATCATACAGTTAAGGATGCTATATAAGCAGTGAGAACCACATACAATGCTAGTTAAAAGTTGAATGAGGAAATAATAATAGAAGTCCCTGCTTCAACTCAGCACAACTAATAATCTACAGTTGCACACATGGACAAGAAAAATACAATTTAAGGTAATGTTTTACTTTTAAATGGGGGCAAAGATTAGGCTATCAGGCCATAAAGAGATTAATAAAAGGAATCAAGCGAAAGCTTCTAAAGCCAAGAACATTGAACCGTCTGGCATAATGAAGGTAGTGCATGTTGAGTCTGTTTAGCTGCCAATAGTCCTGGTAAATTGTATAAAATCGATAGAATAATGAAGCACTACTTACACATTATTGAAGATTAACCATAAAAGAAACAGAACATCTAGAAAAATATATCAGAAGGTTCAAACTCGAATATATTTACGTGTAAGAAGAGGTTAATGCAAATAAAGTCTGGTTTGAGAATTGAAAAAACTGAGGTTTCTTCTCTCTAATCTAATTAAGGGACATTGTAGAAAACACTTTTGTGTATCCACAGAACAGGATGAAATCGAAGACCACAAGACCAGAGGCCTGTACAACGAATCGAGCTAAACGTAGTGGGATTACTTCCGGACTATCTATTTTAAGCAATCCCCAACAATGGCAATCAGGATCAACAGCACCATGAAGCTGGTTATCAACTCGCTAACTCAAACTAGCTTCGACTAATCATGGATCTGTGATCGAGTATGTAGAAAGGGGCGGTTTCAAAGAGGAAAAAAAAAATCTCAATAAAAAAATTATACAAGGAGGTACCATGAAAGAGACGCCAAAACACGTGACAAAGGATTCCTGGCTGTGTAAATGCATAAGTTACACATTGTCATTTAACAACCATACATCCCAATCACTGTAGTGCATTAATCATGTCTCATCCCCTCGATGTAACACCCTGAGCTGTGAAGAGGACTTTGGGGAAGTTGAAAATAAAACACTAAAACATTATTTTATCTAGTTAGTTGGACTCTAGTTAGTTGGACAACAAAGCTGAATCTGAAGCTACAACTGCATCATATTAATACAAGAAGTGAGGAGACTGAGTCAAATAGTCCTGGTTTTTTAAATG
Organism: Cyprinodon variegatus; assembly: GCF_000732505.1. Taxonomy (NCBI): domain Eukaryota; kingdom Metazoa; phylum Chordata; class Actinopteri; order Cyprinodontiformes; family Cyprinodontidae; genus Cyprinodon; species Cyprinodon variegatus. The sequence goes on from NW_015150507.1 coordinate 1,611,594, forward strand.
TGTTAGAACTTTTTTCTTTTTTACCTGCCAGTTTACCATCAATCCCCAATTGGTGCAGCTTCAGTATAGCAATTACACAAGGGTCCATCATTGTTTCCAAAACAGCTGATTGGCTGCTGATTGAAGCGTTTTCCAGGATTCAGATCAAATCTGAAAGCTAGCCTGCCCTGAAGCAAGTTTGCAGTTCAGAGTACATTACCACGGTGGCTAGCCTTTCCAAGAGTGAATCAAGCTTTGTGGTACCCTGACTTTGTGGAAAGTCAGGGTTAAAGCTGAAGTTGTCTCACTAACCCAGTAACCCAGGAGTCTTTGTTGGTTCTGTTACCTTTCTCTAGAGCAACTATTAGTTGAAGTGCTGATGTTTTGAAGCACCGGGAGGCCCATCCTCCTAAGCACATTCCAAGTCACATGCAGATCAATGATCAACCTGTTGTTCTCTTAGGTCGTTGAAGTCTGTTGTTTTGTATGAGTTTTGGGTTTTTCCATTCAAATCCTGATGAGGTTGCTGGTATATTTTGTTTTTGGAATGAGTTTCAGGACTGAATTGTAAATGTTTGGAAGCTGAAACCTTAATCCTCCTCCTAAATTCAGTGAAGGCTTTTCTCCTTTAACATAACGTGTACAAAGATCCCATTTTCCCGGTATATTTATATACTCTTTCACAGAGATGGGAAGTAACGAAGTACAAATACTTAGTTACTGTACTCAAGTAGATTTTTCTGATATTTTTACTTTACTTTACTACTTATTTTTATGGCGACTTTTTACTTCTACTCCTTACATTTTTACACAAATATCTGTACTTTCTACTCCTTACATTTTAAGGAGTAGTTAGTTTTGAATCATTTCAATGGAGTTACCGTTATTATTTTTCACGTCATCAATACCAAATTCAATCTAATTGGATGGGAATCTACGTTGCATTTGACGCACCACTACAAGATGAATCGACAGATTCGGCGGTATTCATTGGCGGCAAATCATTGCAGCTTGGTGGCGGTGGCGTTAGCATAGTAGTATGGACGACGAGATGATTGAAAATTAACACAACGGAGATCTAGTCCTATTGGCAGACATCCATTTAAAATGTAGGCAACGGCATGAAAAAAGTGGTTTCTACTTTTACTTTTATACTTTAAGTAAATTTACAAGCCTGTACTTTGTTACTTTTACTTGAGTAAAGAAGTTTAATCAGTACTTCCACTTTTACCAGAGTATTTTTTAACACAAGTATCTGTACTTTTACTCAAGTACGGAAAGTGAGTACTTTTGCCATCTCTGCTCTTTCAACAGCCATAAAGTCAATCATTCCACATTAATATCATAACCCCTATGTCTTACCTGTCCATGAAGCCATATGGACCATAGTCTAGAGTGAGACCCAACACACTCATATTGTCAGTGTTCAGGACTCCATGACAGAATCCCACACACTGCCACTGAGCCACGAGTCGAGCCGTACGACACATCAGCTACAATTACAAGGAAGAGAGAAAATGGCATCTTCAAATTCGCTTTTTTAAAATAGAAATAACATTACCTTCCATTAAAATGTTGTAAACAGAGGGAGCAGTTTTTGTACAGACATTGAACTTATTTTACTAAAAGAAAAACAAAAAACAAAAACAGCCTTAGAAAAATAATTTCTACTTTAAACATTTCTCACCTCCCTGAAGAAAGCCACGTTTCTCTCCACCTGGTCTGGAAAGTTCTGTTGAATTTCAGGATAAAACATTCCGATGACATAGTCCAACATCTGACCACGGATCTCCTCTTGTCCATAACTGGGACCCTGGCGTCCAGTGAACTCGTCAGCTGGCTTGAAGATCTCAAAGGATCCAAACCTGTGCAGACCGAAAATAACAAACAACCTCCAATGAAAACATCAGGATGACTTAAGATATCCATTATACAGGAAACAAGAAGAGTACGTGCTTACCTGAGGAAGGTAGGGGCAATGCGGAGGACAACTGAGCATCTCTCATAACAGGGATTTCCACTGTAGTACACATCCCTTATGACCTTACTGTCGGAGGTGACAACAGAGCCGGCTCTGGTGGTGGGAATGCCGAGGAAGAACATTGCCTCACTGCACAGGAATTCTCTTATACTTGATCGCAGGACTTTTCGGCCATCAGCTTTTCTGTAGGGGATGCACGTATTTTAATTCTGTGTGATTGATGAAAACGGTAGCTATTAGCTTTGAGTACAAAGAAAAATGATAAATGCAATGAAGAGGGTGGCTTTGTAAATCCACAGGGGAATAAAAAAGGCACCACATTTCTAATGCATGAATTTGACTGCTGTGCAAACTGTTACCTGTGACAAGGAACATTGGAAACCATTGCCAAAGTGAAAGTTAGCAGTGGCAGCAGTATGCTATGGAAAATGAGCATTAAAGGTCCCATATTATGCAAATTTAACTTTATAAAAATTTGTTTAACAGTCATATGTGTCCAAAAGCTTGTGTATGAGGTTCACAAATGAGAACCTCATATCACTGCATTTGTCCACCTCTTAGCTAATGTTCCACCTCTCAATGTGTTCTGTTTGAAAAGTGTTCCCTTTATGATGTCATAAGGGTAATAAGCTGTTCAGAGCAGTCTGTAGCAGCCCATCGGTCAAGCTACTGCCTGCATGTAATGTATTATCCCACGCTCCTAGGCTATCTTTACAAAGTCTGACTGGTTGTCATGGTTACGGGGGCGCAGCCTTCGGGAAGAAGGGGACATGGAAAGCCCCAAAACAGCTTGTCCAAAGGAGGGCTGAATAGGGAGATTTTTGGTACATGCAGTCTGCCTAATTTCAGAGGAATTTTTCGGCACAAACCGAGAAAGCATGCTCTGTTGGCCTCATTGTTAATATTTTTTCATTTTCAAATGTAGCATAATATGAGACATTTAATAAAGGCAGCAGTTATTATTTGCCCATTCAAAGTCCAGACCTAAACCTAACTCAGAATCTGATTAATTGAAAAAGATCTCCTTCCAATATAACTGAGCTTTTTTTTTAAATATACAAATAGAAATTAAAAACATAGCTTTTTAAGACTTGTAAAGCCGGTAGGGACCAAACCCTTAAGGAATTATCAAGGATTATAGTTGTTTTGATACCGTAGTTTAACAAACTACTGTATCTTAGGGGACAAAAAGAAATGCAGAACACACAACATGTTTTAAAACAAAACAAAAAATGTTCAGATTTTATAATTCTTTATATATTTCCTTCTATATTTCCTTCTTAACAAGTAGACTTTGTGTTTGTTTGTGACTAACAAACTCACCCCCAAGATAAAATAAAGTTTGTGATTTGTAGAAATTTGCTCTCTTCATCCTCTGACATGGGAGTTAGCTCAGAGCTCATCTGTCTGGCTGTGTGTTTCCTGGATGGGGCTGCCTTTTACAGCTGCTTTTTGTATCTCTGCTTCTGTCTCCTTAAACCCCAGCCAGCCTTTGCAGATGATCGCTCACACTGAGCCTGGTTCTGCTGGAGATTTCTTCCTGTTAAAAGGGAGTTTTTCCTCTCGACTGTCGCTACAGACATGCTTAATGTGAGGGTTTGCATTCAAGTCAGTGTTTCGATCCAATAAACTGTTTTTCCTTAGATAGAAACTTTAAATCAATTTGACTGTATGATCTGGTGAACTGTAAAGTGCCTTGAGATGACGTGTTGTGAATTGGCATCATATAAACGAACTGAATTGAATTTGCGTGCAAAAAAAAGATCATTAAATTCTATCAATGTTTATATTTCTTGTAACTTTTTTTATTATTTCTAGAAGCCTTACATGCAGTAACAGAAGCAAGAATTGTATTAAAAATCTAAATCAAACTAGACTTTTTAATCCATGCATTGGCCTACACAACTGATGGAAGAAGGCTGATTTGCCAGTTGTCTTATCTAAAAGGATAGGGTGCACACACAGCAGGGATTTTGTCACCTTGAGAGGATTGCTGATCAAAATATATTAAAGAATTTAGTAGATTATAAGAGTAGACTAAGGCTTGAGTCAATGCATTAACAGCCAATGTGCACTAATCCGACACATGGCCTACAAATGTCACAGCTCTAGTGCTGAGCCGCTCCTCTTTTCCATTATGGCATGGCACCCATCCACCCTTAAGATACCAGAAGCTAATTTAATTAACCATGGTACTGCTGTGCTTGATTGTCCTGCAAACGTACCTGCCTTAAACCTCATTAAGAATGAAGATAAAGATAAGAAACGCCAGAACCAACACTACTGATGCCATGGAGGACACTATTAGAGAAACATAGGCTTCCTATGAGGGCCAGAGGAAGCCATGCCAACCCTATGGATGAGGCAATGACACTATTTCCAGACACTGAACTTCGAGGTTTTAATTTCGAAAGCCAAAATAACCAAAATTACATGAAAAAAATATCTTACTTTACTAACTTTACCATATGTAACTGGAGTTTAAAGTTACTGGGGGAAAAATATAACGAATCATATGTCTCTCTTTTTTTGTTTATTTATTTTTTTACTTGTTCACAAAAAAAAATTAAACAGTACTTTTAACTAGAGACATGTTACCTTGAATAGGGAGTGAGTCCAGCTCCTTTTACCTGGATCTCCCACCGCCCGCTTGGATTTTCTCGGAGTAACTCTGGATTCTGTCCTGGAGGAATCTTCACTTCTCCGAGGTAACAGGCAGCTCCATCCCCCAGCTGCCCGGCAAACTGCCCGAACTGGTGACCGCAGTAACAGTGAGCCGCGGGTTCGGATCCAGGCATGACTTTTGATCCGCTCAGGTACTCTGGTCCGAGAGGATCGTTGAGGACTTGGTCTCCGTCCAGCCCCAGCAGCGCCAGGGCTTCATGAGAAACGGCCACGAAGCGGGGATTTTTCAAAGGCTCGGGCTTGACCCGAGAGAAGCACGCTCCTTTCACCAGCCTCACACCCGGCTCCTCGGACGGGTCGATGGGAAGTTTCTTTAGGACGACGTTGTCAAAGTCGAGCCGCTCTAAAGCGGAACGACCCACAGCCAAACCCATGTCTTCCATTCCTACTGTGCAAAGGAGTCTGAAAACAGCCACACGGTGCGGGAAGATGCGTGATATTCCAAGTCGAGGTGCTAAATAAGCCATGAAAACTAGGCCATCAGTACGTTAATGTCCTATGGCGAAGACTGAACGGTGTAAGCTACTCATGCTTTCATAACCCTCGGGCTTGCGGCGGATGTTTAGGAAACGTTTTGTTGTTACACCTTTATGCGTCCGACTTGAAACAGTAGTCGAAACTTTCGATCCTTGGTGGGGAAAAATCAAGTTGGGGCGCTTGAACAAATTTTACTCCAAATACCTAAAACTAATTTATAATTTCTTAAAGGTTTTAATTCAAGGTACCTCAAAACACTTTCATCTGAATTATTCTCAGAGTTATGATTACTTTTAATATTTATACTATATCAAAGCAACAAAGTCCAAGGTAATTTGACTTCTGGGATTAATAGTCAGAATTCTGTGAATAAGTAAGAACTAATGATTCATATAATTTAACTTTATTAAACTCACATTGGAGAATTTCACCTCTGCATTTCACCCATTCATTTGGGGAGCAGTGAGCTGCCACTGTGCAGCACCCAGGGAGCAGTGTGCTCTAACCACTAGACCAACACTTCCCACTAAAATATTTGAGAAAAATAGAATTATTTTTCACATTAAGCTATTTAAAATCTTCTGAAATTTTAGTAGAAAGAGTCAACCCATTATTGAATTAAAATTCCCTTTAAAATATGTTTGGTTTAATCTCACATTATACATTTCTGATCTCCCCCCAGGTGACCTCCATGGCCAATCAAGTATGAGGGATCATAACCACCTTTTGTTCCCTCTAATTCTTTGTTACATGTACAGTACTCCAAAAAAGTTAAAATACAAACCGCTGGACTTTGTTTTCCAAGTTTGAAGAGGTTTCCTTCTCCATCCAGGAAACTTTCTCAATTGAAAATTTCTGAATTAGCGTTGAGTTCCAGGCTTTATGACGTAATGCAACAAAGCATGATTATGGCTTAAAAAACATGCACACTGAAGAACAGGTCCACCCCTTAGTAATGGGGTCTCTGAGGTCGTTGTTGGCCTGTATTGCCCCACACTGGCCTTTGCCTCTGAAAAGGGAGTAGTGATCGTCATGGTTGGCCTGGCTGACCAGGTGTGATGAGAGGCGAAACGACTTCTAGAAAACTTCACATCCAGTTGCCTATACTGAACATTTCAAGCTTGCACATAATCTGGATGACTGAGAAATTTCAGAGATTTGAGATCTCATATTCATATAGATATAGATTCTAGAGCACTCTAGATGCTTCCTTGCCAAATGCTGAAACATCCCCAGCCAGCTCCTCCAGGCCCCCTCCGGTTTCCACACCTTCTCCAGCATCATCTGTCACTACTAAACCTGTCGATGGCACCACTGCTGCTTCAACCACGTCAGCCTCTTCAACTCAGGGGGCTACCACCCTTACAGCATCATCCTCTTCCTCCCCTGAGAGAGGAGAAGCAAGTGCTTCAGGAGCTGGAGGAAGTAGTAGCAGTTCGACAACAACTGCTGCATACATTATCAAGGCTGCCCTTTAAAAAAAATTAAATTGTCTAGAGAGCTGTTCAAAACGAAATTTCTTTTCGTATACACTTGTGTATACAAAATGACAAAATAAATCTAAGTCTATCAGTTGTTGGTCAGATCCCTGTTTGGGACAGACGCCTTCAAATATGAGGGATTAAGATTCCTAATTAAGTAAAAGGATTTTGTTTTCTCTGAACCTATTCGATCAGTACACCTATTTCCATAGCAAAGCCCACAAAGACGTGGAGGTTGAGTGAATTAGCTGAACTGGTCTGCACAGCCCTGATTGCAGATTCCTTTAAAGTGAAATAAGTGGACATTGACAACCAGGCATTCTTTCCTACCACTAGTTCTAGAAGAGTTTACACTTTTTCAGTTACAAAGGGAAGACGTAAATCATATTAAATCCTGTGGATTAATAATGGTATCTCTCTTAAGTTCATATGCCAGTCATGAAAGTTAATATTTTAAGCAGTTTAATGAATGCATGTATGGGGTATAAAGTTAACATTTATCTGGTAATCTAGCTTCCCAAAAGTCAGTGAAATGATACCCTCCCTTCAAAATCTATGCCAGTTAGAATTAGATTAATAACATAGATGTTGTCACCATCTTCCCACTTAAAATCACTTAGACCAATCACAGAACAATGTACACATTTTCAATCAAATATAGTTTACCTTTACTTTTTTGTACAAGACTGTGTTTGGTACCTTTACAGTGCCAAAACAAATTATTGATATGGGCTAAACGGTCATTAAAACAAACAGAAACATTCCTTCTGTGTTCATACTCGTACAGTCATCAATTGTATACTTTTATGAGATAAAGCAAAGTATCTGACCTGCATATGACCTTCAGTTTTTAAACCTTTTATTACTTGGAAGACACATTACCTGAACTCATTTAGACTGAATAGGTTTTAATTTTGCTTTTAAAAAAATGAACATCACATTCAATATAAATTAATTGGACCCATTTACAGGTTTAATGAGGCAGCTCATTTCCCGTCCCTTACAGTAAATAATAAATCTGCTGTACAAAGATCACTTAAAATTACCTGGATATTGCTAAGAATTAAAATCATGCAAATATGTTTAGAGAACTAGCAGTACTGCACTCCGACATAACATTTTGCTTCAGGGGTGTCTCTTTTTGTTTTACATGCAGTACCAGAATATACCGTAGACTCATGGTTGGTGATATGCTTTAGCAGAGGAGGCAGTCAGGGGTCAAAGGCAAAAGTAATAATGAAGTAAGGCTACACTTCCCAACACAACCAACATTTTTGTTGGCATCCCAAATAATGAAAATTATAAATGTACAAACCAGAGTGTTCCTTTACTCAGGGGGGGAAACAAAGCAACTTTCATCATCTGGTTTCCTGATTTTACAATAAATATAAATGCATATATAAGGACAGCTGAAGCAATGACTGCCACATCCTCAAACTATGGTTTTCCCTATAGGATCTTTTTTTTTTTTTTTTTTATAAGAACATTAACACAAAAGTTAATTACCTTATATTGAAAATTGTATATATATATATATATATAATAAAAAAAAATCATCTAACTTTTTTGTAAGGCTTTGTTAGGCCTCCTGAGCATCAGTGTCTCTAGAATATTCTTACAAAAAAGTTGCAGTTTGGTAACATTTAAAAAGTCAACATCAACCTCACCTCCTCTCTTTATAAAATAGTATTTCAGTTGCAAGATGACAAGACTTATTAAAACTGCACAAATGCTTTGTTAGATGCAGCTAACAAACATGGTTGGATTTCACAGTAGCCCTTCCAGCTGGAACATGAGGCACTTGGCTGTATAGTTTGGGACACAGAGCAATCAGTTTCTTCTGCTAATCCTGAATGTGGGTGATCAGCACCATGCTGATATTTTTGAAATATGCTTCAATGATCATACAAAATATGATAGACTGTCTAGTTCGAGCCGCTGTGCAATTATTAAATCCATATATACTTAAATAACAGTATAGGTTACTTCCTTCTTTCTACTCACCTTATAAAGTGCTGGACCAATTACCAACAATCTGTTTGATACACAGAAAATGGCTTCTTTCAGGTTAAGGGTTCCATTATATCCAGGGAAATAACTATTTGCTTCCAAGGACAGTAATTAAAATGATCTAAATCTTGGGTAAAATAGGGATATTATTTTTCTACTAGGAGGCAAATTATGCCAAATGTACAACAAAACTGAAGGATTAGGGTACAGTTGTGATTTCTTTGGCAGTATACTCCAACAGTGTCTATGGAAACATCATAAGGTTAAGAGATTTTGACCCCAGTGAGGTCCGTCTCAGTTCCTATAGGCGTGAGCTGGTGCACTCGTTCATCCAGCCTCACCTCCTGTTTTTAAGGCCATCGGTGATAGATGCATTATTTTAACAGATCAAAGCTTGTGTCAGAGAAGGCTTAAAAAGGTCCAGTGGGGTCAGGCAGGATGAGGCCAAAGTTTCTCCAGTAAAGACTGGACTGCTGGTAGAGACAACAGGGTTCGACCTAAACCTCCTCCAGCACGGTAACAGGCATATCCCAGCATTCCCAACAGAACGCCCTTTACAAGAGCACGCATAACCCAGCTGAACTGTGAGGGCGGTGCAACACTGAGGAGGAAAGATAAAGCAGAAAATAACATGTTTTATAGATTTTTTTCCCTTGTGGCCATTATTCTTAGTATTTGATTAAAAGGTAAAAAACCTACGTCATGATTTCTTGAACGTTGAGCTCCTTTTCCCAGTTTTGTTCAATCCCAGGGACATGACCCATTCCTACCACTCCAACCACCACAGCAGGCACTTCTATAAAAACAAAAAAAAGTATGCTTCTGTTATTCATTTAATGTAAAGCTAAAAAAAATACATACTTTGTATGGGCAAAATAAAAGTAGCTTAAATTTGTAAGGATTTCAATGCATCCATTTTGGCTTCAAAATTAACCTAAGTAGTAAATGGCTTTCACCTTTGTTTGCTACTTAGTTAGTAGTCCACAAATCTGGTTTGTTTAAGACTGTTTAAATATATGCCGCTCTGCAGTAAGAGCATAAAAACAAAGAACTGGTTCAGCTTTTGGCCTGCATGTACAGCATTGTATACAGCAATATCAGCATCATGCTATGGAGATACTTTTCTCTAGATAGGAAAGAGACAGAGACAGAGAGTTAAATACAGTCCAAACTCCTGGAAATACAAAACAGGCTACAAAGCATCTCAAGAGGAATGCCAAATGTTCAACTTCAAGGAATAAAAGAACTGGGCAAGGAGGGGATTACTCGATATATCAGGTGTCAAGGGCTATTCTGAATGAGATGGAAAGGTCTAGAGAACACCTTCTAAGAGCTCCATGATGCTGATGAAAAGGCTCAGCTTCTCCTAGAAATACAGCTACATTTAGATGATAACCACTTTTATGTGTTTAGATGGGGTAATGATGGTAATGATGCTTGAAAGCATTCCGAGTCCAGTCTGGCAGAGCTAGGGCTCTTTCAAAGCCTCAATATATATTCAAATATACCAGCAACTGATGTGTTTAGATTACTTTATACATAAGTGATGAGATCTTTAAATGCAATACTCACTCTGGCCATCAGATGGCGACTCCACGCAGCGTGTTGCCTGGCGGAGGGTGTGTGTGAGGTAGATGTCCCTTTCAGCAACAATGGTTTGATGAAGAGCAGGAAACTCTCCAATCATCTCGGACATGGTTTGCTCCAGCAAGTCCTTCTGCTTGCACTTCTCTACGTCCTCTTTACTGAAACATTTCAGCAGTTTTTACTCTTAGATGAAGGTTATACAATCGTGCTTTTTTTTTTTTTTTAGCTCATATGGAGCAATTTAGGGTGTACTCTACAGTGGTAGAACTTGAGAAGATGACTTCACAAAAACATATTTGAAAAAGCCTTTACTTTAAAGTGCTTGACACAAACTCTGTTTGTGTTTAATGACATAAGATTTAAATGAGGCCAAAATATATTTTAAGATGCAAGTTAATATACAAATTCAAACTACACTTTTTAGCTTTCAAGGATAGGCCATAAAAAGCTTAGATATAGAAATGCTAAAGCTGTAATCAGGCACTTTAAATAATGAGTTTATCAATCAGATACACCAAACAAGCTCTTATTAAAACCCTACCAGATTTACTTAAAATTATGTTGGTGCTAATAGTTAAGCTCTAAAGTGAACATAAACATATCTAAGATGCTTATATTTCTAGTTACAAACCAATCCTGCAATCAGAATAAAATTACTAGGTGTTATTACATTATGTTGTATGCTTAGCTTTTTGGCCCTACATCCACTTAATAAATGGAAAGTCTCCATGTCACTTTGGTGAGACTGAAGGATCCAGATAAAGAAGCAGTTTTTTTCTTTATTAAGCAGTATTATAAAAGGTTATTAAGAAAGCATTCAATACAATGTAGGGGGGAAAAAAAAGTGAATTTATACCTTATTGGATCTGACAAAAAGCAAAGACCCCAGGCCAGACGGGCCTTCTGCCACAGACTGAGAGCAGCTATGGCCCTCTTGAATGTCACTGGGATTGGCCTGTCCCCAAGGTGAAATTTACAGAATGGAACCCGTCCTGCCTGTCAAGACAAAAATACTTCCAGATTGTAAAAACAGGTAAAGAGTGCACAGATAATTCAAATTGTCATATTTTCTGCTTTGTCGGGGATTTTTAAGTAGCCTCTATAAGATAAGATTGATCTATCAAAACTGCTATTTGTTGTCTTCCTGCAAGACACAGACAAGGAATTGCTGTTCCAGATGACGCATCCCAAGTTAGAAGTTACAACATCGTGTCTGGCTTAGATATGGCACGGTAGTTGTGTAAAACAGGTTTGTGGTCGACTTACTTCTTTGAATGCCTCCCTGAATTCTCCTCCAGGTGCCATTCCAAGTTGTTGTGTGATATGAGCCGAAACTTTGAGCAGAAGAATCTGCATCAGGCCGGACATGAGCCCATTCTGTCAGACAGAGGAAAAGAACAATACAAATAAAAACGTCAATACATTTCAGAACTTGATAACAGGCTGTATGAGGAAGTAAAATCTTGGCTGGAAGGGAACCAGAGCCTGAAGTAAAAAGGAAACCTGAGAAACTAGCAGCTCTCAAAGAGGTTTTTTTTTTTGGTGCACTTAGAGATTCAAAGAGAAGTTTATGCCTGTAAGGCCAATTATGCATATTTCTTAACTGGAACCACAAAAAAGACGGATAATCACACCTACTAGTAGTATTCATATCTATACATGTAGATGGATACTAACCAAAAAAGTTTACTGCTAATTTATAAAAATTATTTAACTGGACAGGAAAAAAATTGTCACACAAGCATAAAACAATGACAATGTCGTAGATTTTATTAGAGAGATTTTATAGAAATCGAAACAGTTATGATGGAGCATTGATAGAAATATACAATCAGTACTAATGGCTTGAGATAGTCATGCAAATAACAGTATGATTGGGATGTAGTGCTGTACATATATGAACCTTATTGAAGGTATATGGCATTACTTAACTGACCCAATTAAATTAATTTAATGAGTGAAATGTCAAAGTATTTATCCAATTGTCTGCAAAAGTGTTCATATCCCTGAAACCTTCCCACTTTTAAATCACATTCCAAATACAAACCTCTGAATAAACATTAAAATTTTAATTTTATTTAATTTTATTCAACTTCATCCTGTCTCCAAGTCTAACCTGCTTGATGGCTTGCTGAACCTTCTCCAGGTTGATGTCTTTGGCTTCCTTCAGCAGCGTATTCTCATCCATCCTCAACATCGAAACTCTGTACTGGCAAAGTTCCACAACCACCACGTCTGGCTGCACGGCACGGATCGTCTGGATGAAGGGGAGAAAGAGCAGTGGATGAGAGACAAAAGACATGAGGGCACTATAAGAGCCAAAGAAGGTAAAATGAGACAAACGGAAAAGAAATATGTACTAAACAAAAAGGGAGAATGACTGCTGAGGAGCAAAGAAGAATCAAGATGAGACTTTACTAAATTAGCTCTCTGATCTAATTATCATGAACCCTGACAGTGAAAATATTCAACATGGACTTAATTAAAGGTATAGTGAAGGATGTTCTTTTCGGGGTGGATCATCAAAGTAAGTGGTCCTCCTAATGTTAAATCATTCTGGCAATATGTTTACGGAATTTTTTCACGGTGGCGAGTCTGACATAGTGGAAAAATTACAAATCTTTTTTAAGTGAGTAATTTATTACATCTTGAGCAGTTTTGTGTGGCTTTCCTAACATATAAGCTGTTATAATAAATACATCTTTCATATATTGTGCAGCCCTAGCTAATTCACAACTGACTTGCCTGCCACTTTACAACATACCAAATCTTTAAAGTAAATGTAACCTACCATTGCCACATCATTTTTGCTGTTGTCACTGAAATGGGCAGTCCCCACCAAGTAGAGGATGCTGCCGTCGGGAGCATTAAGACGGGTCACCGTCTCTGGAAGCTCAGGGGAGTTCTGGCGCCGCTGGGCTCGCAACTGCCAGAGCATCTCTAACGTTTCACCATCCGCTAAACAGACAGAAGAGATACTCATTTAAGTCATTACTGACACTGTCATGTTACATGAACACTAAATAACTCCAACATAAAGGACAGATCTTCAGATATTCTTTCAGTTAAGATGAGATATTTGATTAAACAACCAATAGGAAGTAAGACAACGTGATAATGAATACACACATCTAAACTTTGAATGGTGTGAAAAAAGGTTGAATATTGTCACTTATTCCATTATTTACATTACAGAGAGTGAAATATACCAGCCTTTTATTTTTGTGCGGATTTTGTTGATTATGATGGAGAATTAAAACCAATAATTAGTTTATCAGAAAATTGTAACCAAAGCAAATGTTGGGAACTCATGCTGTCGAACCCTAATCAGTAAATGATCTCAAAATACCTGCAAAGGTTTGTTTAGTCACAGTTTCAATAGATTAAACAGTCATTGGGTAGACTGCTGACTTGACATTTATCCAGGAGACAACCCCATAGACAATCTATAGGATATTGATGAGAAGAAGAGACTCAAGATTGAACAATACAGAGGAACTGAAGGCAGCCATCAAAGCAGCCTGAGCTTCATTAGACATCAGCATTGCAACAGTCATGGCTTGCTGTATTGATAGAGTAAATGATACAAAAAGAGCCCCAATCAAGCATGGAGTGCATAGAAATAAATATAATAATAATGTAAAGAAAAGGAGTAAAAAAGCTTTAAATAATTCACTCTCTGTATAACAAATCTTTGTACGAGTTTCATTTTCCAAAATAAGTTACAGACTTTTTACAATATTGTAATCTAATGTTTTGAGCTCCAACTGTACCTATATCTTCTACGGTTTAACAAGATAACTCAATGACATGTTAACATTTTTGTAACTTAACCTGCTAAACGAACAGCAACATCACATTGTCTAACAATGTCGAATCATGAGTGAAGACAGTGTGGTCATGTGTGGTACAGTTTAGAGCAGAGGTCTTCAACAGGGGGTCCGCGGAGGTACTGCATGGGGGTCGCGAAAGTCTTGGTTGATTACTTTTTTTTATATTCCCAACTGCAATTTTTTGCACTAATTAAAATGTCTTTAGATCCACATTAACATGAATTCAACAGACTGTAGTAAACAGTTAAATGAAAACAGAAGATGTCTGTCAGTCATCAATGCACACATTCAGCGACACACAGGAGCTCTTTAAAACTGGGCACCGTTCCATTCACAACACCTGTCCCATCAACCAGGAATCAGAATCAGAAAAACTTTAATAATCCAAGCGAGAAATGACTTTCATTACATGACTCCATATGTAACAGAGTGACTATAGGACCAGTTTGATATACCGTAACACAATTCCATACAATATATATAATAAGGGGGTCCCCGCTCCATCTCGCAATCAGTTTGGGGGTCCTTGGCCTCGAAAACGTTGAAGACCCCTGGTTTAGAGGACTAAAACAAACTGTTGGATTTATTCTTATACCAAGCAACCTCACACAATTATGGGCAAACCAGCCAAAGATATGTAAACACTTTTAATACATGTTTTTCTTCAATAAGTTTCATTATCTCAAACTAAAATATTTAATTTTAAATAAGTTGTTATTAATAATTTTATTTCATTTATCCATTATTTATATAGGCTATCTCACTGAGATTCAAGCTGGGAGACCTGTTTATAAAAAGCAATAAGTGTTAAAATAAAAATAAAATTCACAGAAGTAAAACTTTCTGGCATCTAATGATCTAAATAAAATATATAATGAAATATTATTTATATGAATGTATATAACAGTTAAAATGTTTATATGAACAAAAACAGTACTGATCAGAAATTACATAGCTTGTCTTATGTCTAATTTCTATTTTTAAACTTGTTTATATTGTTTTTAACGCCTTTCTGATTTCCAAAAATGTATATTCCTCTCTTCTGATCAAAGCATAATTAATTGCAGTCTGACAAAGAGGAAATATACTATAATATATAGTAGTAACGTAGTAGGTCAATTTAGTTTGGCCTTTATACATAATGTTTTAGATACATTTTGAACAGCAAGACATAGCTTTATGTTGGGTTGAAACATGCTTCTGGTTGCATTTTTTGAAAAGAGTATTCCAATAATTTCAAAAGAAGAAGAAGGGACATGAGGAAGACATTGGAGGGATAGATGGAGATGCCAAATGTTATGTATTACGACACAATTCCATCAAGCTATAGAAATCATTTTTCCCAGGAATAAAAAAAAATCCTGTCAGCCATACTGCAAACAGAGCCATTAGATTCCAACAGTGCAGGGATGGCACCAGCGTATTTGAACATAGGGGGCTTCTACAGGTCTCTACGCCTTTTTTTTAATGAATGCATTGTCGCTTTGACAAACTTTCAGGCTCCCTTCGCAGGGCTCTATCCAACTCATCTCAGCACAAATATTGGTTACACTGAAAGCTGTCAAATTAACACCGAAATTAGACCAATGCACTGGATTTTAATCAGCATAACTCCAGAGAAACAGTCCTTTTTAAACACATTTAGCTCCCTATCTGCACAAATATGAGAAACGCACCATGAAAAAGAGAAGCTTGTGCATTTCATACTCTGTCATCGACTCATCCTGAGCGCTTTTAGGCAGGTGAACAAATGCACTACCGACCCAACAGCGAGAGTTGGCTTTGATTTTAAAAACTAGGCTTAAAATCTAACTTCATTCATGGGTCAGACTTAGTCTGACCTTGTTTGTTTTCAGTTGGTTTTATTATTTTTAAGTGTTCCTGATTCATATAGTCTTGTTCTTTTCTAAGCATGCTTTATAGCTTGCAGCTATGTTCAGAACTGTTTCAGTTGCTGACTGTCTTAAAGTGTTTTACATACAGTAGGCACAGTATTAAAGTATTCCTAAAAAAAACTGATTCTATCTTATGCCTACCAACATGTTATGCAGTTTTCAGAGTGTCTGAATCAATAGGGAACACTCTTGCAACACAGTAAATGTATAACTTACACGAAAAAAGACTTAAAAACTATAGCATACCCATTCCTGGAGCTATACAGGGTGGTTCATCTTCTGAAGCATTAGAAGCCACTAAATGATCCTGTGAAACAACAAAACAGACACATCATCATCACTTAATGGCTTGTTCAGTCCTGCTAAAGATTAAGAGATTCCTCGTGAAAAACCTTCTGTATTGAGAAAGATGAACACTGCCAGATCATTGGAGATTGAGAAATATTTTTTTTGACGGAACCTAAGTATCTATGTAGTTGTAAGAACTTGATATAACCAAATACCTTTTTAAACAAGCTTGTTTCTTTCCTCACCTCAGGTTTTTTGTCTTCGTCCATGATTGGAGAATCGAAAACTAAGTGCAACAGAGAGAAGAGGAATGAGAACGGCTCACATCGAGGTGCAGCTCTGTACACAAACAGAGGGCGGACTGCGGTGAGGCGTTCACTGACAGTTGGACACGCACTGACTGCTGACGTTGCTTTATGTGCAACACAACAACTACCGGCTTAGCTAAAGGTTGCTACCGCTTACAACGCAGAACATGTTGCTGTTGAAAGTGGTGACTGTAACAGACCTAACAGAATTAATCACACACATATTACAATATCACACGATATCGCTATGAGTGCGAGGGGTGACCTACAATAAAGCAATAATATAGTCAAGGCTGTTTATACATTTTTTTTATAAATGCCTGCTGCTGCAGCGCATGCAAACACTTATTGAGAACTTCACTGTTTCCCTAGCTTTCTCTGGATAAAGCTAACTTAAAGCTAACATACGCTAGCTGGTTCGATAAAATATCGACACACAAAGTTTATTTACAACCAAAACAATATTAAAATGCATCTAACTTCTTTTCTGACTCAAGCAACTCCTAAAGATGTTATATAAAACATGTTACTTACAAAGCCAGCCAACCGGGGCCCGTCTGTCCCACTGGTGTTTGCTAATGCAGCAGAGTAGCACTCAGTTGGTTAACACTGACAGCCGCGGTGCATTATGGTACATGTAGGCATTTACGACCAAATCAGTTTTTTTAAGGAAAACTTTTTTATTTGTGTTTTTTCTGTGACATTTCACAAGGTACAATCAAAGTCTGGACTGTACCTTATGCAGTAACCTTTCACTATCAGAGGTTCTGCTCTGAGTCAGCTATAATGTGAAAATCAACAGAAAAAATGCGTTTTGAACTCATTAAAGGTTCTAGTCTTAAAGTGCTTGTGGATGCATTTAATGTGCGTATTATAACGAGGCAGCCTCAAGACAATCGTATGATAATTAGCTAATGTGAAAAAGACTTTAGCCACAGTGTTTATGTTTGATGCAAGTTTTATATGTAGGTGGATCTACACTGTAGGCCCTATAAAGTAATATGTCTGCAACAAATGTCATGCTGATGTGTCACTAAGTATTAAACTTCCTTTATTGAAGTTCCTGTAATCTTTTGTGCAAGAAAGTTTGTGGTGTGCACATGTAACACATTCTTTGAAAAAAAGGCGTATGGTAAGTGCATATCTATATGCTAGTTTTTAATCTATGAATATTATAAATATATATTCTAACTACTTGTGATTTAATTTACAGAAAGATTGTTTTTGGATTGTGTCAGAGGATCAAACAGAGTATAGCTTACTCATCTTTGCAATAACCCATTCAAAAAGTACAATTTACCACATAGCACATTGTTTTGTTTACATTACATCAAACCACCTCAACAACATAGTTGAGCTTCTTCCTTTAAAATGAGCTGATCACCAAATTTTCAGGAGCCCACCAACATTTTTCTAAATTCCCGATAACTTGTTTATTAACACTACACAATGCCTTGTTGAAGTATTCATACCTTTTTACACATTTTATCAAACTAACCTTAATGTATCTACTGGGATTTTATGTGAAGGAACAATGCAGGGTGATTTTCAAGTACGTAAAAGGGAGAAGGATGTCATTAAATTTTCTTATTCTGAAAATCTATTCTGAAAGGCATGGCCTTTCTCAAGAGTTGGACACACCTGACACAGATCAGGAGATTAATCAGATTATGGAATATTAGTGTTAGGTTTAAAATAACCTTTGGACATCTCACGAAGCACTTCACAATACAACATCTAAAAATAAGATTGAGGTATAATCATAAAGAGCAATGCACAGAGAAGCAGACAAGAGGTCTGTAGCAACTCTGTAAGAGCTACAGTTAATTATAGCTCAGGTGGGAGAATGTGCCAACAGGTCAATTATTAGTCATGATGGGACTGTGGATAGATACAGAGAAAAAAACTGAACAAAATTAGCAAAGACTTTGCACTGGGGCAGTGGTTCACCTTTTAAAAGGCAAGAAAATCAAAACATATGGCTAGAACTTAACTAGAATGTTTCGGTAAAATCTGATGGCCCTTGCAAAAGCCCATACCTAACTGAAATTAGAAAATTATGAAGAGACTTAAAAATACATGTCCTAAGACACTGTGCAGTCTGGCTGAGTTTGAGTTATCTTGCAAAGAATAATGCTTTAGAAAAAAAATTTGTTGGTTGATGCATAAAATAAGCTAATAAATAATAGACTTCAGCATAAGGTGGTCTTACAAATGATTCACTTCAGGGTCTAAATAACTTCCCATAGTACCTGTTGTATTTATATTATGTATAAATAAATTAAACAGGTTTCTATCAGAATCCATCCACTACTTTGGGTTGTTTCAAGGCATACAATTTTAATTAAAGTTTAAGATTCTAACATGAGAAAAAAAAATGTCCAAAGATATGAGTACTTTTACAAGGCACTATACCTGTGTTACTACTCTTAGCCCTCTTACAATCCTATAATGTGCTAACTTACTGATAAAGGATGTGTGCATATAGTGAAGTATCCATTGTATTGCTAATTAAAAATGGAAAGCTATGAAATGTTTTAGATTTGAAGCATATACCAAGTTAAAACATTGTGTGAAGTAATATGCTCAAAGCGCATACATTATTGCCACATATATATAGTGAACATTTGCATATTATTTGTGCAGATCTCAACAGCTGTATTGCATGAGCTACGTGTCTACTCAGCTAGAGGGATTAGGGGACAAAGTCCTAGTATGTGTTCTAAAGAAATTTCTTTCCAGCCATATTGGAGTCTGTAGGGGATATGGAGGTGTCTTTCATTTTTTAATTTTAAAAATCTTAACATGTTTCTTCACCTTGTGCCTTTTTTAAGTATAGGTGTTTACCCTGCTCTTTAGCACCCTGTTTTATAATTTATCGCTGCTGGTTTCATTGGTGGGTGAAAGCTGAGCAAGGTCATCCTGAGGCATGAAGATGACATCATTTCCTTCAACAAATCACATATTTTGTCATCCAGAAATTTTTTTTTTTTTTTTCATATAACAAGGATCATGTCTGTGCCATTATCATTCTCTTGCATTCTGCTGCCCAGGACACCAGTCACATGAATTGATATGAGTAGAAGGAGATGAGAAATAGGGGATTGTTGCATTTGTGATCACACAGTTCTGAAGTACACTCAACAAAAATATGAAAGCAACAAATTTGGATTTGCTCCCATTTTTTATGAGAAGAACTCAAAGATCTAAAACTTTTTCCACATACACAATATAACCATTTACTTCAAATATTGTTCACAAAGCAGTCTAAATCTATGATAGTGAGCACTTCTCTTTTGCTGAGATAATCAATCCCACCTCGCAGGTGTGCCATATCAAGATGCTGATTAGACACCATGAATAGTGCACAGCTGTGCCTTAAAGGCTGGTTATACTCCTGCAGCAGTGTGTCGCAGTGAGCTTATCGCAGGTATGACGCAGATATTTTTGATTTATGTCCAATTTTGAAGGATGGTCTTATGTCATTCCACGGCACAACACAAGAGGGACAATCACAAACTAGCTGTGGGTCTAGATATGGCCAAGGCAGTGAGGAAGTGGAAAAATACAAGGGGTAAGTTTGTGCAACAATGGAGGGACATGAGGGTGAAAAAGAGCGGGGATCCAGGTCTCAGCATTCTTGCGCACCTTGCTCTTCTAGCTAGTTGATCTTCACGAGTCGTATTCCACAATGGCGGTCATATAACCTGAACAAGCCAGTAAGATACCAAACAGGAAATATGCATATTTGTGAGGGGATGTAGATTTGACCAATCAGAGGCCTCATGTCTGCAACACTGTCTGCAGTCACCTACAATTTCGGAGAGGTGCACCAGAGTGTCTGTGGAACACACACAGATGACCTGGTTTCTGAGTATAAATCAGCCTTTAGACTGCCCATGATAAAAGGCCAATCTGAAAGGTACAGTTTTATTTTATTGGTGGGAAGTGCAACACGTCTCCTTCACATAGGGTTGAACAGGATGCCAAATGGACTGTGGAATGGTGGTTCACTCCTCTTCAATGACTGTGTGAAGCTGCTGGATATTGGCAGGAACTGGTACACGCTGTCGTATACGCCAATTCAGAACATCCTAAACAAGCACAATGGGTAACATGTCCGGTGAGTATGCCGGTCATGTAACAACTGGCATGTTTTCAGCTTTCAAGGATTGTGCACAGATCCTTGGAAGACGGGGCCATGCAATATCCTGCTGCATCAAGAGGGGATGTTTTTGGATGTATTGCACAACAATGGGCCTCAGGATCTCGTCACAGTATCTCTGTGCATTCAAAATTCCATCAATGAAATGCACCTATTTTTTTCCTTTCATAACAGATGCCTGGCCATACCATAACCCCATCGCCACCATGGGCCACTCAATCCACAACATTGACATCAGAAAACCGCTCATCCACACAAGGCCACATACGCTGTCTGCCATCTACCCTGAACAGTGTAAACCAGGATTCATCTGTGAAGAGAACACCTCTCCAACGTTCCAGACGCCAGTGAATGTGAGCATTTGCCGGCTCAAGTATGTTATGACGATGAACTGGAGTCAGACGGAGACCCCGATGGGGGCAACAAGCATGCAGATATGCTTCCCTGAGACGGTTTCTGACAGATTGTGCAGAAATTCGTTGGTTATGTAAACCAATTGTTTCTGCAGCTGTCCAAGTGGCTGGTCTCAGACAATCTTGGAGGTTGAACATGCTGGGTGTAGAGGTCGTGGGCTGGTGTGGTTACACGTGGTCTGCAATTGTGAGACTGGTTGGTTGTACTGGCAAATTCTCTGAAATGCCTTTGGAGATGACTTAAGGCAGAGAAATTAACATTCAATACACAAACAACAGCTCTGGTTGACATTCCTGCTGTCAGCATGCCAATTGCATGCTCCATCATCCATGGCGACATCTGTGGCATTGTGCTGTGTGACAAAACTGCACCTAATTGTGGTCTTTTATTGTGGGCACTCTAAGGCGCACCTCTGCACTAATCATGGTGATATAAATGGATTATCTCAGCAAAGGAGAAGTACTAACTATCACAGATTAAGACTGGTTTGTTAACAATATTTGAGGGAAATTGTAAATTTGTGTATGTGGAAAAAGTTTTAAATCTTTGAGTCAACCTCATAAAAAAAGAGAGCAAAACCAAAAGTGTGGCTTTTATACTTTTGTTGAGTGTATGGTGTACTTTTCAACATTCTCCAGCAGCAATGAGCTCCCCAGGTCTTTCTCCCAACCGGCCTCTCCTATTTTCTTCATCCTCTTCTTCTTCAAAAAGGGTGTGATGAATGTTCCGTAGCTTGCTTGTGGGGACTTTGGTCAGGAGAGGTGGCTCAGTGTTGTCAGCTGGAGCAAGAGGCTCCATAAGTGCAGGGGATGACTTGGGACTGAGTGCGTCTTCACTAGAGGGAGGGTTGGGGCTCACTCCATTCACATATGTAGTGGAGGGCAGAGTTACTGTAGAAAAGGCAGCAGTGGTTGATACTGGGGAACTAATCTTAGGCTCTGAAAAGATAAAAGTCATGAGTTGAACTTCACATTCAGAATGTTCTAATAAATGTTAATCCAGTATCAGCAACAACCTATTGTAGGGCATACCTGTCATGGCACAGGAGACATGAACAATAGTGTGAGTGCCTTCTAGGTAAACAGTATCCATGTTGTGTTCTGATGGTAGTGGTTCAACGGTTGAGACCTCCACCTTTGGCTTGCGGCTTGTCAGCATGTACGGGTGGATATCCAGAGACAGGTTTCGTGCATGTTTCTTCTCCATTCCACTGATGTCTGTAGATTAGAAAAAAAAGCTGTCTGGTTTAAAAAGAATCTGAATGCCACTGGTGAAAATGTACCATAAGGTAGACCTGGTGACCTCTAGGATGTCATTCCTTAGTACAAATATCAAACAAGAGGTCATGGAATTTTATTCATTTATTTTTTACTTCTGTTACTGATTAAAACTGTAAGTTATGACAAAATAAGTTTAGGTTCCTATCCTGTGTTAATTTTTACATTTTTAGATGTACTTTAAAATTCTTGCTCAGATTTTAGTAATATTAAGAACTTATTTAGTGACTTATGAAGATCAGCAACCTTAGTTGAATCCCATTATAAGTATATCTAAGGTAATAGAGCCTTATGAAAATTGGAAGGCATGGATAACTAATGAAAAGTGCTAAACTTGTCCATTTAAAGAGGCATTCCGAGGTTTTCTAATAATACTGCCCCCTTAAGCCAAAACACAGGTCTGCAGCACTCTGCTGTTTGTTCTCATAGCTCGTGCTCATACTTGACAAGGTTGTTTTTTTTTAACCTACATTGACTTGCCTTTGGTGTCTGAGGAGAACTGAGTCATTTCTGGGTATCCACAAAATCCATCTTCAATTTAACGCTTAGATTGTTTGCAAGGTCTAACCCATTGAACAGCCTTAAGTTACAGCTGCTGAATAGCGCGGGAACTTTCGACCTGAAGTAAATTCAGGAATATATGCTACAAGCTAACAGATGCAGGTGGACACCTCAGACACTTAACAACTGAGGTGTCCACCTGCTCATCAAATAATGTTTAATTAGTAAAGGGTCAAATATAAAGTCTATTTATAACATATTTTTTTAAATTAAAAACTTACATAATGTATTTTTAAAGGTAAAAAAATGCTTGGAAAATTTGTGGGTTTTCCCCAATTAAATGATCATTTTTAAAATTTTGATTGGATATTATACTACTGCAAATAAGCGTGATATGTTTTTGGTATAGGCTTGTTGCATATCTATATCAGAGATTCAGATAATTGTGGAGAACCATAAATTTGCTCTTGTCATGTCATAGACAGAAGACAGAATACCTTTAGTTGAAGGATGCTGTGTGCTTTTACTGTCCAGCAGTGGTGCAATGAGGCTGTCTGCCATGGTTTTCCGTCTGAGTGGTTTGGGCTTTTCAGGCTTAGTGTTATTCTCCAAGCGGGTCATAGTGAGCGGCTCCTTGATTAGCAGACAGAGAAGAGGTGAATTTTTTATTGTTTAAATAGCTCCTATTTCAAGAGCCAAAAACAACAGTTAGGAACCTCAGGCACATTTCATAAGTTTTTAATGGACTCTAAAGCAAAGGTTTCCTGAGCTGAGAGCATGTTGATCTATATTGTTCTGTAAAATAGTTTCAATGATACTTCTTCATTCGTTTTCAATAGTAGCTGCATTTATGCCCAATTAGAATGTTGGTATGGTGATGTTCAATGAATTCTGAAATACAAGAAAAATGTGAGTTGTGTTCAACAGTGACTGCCTTACCTTAAATGGCTGAGGAAGAGGGTTTGAGCTTGGTATCCATTTGATCTTCTTTCGGGGACGTTTGATGACCAGCGGCTCCCCAGCTATCTCTCCTACCCCAATATCTGAAGGGTCCATGTTGGGATCAATGGTCTGTATCCCAGATTCCCTCACAGTAGGTGTGACGTCATGGTTGGACTGTGCAAGTGCAGCCAACAGTTGCCTGACCACATTGTCATACATGAGATCACTCTCATTAGTTATGAAGTCCAGTCGGTTGAGAGACTTAATGTGGTCCCTGTTCTCATTACAGAACATGGCCAGAATGTTGATGTCACAGAACGGAGACTTCTGCCATCGTCGCTTTGTCTTGATCCCGACTTTATTAAGTTTGTCAAACACAAAATTAGACTTGCGCACCACAAACAAATGCAACAAGTTAAGCAGGATGATGAAGTTCATAGTACATAGCAGGGCTAAGTCCACCACAGCCATGATACGTTGCAGCTGCACAGCAGGGAGCTTGCAGTTGACATTAAGCTTCAACTCTGGGTAGCTGCTGATGTCTGGGGGCTGGCCTAGTGAACAAGTAAACTCATTCTGCCTTTGCCGTGCATAGTATGCACTCAGGTAGGAAATGGGAATAGAACTGAGGCACATGATAGCTAGATGGCGAGCTAGGTAAATCTTAGCCAAAAAGTTACTTTCGCCTCGTCTCTCAAGGTATTTTTCAAAAAGATTTTGCTCTGGACTTTTCTCCTTCTCTGCATTTTCTATAATCTCTCTCCTTTCCCGTTCAGTTATACCAGGGCCTTTGGACTGAATCTGCTTCTCAATCTTGGGGGCTCTGCCCTCAGCAGCTCTGTGGTAGCAGTTATCAATCTCTTGAAGCAGGAAATTGAGCTCTGAAGTTAGCCGCGTAGAGGCAAGGAACTCCCAACCTAAGGCAGGAATGTACATGATCCCAGCAAAGGCAAGGAGGGCATAGGGCAGGAATTTATGTTCAAACAGGTCCACTCCAAGATTAGCATCACGAAGCTCTGTCCAGCAGTAGCCCCTCGCATAAAGTGCCTGGTCTCGGGTGAAGTTGTGCGGTGTGTAACAGTATATAGATTCCTCTGAAAAAAGAAAAGAAATATTTGGGTCAATATATATTTTCTGATTTATTATGATACTTAAATGTTTGAGCTGAAACAGTAAAGTACCAATATCATGCTATAGTGTACATCAAAGTCTGTATAAAGTAATATAACCACTGGAAAAATATTGCATATGGATAATACAAATGTTTAAAGTGCCGGTCTTTTATTTAGTTCTACTCTGAAATTCACATTTTCTTGAAGGATTTGTTTAGATTTTTATGAAAATGACAAATGGCTATTTTCTCTGATCATATTATAGCTCTGAGCATTTTTGTGTCATTCATCTGCTGAATACTAAAACCTTAACCAGAGACATTCTGCGTTTTGATATAATACATATCTTTCATGTTCAAAAAGAGAACCTAAGAATTATGGTCTGCCAAACATTTTCTCTGCCCATGTTAACAATACATTGAAATTCAAAGTTTAATTTGGTCTATGTTTATCTTTGTGACATTTAAGATTTTTTTAAATGAAATAGCTTTTTTTTGGTCTCTAACTCTAATACTTTCCAGAATTATACCAGGCATACCGTCAATCCTTAGACTGTCTGAACTCCCACATTGTTCTGCTGCTTCATTTTCATTCCCAGCTGAATAAACACTGCAGCTGAGAGCCTGACTCAGCATCAAGCTAGCATTTGCATCAGTCATTGATTTTAAACTGTATTTTGGCCAAACTCCTTCTTAAACCTACTTTCAACAAAATATTACATTTTTTGCATCATCAAAACTACTTTGTTTGAATTTTCTCAGAAACAAACTGGTCATGTAAACATCACCTTAAATACAGTCAAACACTCTGAAACAATGTTATATTTTACCATAACCATTATGATACAACCAATTTTATGCTGCAACCAATTTTATATGAAGTGATGTTAGACCAACACAAAATAGTATGTGGCTGCTACTATAATGCATCAGTCTGTCATGGTTAAGAGAGAGCTGAGAAAAAAGGCAAAACTTTTCTACGTCCCTACCCTCTGGATCATGACCAAAAGAACGAGATCCTAGATATAAGTGGCCGAAAATAGCTTTCTCAGCAGGGTGGCTGGGCTCTCCCTTGGAAATAAGGTGAGTAGCTTGGTCATTTGGGGGAGGCTTGGAGTAGAGCTGCTTCTCCTTCTCATCGAAAGGAGTCAGCTGAGGTGGCATGGACATCTTTTTCGGGAAGCCCCCTGTATGCCCCCCTTATGAGCTGTTTCAGGCATGTCCCACCGGGAGGAGGCCCAGGGGACGACCCAGGACACCCAGGACAAGAGAGTCTCTTAGCTGGCCTGGGAGAACCTCAGGCTTCCCCCAGCAGAGCTGGACAATCTGTCTGTAGAGTGGGAAGTCTTGTAGTGTCTGCTGAGACTGCTGCACCTGAGCCCATCTATCCATTTTCCGTCACACTTATCCCGGGTGAAGTCGCAAGGGGTGCTGGTGCGTATCTCCACCTGTCAATGGGCAAGAGGCGGGGTACACCCTGGACAGGTCATCAGTCTATCGTAGGGCAACCCATTCCCAGATAAAGCGGAAGACAACGAGAAGAGATAGCTGTTCTATAAAGTCCTTGCAGGTTTGTTAGAAAGCATTAGTGAACAAAAAGAATCAAGAAAATCATGGAACAATGCATACAGATAAATCAAAATGATGTTAGCTCAAAACAGCTTTAGGTTATAAAACAATTCTACATGCTTCAATATCTGGTGTTGTAGGCTACAGTTCAATCAATATTAAAAATAGAAATACACTGGAACAACTGCAAACCCACAAAGACATGATTGTTAATGTAAAATGACAGGCTGGGTAAGGACAGTACTAATCAGTGAAGCAGCCAAGAGGCCCATGGTTAAAACAAAGTCTTGAGCAGTTAATTTGTAGTTTGTTGCAAGTATTGTAGAGGGCAGAGATAACATGTGTACAAAGGTGGTCTAATGAGAGCAAAACTAGATATTATGTAGGTACTCAAAATGCTGTTGGAAAACTTAATAGAATACAGACCCCTATAAAATATCCCCAAGGTTCAACAATGTGTATTAAGAATTATGCTGTGTCATGTTTATCCCATATGCAGAGAATGACTATGAAAAGAACAGAGGTTTTAATAAAAGATAATAAATCTTATAGGGAATCCCACAGGTAAAAAAGAACATGGGACATAGCAGAGCAACTACAGAACCCAGCAAGAGTAAAATACAAAACAAATGAGCTAACTGGAACAGCTTTTGAAGAATTAAAGCAGGAATACTGAGAGAGCGGGAGTAATTGGCAGATAGGGAGCTAAACTAAAATCCAAGAGGTTCTTTAAACCAAAAGGGAAAATCCTGAGATTAGAATAAAAGAGTATAAATCAATTTATATATGAAAGAACACAAAATATATTAAAACAGTAATGAAAGTATTTAACAACTAAATATACAATAATATGTTTTCTAACCACAAACTCAAAGGGGAACACAAGAGAAAACCAAAAGAAACACCTACGTATTAAGAAATGCTGTGGGGAGGCTCTCCAGAGAAAGCAGAGGGAGCTAACTAAAAGACAATGCTGGAAGAAAAACTATCAATCATAGGCAGCAAGAAGACATGAGAATGGAGGGGATATTTAACTCTTCACAAACATCCAGAGCAGCAATTGAATATTTTAGATGAACACATATTAATTCCATGTATCTATTATGATTATGAATTGATAATAATGTATTAATAAATAATCTATGGATTTATTAATAATAATAACAACAATAATAATATTTTTACAACATATTAATTAAGCTTGAGCTCTCTGCAAAGATAAATGACCAGATATCAGTGGTATGATATTAAATACTGTAGGCAACATTTTACACATGCCCTGTGGCCAGGGCCGTTGGAAGTACTTTTGAACAAGGGGTGCTGTGATTTTTTTATTTTTTATTTTTTTAGAAAATGAACCTATAGGCCTATTTAAAATAAAATAAAAATAAATAAGTAAATAGATTGAGATTCACTACTTTATTGTCATATAAACTTCGGTGCACGCCACCAGGGTCTGTAACACACAGACCTCATCAGTTCTCAGGTGAATGTATAAGTTATTAATTCAACTTCACAATAACATTATAACAATGTAGATTTGGTCAGCTGGCATGAACCCGAGTCACTGTGTTTATGTCACACAAGTGCAAACCCAAAGGAAATAATTATATTATTATACTATTTAAACGTTGTTGAACAGTTCTCCATTACACAAAGAACACAAGACCAAAAAAAAACTCTAAAATACTATGGATACTTTAAACTGCATGAATAGTGCGAATTGAGCCACAGGCAGGGCTACAGGCAGGGTGCCCTGCCCTTTTACAGGTGTCCAAATGTTGAGGTCGTAGAGAGAAAATCATTCATAAGCGACAAATCCGAAATGCGTTTCTGTGCTATATTTCCTCCTCGTTTCTATGTAAATTTACTAGTCTGCTGCTGCAAGCGGGATACCACGCTCTAGCTTGCTTGATGTTGCCATGACAATGTAACTTCCATGAACTTGTGTTTATTAGGCCTCAAAATAATAAAATTAAAATCCAAGTACACATATAATAGTAAAATAAATAAGGCAAAATCATTTCCCAAAATATTCATAAGAAATGTATAAATTGTGCAAAGTATTTTTAAAACATTTTCTTTAAATCTCCCTCTCGCCACTAGGGGATCGTGCAGCACCCTCAGTACCCCCACTTCCCGTGGCCATGCTTGCATTTACAATGTAATTGTAGAAAAAGTGGTCATGCACACCTATGGATTCTAAAGAGGTTTCTTCTTAAGGCATCTGGTTGTGCTAATTGTATTGTGGAGTAACTGTGTAAAGGGGCTTGAAAATTACCCAAAATTCTTGTATATCTTTTTGACTTTGAAATATGTCCCTTCTTCTTTACAACTATGAACTGTTTTGAGTCGGTCTATTACCTAAAACCCTGTCAAATTAAATTAAAGTTTGTGGTTGTAACATGACAAAATATCAGACTTTCTTTCAATGCTTTGTGAGACATTGTATGTAAACTCAGACATGTTCTTGTGAACTGTCAAAAAGAGTATGTTAAAAAAGAAACACTTTTGTTGTCACTTTAACACATACCCCCTCTAGTGGCTGAGCCACCCACCTGCAAAGTTTCTTGTGAAGACAAGTGTGACCAACAGGATGGGGATGATGACTGTCCCTATAGTAACAACCCGATCAAATGGCAGCTCCAGTTTGAGCTGCACCATAAGGCCAGCCAGTGCCCCACCCTTCTCATCCTGAGAGGAGCCTGGCATGATAAGCTCCTTCAGCTTCTCGCCAGCAAGTAGCGCTGTGGCCATGTCTAAGTTCTGATCAAGGATATTCTGCATGCGGAAACAGAAGGATGTTCTCTACAAATCCTCTCCGGCAAATGAGGCAAGACCCGACGCTCCCTCTTGTGTTTAGATACTTGCCAAGATGCTGTAAAGCAAACATACACACAGAAATGTGTGGCTACTGTAAGCCCACGTCAGCATATGTGAGAAAGTGGTAGTTCCTAGAGGTATGGTGACGTTCAAAGCTTGCTCAGCAGTTGCATGTTGTTCAACTTTTGTAAAACAACCAACATAAGGGTTAGAAGCACTTCTCTCAATCAGCGTCCACCTGGTACATCCCTTTGTTTTGTCCCATCTCCACAGAGTCTGGCTGCAGTCCACAAGCTCTTTATGTGACAGGTTGAGAAATAACCTGAGTTTAGGAAGAGCTCTTGTGCCTCAAAGGAACAGTAATCACAGGCTGAAGGGTGGTTAGGTGATCATTGGAAAGAGGAAGCTATCCCAGTCCTTTCCTACAAGACAAATAAGAAGTTAGGTGTAAAAGTTAGTTGTTGTTTTTTTCAAATTAAATTATACAGAAATAAAGAATGTTGCTATTATTTTAATGCTGCTCTTAATCAAAGTAAATTTTTAGGAAAATATTATATTTCAGAGTCTAAAACGATATGTTCCGATTAAGAACAGGTAATTCCAATACATTTTCCAGACAACATACCTAAGTATGGAAACGTTTTTTTATGTTACTAGAGACTTTAATACTTTGTATTCCGGGTTCATATAGTACATATGACAGATAAAAACTAGTGGATAATGGTAAAGAGGAACGAAACAGTGTTGAGAAATATTTTAGTAATGTGTTTTTAAGTGTGTATCTATTTTAAGCCCTAGAGAAAAGATATTTGTTCATTATTTCTAACACAATTGCTCAAGCTCACTAAGGCTGGGTGGAGAGTGTCTGCGAACATCAATTTTCAACACTTTGATGATACAGAGTGTTAGTTTCCCACAGCATTTTGCCGCATCTCCATAAAGACCAGATCCAAAGAGCTATGAATAATGGATGACCTGACGATTGATTTTTCGAACTTAGCTGTGAAACAATAATGTTTTGGTTGTTTTTTGTAAGAAATCCTATCTCAAAAAGTATTGTATCCTTGTATCTTTGTCAAATTCAAGCATAACCCCCCACCCCCCCAAAATAAAAAACAAACGTTTTTTTAATGAACAGAGGAAAAGACAAACATAAAACTGATTCAAACTGAAATCGACACCAAAATGTCAAATATTTTTATCTTGAACATGCTGTCAGAATAATTTCTCTACTTCTCAATGAAGATTAGACAATGGATGCGGTAAGAATGCACAGTAAATTCCACACTCTTAAATATGCAGCGACCAAGTACATTGACTCCTTTAGAGTTATTACAACAACAACTGAAGTAAAATATACGCTATGTAGAGTTCTAATTTAACACTAATTCTGAATGGGACCAAATGCATTCTTAAAATGTTACTTTAACACTGCAAAATTTACTGTGTGCTTACTAAAAAACCCTTAAAGTGATCCAAGATGTTTAGTGTCCGCCTTCATTTTTTCTCATGTATGCAATTGTAAATGTTTAAACTAATGCACGTCAAGAGCCATAATTGTCTGCAGGATCACTTGCTGCAGCAGGGTTGGTTAACATAAAAGTTATGAGAAGCTCCTTTGTAGGGAGATTGAATGCATCACCATTTTACCATTAACTAATCGTACCTTTATATGTATGGCTGGGTATTTTGGCCAAAGTCCTGAATCGATTCGATTTTGATTCATACGTTCTAAATTATTCCTTTCGATTCGATCATTCGATTAATTTCGGTTCAACTGTGTTTCAAAATACTCATGTAATTAATTTTTTCCTGTCATATTAAACACAAAATGCAAACTTGTAAATCAGACAGTTTAAACTTGAGATGTGAAAAAAAACTGTCTCAAAAGTGCAAACTTGTTTGTAAAAAAGTGAAGCCTCACGACCAAGCAGACGTGACACGGCAGGGACACAGCAGACATGCATGAGCTGCATTATCTTCACTGCACAAACCATATTTGCAGCGTTGTCTGTAACAACTACAGGGTGTTTGCTGGTCAGCCCCCATTAATGTCTTTAGTCAACCTATTGGCTATACTTGCAGCTGACTGGATTGAAGTCATCTTGATGGTCTGTAGCACAAGATGAGAGGCGCCACTCATTATCAATGTAGTGGGAAGTCACCTTAATGTTACATATCCAGCACATTATCTTTAGCTGTTTTAAACCCAAAATGGTTCCAGACATCAGACTTCGGTTGGGACAGCTTGCTGAGCGGTGTGTTACTTGGGTCGGCATTTACACCTGCTTGCTCATTTGAATGTGAACGTCACGCATGTCACTATTAAACTAATCGATCTCATTCCCTACACATCGATTTTGCAAAAATGTAAAGGAATAGATTTAAAATCGATTAAATCAATTTTTTCACCCAGCCCTATTTATATGCCATTGCTTCTTCTTTTTATTAACAGTTGCATATCTGAATCTCTCCTTCTCGCTCTTATAAAATTACAGCTCTTCCACAAAAACCCTCTAATAGCACACACTGGTATATCCTGGAATATTCTCCTAAGATCTTAGATCAAAGAATATTAAGTAGCGGTTTCACTAGTGCAAAGAGCAATTAGTGTGCTCCTCTGTAGCCTAATAGTGAGCATGATGGTGGGATCATGAGCAGAAGAATCCTTAGAAGCATTATCAAGGGCCAATTATTTGATGTTAATGCTGACAAAGGATAATTACTGTTCCTTAAGGAGAGCATGAGATTTCCCTTTTGGGATAAGAGCCTTCCACTTTAACCCCGACATTAATTTTAGCTTCACCTGCATCCTGCAAGACTATGACAATAATCAGAGAAGATGAAAAGTTTGCATAATTTATATTTAAAGGAGCAGAAAGACATTTAAGGAATTGTCTGTTTGCCACTGGCACGGCTCCAGCCTGACAGATTGTGCACCTCAGGTGGGCAATGTTACCAGTGTTTACATAGGGAATCCCACTTTTTTTGGCTACTACGACATCCCCGCTTGGCGGTTTGACTAGTGCAGCTGTCTGTGAAAGGAGGCTAAGTTAGACTTCAGGACAATAGCTCAGAGAGGGGAGCTCTTTCCGTTTCTCCATTAATTATTGATTGGATGACGAAATTACATGGAAGAACTTCTAAGGTGGGATGAGGGCATCTGGTTAGGATGTCTAAATGTCAAGCCGAGATAACTAAATCAGCATGGTCACACTTTCCACAATTTTAGCGTGAGTAAGTGTTTAAAGTGAACAAATAAGAATTTTTGTTTTTCTCATAAAAAAAGATCATCATGTCCTTGTTAGCACAGCAGGCTGGGATCCTAACTGCTGTTTCCAAAAGGGGTCCATTAGTCCAGGGCATCACCTCTGCCGAGACATTGCATTGCAGTTAATTACATTTGCCTGTAGATGACGAGCTGCTTCAGCACCTGAGCAATGGACAGCTCCCGCACGACCAGGGATAAGGCTGCTGAACGTCAAATACATGGATTTGATTTGTATGCTGAAATGTTTATGCATGTGCTTTGAGTGTGCGTGAGACGAGAGGAGACCCTGTGACTCTCTGCACCTGCATCTGCTGTCTACCTGTCTACACTCAGATCAGACCAAACCGCAGCTGCTCTGGAGCGAACTACTGCTATTTGCAGGCGGCGAGAATGAGAGAGATAAGAATTTGAAAATAACTCACCGAATCCAGCTGTGTCTTCCCGGCGCGGTAAGAGTTAATCTGCAGTGCGGGCGAGACGCTACAGCTTGTATCCGAGCGCACCGGTTTGTTCCGCCTTTTCTCCCCCTCCACCCTCCCTCAGTGACTCCAGCCTTCTTCCCCAATCCACCCCCTCCCTCCCTGCATTTGACTCATCCTCAAAAACAAATTCTGCGGATCTTTGTTTCCGCTCTCTGAGTGTTTGAAGTGGAATTACAGACGCGCAGTGGTTTGTTGGCAAGACAAAAAAACAGGGAAATGAGCTACATCCTGTAACAAATGAATATGCCTATACAAACATTGAGATTGAAATACTAACTAAGCAGCTTTCTGGGACAATCTTCTACTCAACATGATAATTTAGCACCCCAATTGTCACATTATTGACTCCAAATATCGATTATACGCCTTGCAGACCGGCTGTACGGCCCAACTCCTGTTTGCTCGGTCCATAGCTGCGTGACTATGACTGCGTTTTCTTGTCTACTTATAGGTTTATCCCGCATGTCCATCATCTGAGAATGAGACTGACCGCAAGACACATGCAAACGACGACAGGGAAAGATGCTTGTCATTCAAACCTTCCGGGTGTGGCCAGCAGCTTGGTTCTTTGCCTTTCTGTCTGTGGATGAGGCATTATCAAGAGGTTTCCTAAACCTCCTGTTTCGAGGAAGGTTTATGAGATTAAAAAAAGTGAATTGTTTGGACTGCAATGTTACAAGAAACTTAGTCTCATCATGTAAGTAATAATAATTTGGGGGTTTTTAAGAAGGCTTTTAACTAATCTAAGGTGATTTGATAACAAAACAAGCAAGTTTAAGACATTTTAATACTGAAACCTAAATCTTAAGAATGAAACATTCTTCAGATTCTGGTAAGGAAAAGATTACTATAGAGCCCCTGAAGGGACATGGAGGGCAATAAATAACTTTTGCAAGATCCCGCAATACTTTTGCGAGATCCAGCAATAGTTTTGCGAGATCTCGCAAAAGTTTATTTTTTCCTCTATGTTCCTTTAGGTGCTCCGTAGAATTGCATATTGATCTTGTCTCTCTTAATTCGTGTAATGTTGTCTTTTGGGACTTAGAAATTAAGAATCTCTCCAAATCATCCTCTATGGTTGTAGCTGACACATGGGCGTATTATCCTCCCATAGCAGTACACTTTGCGCCTCCACTGTTGTGTGTCTGTTTTACTTCCGGTTCGCTGACATGGGAAAACCTTTTGTGACATCTTGCAAAGCGTTTCGCAAAAGTTTATTTTTTGCGAGATCTCGCAAAAGTATTGTGGGATCTCGCAAAAGTTTATTTTTTCCTCCATGTCCCTTTAGGGGCTCCGTAGATTACAACATCCCTGCATTTATTCCCAAATTAAATAAATAAAATGAAACAACACAACTGTCTTTTACTTCATATCAGAGGACGTCATTACTCAGCAATTTTCAGCAATACCCTAGATTTTTGTGCTTCTGACTGTTAAAGTAACGCCATAGTAATATCAAAAGCTTATGAGTCTGTTTAGGCATTTAAAGAGGTCTTTTATGTATTTCAGCTACTCCACTCTCTAGAACATATGAAGCTTAGGCAGAAGTTCAACTGAAACTAAATTACTTACCCTCATCCATCAGAGGCTCATCATCCTCCATCGCAAGCCAATCAGTTTTTAACCGCACCACCAAGAAGCCCAATCAGCAATCAGAGTTCATCTTCAAAAGACTTCAACTCCATGAATCACCCTGCTACCCAGCCAAAGAGCAAGCTGCGGTTGTGTATGTCTGATTTGGACTCAGATGACCCAGATTCAACCCACCTCCATCCCCTTCTCCACCATCGTAGCTAAGCTCCATCTGGCTTTTCCATGGTGTTTCTTCAACCTCGTCCCTATTAGAGTGTTATTCCTCCCGGACTCTTACTTCCTTTCCAATTTGAGCCTGGTTCTGCCAGAGGTTTCTTACAAAAGGAGAGTTTTTCCTCTCCACTGTCATTTCATGCTTGCTCATCATGGACAGGTTCATGCAAAATCCAGTACAGCTCAAGCAGATCGTCTCACCAACCAGCAGTCTCTGGACTGAACCAACTTCATCTATCTCCACTCTACCACCAGTTCCAGGCCTGTGGAAAACATCCCTGTTCTCATACACCTGCTCATGCATGTTAAAGAAAAATTCCCGCTAATGTTTCCTGCCGAGGTCTTAGCACCAAAATCTTAAAATAATTGTATCAATAAAATTCTTCTAATTTTCCTGTTTTCATCTAAGTTTTTCATATTGAACTACAAGTAGAGATGATTTAAGGCAACAAAGTATGGTAATAGTAGTAGTTTCAAAGTAATGTCACCCTGAGATCAGGTGGCAGGATGCTAAATGTGCTTTCAGAAAACACTAAAATACTTTCAAAGGACGGAATGTCCCTGCTACATTTAATTTTGATTTAAATGCCTGCCCTATTGGAAAACACTGCTGTGAGGTTTGGAAGAAGGAAAACTCTTCTCACGTTGAAAAAACATGAAGAACTAACTAATGTTTGCCAGAAACAAAACAGAACTTATAGAGTAATGTACACACTAGAACAGAGAATATGTTTGGCATAGACCAAAAGCTGTAGTTAAGACACAGACTCAGTCTTAGACGTGAAATAGCAAATAAAATTCACAAACGAATCCATATCAATTACCTCTCATCAACAATTATAGGCCTCACTTGTCTGTCAAATCAAAGAACACGCTGCACACTTATAAAGGAAATATTTGATTTGAGTATGTTTACAGCCTCTGAAACATTTCTGCTTACTGCTGAGATCGTTTTGCTCTTGTGTAAATGTCTGAGTGTGTCCAAGTAGGGCCTAACCATTAGTATGAAACCCCAAGCTGGCTTCTGCCAGTAAGGGAATCCGCTCCTCACCACGCACTGCTTCCAAATATAGGCTCCTTCCTTCTGCCTCACCCCTCCTCCTTCATATTTATGTAACCTTCAACAAGCCTTGAAGATTTAGTTTCCTGACAGTGCAATCTTTTCATAATATTGGTATCTAAAAAAAAAAAAAAAAACTGTATCTATCTATCTACACACTGGGTATGGAAAGTATTTTGTCTGGAAAATGTATTGGAATAAAATCCATAAAGTTAATTTTATTTATTATTAATGTAAACTCAGGACCCTATCTTGTCAGAAAAAAACACCAAAATGTTACCATTTTTGCAAATTTACATCTTTATTCACATCTTTATAAGTATGCAGACGTTTGGTTCAGTATTGAATAGAAGCACCCTTTTGAGCTAGTAGAGCCATTTGTCTTCTTCAGAATGATGAGAATATGTTTCTCACACCCAGATTTGAGGATCCTCTGCCATTCTTCCTTGCAGGTCCTCTCCAGTTCTGTCAGGTTGGATGATGAGAGTTGGTGAACAGCCATTTTCAGGTCTCTCCAGAGATGATCATTTGAGTTTAGGTCAGGGCTCTGGCTGGGCCAGTCAAGAATGGTCACAGAGTTGTTCCTAAGCCACTCCTTTGTTATTTTAGCTGTGTGCTTAGGGTCATTGTCTTGTTGGAAGGTGAAGCTTCGGCCCAGTCTGAGGTCCTGAGCACTCTTAAAGAGGTTTTCTTCAAGGATATCTCTGTACTTGGCCACATTCATCTTCCCTTCAATTGCAACCAGTCGTCTGGTGCCTGCAGCTGAAAAACACCCCCATAGCATGATGCTGCCACCACCATGTTTCACTGTTGGGATTTTATTGGGCAGGTGATGAGCAGTGCCTGGTTTTATCCACACATACCACTTAGATTTAACGGCAAAAAGTTAAATCTTGGTCTCATCAGACCAGATAACCTTTTTTTCTCATAGTCTGGCCTTCAGTCCTTCATGTGTTTTTTTGGCAAACTCTATGCAGGCTTTCATATGTCCTGCTGAGGAGAGGCTTTCGTAGGGCCACTCTGCCATAAAGTCCTGACAGGTGGAGGGGTGCAGTGATAGTTGACTTTGTGGAACATTCTCTCATCTCCCTACTGCATCTCTGGAGCTCAGTAGCAGTGATCTTTTGGGTTCTTCTTTACCTCTCTCAACAAGGCTCCTCAACAACGATTGCTCAGTTTGGATGGACGGCCAGGTCTAGGAAGAGTTCTGGTCATCCCAAACTGCTTCCATTTAAGAATTATGGAGGCCACTGTGCTTTTAGAAACCTTGAGAGATGCAGAAATTAATTTATAACCTCGGCCAGATCTGTGCCTTGCCACAATTCTGTCTCTGAGCTCCTCGAGCAGTTCCTTCGACCTCATGATTCTCGTTTGCTTTGACATGAGCAGTAAAGTCTTATATAGACAGGTGTGTGCCTTTCCTAATCAATGCCAATCAGTTTAATAAACACAGGTGCATTCCAATTAAAGAGCTGAACAATGTCAAGGGGGATAAAAAGAAATGGACATCATGTGAATTAAATATGAGTGTCACAGCAAAGGGTCTGAATACTTATTTGATTTTTCAGTTTTTCTCTTTTAATAAACTCGCAAATATTTCTACATTTTTGTTTTTTTCCGGCAAAAAGGGGGGCCGAAGGGAACGTAACGAAAAAAAAAAAGAAACTTAATGAATTTAACAAAAGGCCGCAAAGAAAAAAAAAACCAAAAATTTAAAGGGGTCTGAATACTTTCCGTACCCACTGTATATATTTTGATAAAAAAAATTAAAATAACCTTGGTTGGAAATAGGAGGAAAAGTCAGACATTTCAAAATCTCTTCTTAAACCTCTGTAAGGAACAGAAAGCAGTGCCCATTATCAAGACTGGAAAGGCTGTAACACGATAGCAAAGCTTTTAAGTCAGACCTTAATGTAATTATGAAACTGAGGTTACCAGGATAGTGGAAGTCTAGATTGGCTTTTGAAACCACAAAAAATAAATTTGCAAAAACAACAACCTCTTACAGGGAAAAGAGGGGGCTGACTGAGAGAGGTACTTTACCTCAAACGATCTAAATCAATATCTCTAATTGTCTAGTATCTAATAATGTTGTCACACCTAATAACACTAATCTATACTGGATTTAAAGTCTATGAAAAAGTACAGTTTATGTAGTTTTGTGCACTTTGTTTCAGGTTTAAAATAATATTTTTTGGTCTACTGAATATATATTATATTTCATATGTATTTTGTGATGAATAATTTTATTCACCAATAGTAATGAAATTTAAGATTCCAGGAAAATATTTTACAAAATTAAAATGTTAAAAAGAAAATGTAATTTGTTTTTGAATGTTTTCCTCAATTTTTAAACCCATAGTCAATGCACTTTTGAAAGCTTATCAACATAGTGAGAAAAAAAATACAAGAGGTAGAGTAAAAATCCGTATGTACACCTATTGTCGGCTTTACAAATCTTCGACTTGAAACAGCCCCAAGAATTTTCCTTTGTTTTTAATTAAGAATCTTTAAGGCTTTTAAAGCATTAATGTTTTCTTTAGATCCTAGCTGTTATCACACTTCTTATTTGGGTGCATGCCTAATTGTCACATCAAATGAATGTCATACAGGATAAATCTTGATAGAAAAGATATGAGGCACAGGAGGCTTTCACTATCTTCTTTATTACCAGAACCACTCAAATAAATCTCCACACAGAACCTAAACTAGGAACATGTAGAATGCAAACATCCAAAACACTTATTATACAAATATTTATCTGAATACTGAATGGATCCTCATCCAACGCATAAGGGCTGTGTACACATAAGGGCGGTTTAATGTCGTTAGCGTGTGAAGTTTACATGCTATTCATACTTAGAAATCTTCCAAAATGGCAGAATTAAAAGTTCCTGAAAGGGGAAGTGAGCTAAAATTCCTCAATGGAAACGTTCCCGAGTTATCACAAACTTTTAATCAGCCTTTACTGTAGTGTCGCAACTAGTAATTCTGTTTTACAGGGAACAACTTTTTTACATGTGACTAGGTCAGTTTGGATAGCTCGCCCCCTTCTTCATGAATAAAATTACCATTTAAAAACTGCTTATTGTATTTACTCAGATTATCTTCATCGGATTTTAAAATTTCTTAATGATCTGAAACATTTACAAAAATAATAGAAATGGAAAAAAATCGCATCTTAACCTCTAGCAGACATGACACAACTCTAAGTAGAAAGCTGTTTAATCCAATGATGAAATCAGAAATTCTTTAACGTTTTATTAAAATATAGAGGGTCAAACATTTCCTCTGTATTAATTGTGCATAATTATCTTTTATTCTGATTAAATTAGGACTAAAATTCTATGTGTTCTTTACAGACCTTTCAAAGTAGTTTGCAGGAACTTTGGCCTTTTTTGTGTCTGCTATATAGCTCATTTTGCTCACCTACAACCTTTCAGATATGCTGACAGTTATCTATACGATTCAGATCAGAGCTTTCCCTCCAAACACCAGACGTCATTTAGACGTTGGTTTTAAGTCTAAATCTGGTCATTGTTGAACATTTACCACATTAGCCCAATAACAGATGTTGAAAAGACATTGCAAACCCAGTTTTCAAAGTCTTTTCAACGATCTGAAAAATATTGCTTTTCACCTCTCACTTTTAAACCAAATGTAGATGTCTTTACAATGTCTTTTCAACCAAGGTGGGTCAAAAACGTTGACTTTGTCGTCATTAAGCCTTTTGTAAGTACTTTGATAGTATACTTACAAGCATTGACCATATCCAATAACTCATTTGTGCCCAGGATTTCAGGATTGTTTTGCTTTAATACTTATCCCCCTAAACACTAGACATAGTTTAGACATTGGATTTTAGGCTGAATGTCGTTGTTGCATCATAGTCTGGATTTGGTCTAGAAAATAGTTGTTGAAAATTGGGCTGTGTTTGCTCTGTCTGATTTTGTCCCACTTTATTTCAATAATATACGTTGAAAACCCAATTTTTAAAGTCTTTTCAACTATCTAAATATGAGGGCTTTTCACCTTTCACTTTTCAACAAAGTGTAGACATTGTTTGGACGTAAATCATGTCGCCTTATCAATGTCTTTTCAACCAATTTTGCTCTGTGGGATACGTCTTTTATGTCCACATATTGTCAACTATTTTGTAAAGCAAAAGACCCACACAGTATAATGTACCCCTTAGTTGAGATTATATATTCAGGTTTCACTTTTTTCTTCAAAATGTAACGGCAGCCATCATAGACAGATACTATCATTTTGATCTCACCAGACCACAGAAGATGGATCCAAAACAAACAGTCTTTTTGTGGTCAGATAAATAACTTCTTCCCAGCCCACATTGGTACAGGAGTTCTTTCATTGTTAAAACCTACCCTCAGGCTTCATCAAACATCTTCACATAGTGTTTACCTTTTATTTTGCATCTTGAAGGTATAGCGAAGGATGCTCTTTTTCCGTGTGGATCATCTCAATAATTGGTCCTCCTAATTGTTAATCATTCTGGTGATATGTTTACATAAGGCCGTCCTACGTGCTTGTCTCCATTTTCACTCACAGGTGGTGAGTCTGACATAGAGGGAAAATTGCAAATCTTCTTTTGGAAAGTAAGCTTGTATGAGTGATGCAAACAGCAACTTTTAAACAGAGTGTGCACGAAGAAAAATGGGCTTGTGCATGCTCTTGCATACGTTTAATAGTCGTTCAATCTCCGGATAGGGTTCAGGTTGTGCGTGTGCATTTTTTTTAAGTTGAGAGGGCGGGTCTTTTCAAAATGTGCGAAAATCCTCTACTATACCACTAACATTAGGTTATTTTCACCTTTTTACTTATCAGCTTTTTTGTGGGACATAACCCTCCTTCCTAAATCTTATGATTGCCAAACATTCCCATTGCATTAAAGTATATCAACTAGTTTGCCTCTTTTTCACCCAATAAGATGCAAACAAAGCCATGAGATTTTCTTCCAGCATTCTATTAGCTTGTGTAAATTGTCTACGGAAAT
The DNA here is from genome assembly GCF_000732505.1 of Cyprinodon variegatus. Classification (NCBI taxonomy): domain Eukaryota; kingdom Metazoa; phylum Chordata; class Actinopteri; order Cyprinodontiformes; family Cyprinodontidae; genus Cyprinodon; species Cyprinodon variegatus. The sequence continues at coordinate 1,652,553 of NW_015150507.1, forward strand.
ATTAATCTTGTATGTGACATTTTAACTTTAAAGAAATTGTATAAAAGAGCACTAAAAATAAGATATCATGATTTCAGCATTTGCTGAATTAGATTTCATTTTAAATCCTTAATGATCTGAACAGAAACAGTTAATTTGTTCTTTTACAGTTTATTACCATATGTCTGTTTTCTATTAGTGACCATTAAATGTCGAATAAACATAACATGTCAAGTAAGTTGTAATTATGTTTTTTGATCATTTTTAACAACAGAGATTTTATAAATATCTGATCATATCGGCAGGATAGAATCAACACAAAAGCACCCTGATAAATTCCAATCTGGTTTTATAAAACATATTAATAAGTACTTTCTAGTTACATCAATAAACCTTTTGGTTCACAGTAACAGATTAGCTGCTTTGCAATAACACATTGCCTTTGCTTTCTAAACACAAAGAATGAATTTACTATAGTGAATGCCTTAACATTTATTACATCTTAAGTATAAAAGATGCTCCACTTAACCATTTGTGTTTTATTATGTAACTGAAATAATGAGCTCTGTGTCAACTTAAGCCACTGAACCATTGCTGATTATAACCACATTTTATTTATTACTGTAGGTAAAACTAATATTAATGGGTTGAAAAAAATCTGTTTCCTGATTAAACACGTCCTAATTATAACTGAAATCATCTAACAACAACAAAAAAGGGAAATTCAAATTTATGGAAATATTAAAAACTTTTTAAAGACTTTCTTCTCAGTCTTTTTTTATTTTCAGTTCTGTTTTCCTCATTCTCTTTTATTCTTTGTTCACATACTTGCAGAGCATGGACTTTCTTTCTCTTTTCTTGTTTTTTTTTTTTTTTTTTTTTTTTAAGAAAGCACGTTTTTAGAATGATTACTCTATATAATAGGTAATCGAAATAGGCAGAAACTTTTATTTGAGACAATATTGCTCACTGGGCCATTTGGACCAAGACTGCCTTCCAGGCTCTGTCTTTTTCGTAATCCTGCAGCGTCCCATTAGGCGTCTGCTGCTTATGAATCAAAACACAAAGGAGAAACAGAGATTAAAAGAATATAATGAAAAAAAAAGTCTTTATAAAACACTTATTCTAAATTCCTTGTTAATGTCCAAGTTTCTGTTTTTAAATGTAGTTTTGATACATTAAAGCTATAAAAAAAAAATAATAATAATAAACTAAAGCAGAGTTTGTCATTTGAGAATGACCTTTGACCCATTTGTCCTGTTTAAACATGCTATACCTCATTGAAATGAGTTGTGGTCTGCAAGCTGTCCTCGCACTCTGGAGCCCCCATGCGGAGCCGACTCTTGTATGCTGCACAGTGCACCACAGTGGCTGATGTAAGTACTGCCTGCACCAGCAGCAGCACCATCAGGATCAACAGCAGGATGTCATAGGATTGCTGGGAGACACACACAGGAAATCAGAGGGTATTTTTGATTTTCTCACGAATCATCACAAATCATTCAACCACTCTAGCTGTACAACCCTGTAAATCGTCAAGCTTCTTTTTTAATTATAGTCACCTTGGCTGTAGGCACATCATAGAGGAAAATTTCTATAAAACTGATCACACTGCTAGAAAGGAAACCAGAGGCAGAAAAGAGGAGGGGTGATGTCACACTGCTGATGGCTATCAGCACCTCCACCTGAAACAACAAAACAGGGGCAAGTAAGAGGAAATAAGTTAATTGTTATTATTGGCTTACAAGAGAAGATACAGAAATGTAACACTAAGACACTGTTTATCATATCCAACATGATGGTTAACCTTTGGAGAATATGCAACATAATGATTAAAAACTACAATTTGGCAGATTTAATTAATTAAATTCACAATTTTTCATTTTTTTTTTACTTCGGTGGTCTTTAGTATTGAAGTCACAGTCTCAACAATGTTCTCGTTAAGGATTCTTTGAACTTGAATTAAAAAAAACTGATTGTACTGTCAACTTTAAAAAATGTAACTGCCTTTTTTTTTTAACCCCAATTGCAGCCTTTTAAAAAAAAAGGTATTAATGTTGAAATTGCAGCATCAGCTTCCAAGCATCTACAATTTGGTTATGAAATTCGTTCGAAAAAAGCTACATAAGCACACCGATCATGATTCAAATGCGCAAACACATATTCCTCAAACAACGCAGGAGGATGACAGGTTGCTCATTGATTGATCATTTATTTGCATCTAACTTGGAATGTGCTTTGGAGGATGGACCTCAATGCTGCTTAAGAAAATCTGCTCTCTGACAGGCTGCTCTGGTGCAACCTGACAAAACTGAAAAAGACTCCTGGGTATATGTTGAAACCTCCTCAGAATAACTGAGTGAAAGTCTCGATGCCTTCGATTAAGACTGCTTTTTGATTATTTATTGAATATAAATATATTCTATTTTACTTTACTAGAATCAGAGAGTGTATATTTTTCTTATTTGCATCACATTTTATCTACACACTGACATGTATTTCATTAGGATTTTATGTAGATTTCCAAATGGGTAAGAAATTGATATGTTATATAAGTAATATTTGTCCTGCATTTTATCTACCCTTCTTTACTTTGCCACTGCTAAATAAGATCGACCCAAAACCCTTTAGAAATGGCCTATTACCTATTGTAAGTAAATAGTGCATGAGCCATATTATTTCTGAAATTTTATTGATAAAAAAAAATAATGTATGCTTTCCTTTCCACATCACAATTATGGACTATTTTATTCTGGTCTCCAACCCATAATTTAAATTAAATTCATTAAGGTTTTGGGTTCTAATATACCAAGCATGGAGGAATTTGCCTGATATTGTAGTGTAACTATAAAGACAGAGACAATCAATACTATTGGGTTTAAAATCTGTGGGGAGGTTTTCTGCTGGAGAAAATAATACATTTTATTGACTCAGTGAAGCAAATAGAGAATTAAATTGAAAGTGGAAAAAACATGCTTTTGTAGTAGAATCATGAAATTTTAATATTTATTTTCTTTCTCTGATCAAATATTCCATTGAAAGTCATGAAGACATTTATTGCACTTATTGCACCAACCTAAAACCTTGAAAAACGATTGTTGTCTTTTGTATGGAAGAAATAAAATGTATAGACCGTAAGTTGATGCAGTCAGCTGAGCCTATACAGCTTAACACCTAAAAACAATAATTGTTCATACCCCTGGCAGCATCAGCTGCTGGAGTTTTTTTTCTTTTCTATGTTGCTTTGAACGGGTCTATTCTGTTGTTAATGATATCAATGTTCAAAAGTTAATATCATATGTATTATATATTCCTGAATATTCCTGAAACAAGGTTATTGGTTTCATGACAAAAATAATGAATCAAATTTTTCCAGGAGAGTGAATCCTTTTGGACTTCATTGTAATTGTTTATAAACTGGTATGGATTCATAAATTGAACTTTAGACTGTACAACTGGATCAACTGAATAAGCACTGATTGAAATTGAATTAGTCAAAATATTAAATCCGATTCTTGCAATATGCAATAACATTACATTTGGCTTAAAGCTGTGCAAAAGCCTGAGTAGAAATAGACAGTAACTAAACTTATTTGAAAATAAATATTAAAATATGAAACTATAGGTCTGCTGCACCTATGCATTGCTATTTATTGATTATTTTTAAATTAAACAGCTATACTTATCATTTTTCTAATCAAAGAGTTACAAAATAATCATACTCACCAAGCATTTGTTGGGGTATTCTGACACAACATGACTGGCAATTGCACTTGGAAAACACTGCAAAGGATTAAATTCAAAGTTTCATTCACATCTCAATTCCTTTGAATAATTCAGATTTCTCAAATGTAAGAGGGTGAGAAAACCTACAGCTACAAGGATCCAGAAAAATGTGACTGACAGGTATGGGCCAGGAAGCAGAGCGTCCATGTTGAGGGCGATAATCCCTCCGAATACAGCAGAGATTCCCACAATGACTTCGATCACCTGAGAGGAACATCTTCAGCAATTAAACAACATTTGAAGTTTTTTTTTTTTTTTTTTTAAATACAGGTGAAAACTTTACTCACAGAGTATGCTTTGAGGAGTCGAGTGGGGAACACGGCTGGTTTTATGACCATGGGTCTGTTATATGACTTTGAAATACACAGAAAGATTGAGAGGGATTAGGATGGAGGAAAACAAAGAGGAATTAGGTGGAAAAAGACAAAAGCAACCAGTCAAACCTTCCTATGGCAGCAGCAGTCGTCTGCAGAGCGGGCTGACAGTATGACAGTGGTAGCCATCAATACCTCCAGTACAATCATCAAGATGAGGTTGAAGTTGATCTGGGAACAGAAAGAGGCGTGTTTAAAAAAAAAAGGAAAACAAAAACCACTGAGGAGTAGAAACTAAATGTTCTTCAGAAAAAATAAGCAATCTTAGACTGAGAGAGGATTTACATTGACAGCAGAAGGATTCAGGACCAGTTTACAGCCAAACCACACAAGACAGGTGGTCGTCACTGCAAATGTTGACACATAGACAACCTGGAAATCTGACACCTGTAAGCAGAATAAAAAAATAAAATAAAATAAAAAATAAAAGCTTTGTTATTGTCGCAACATAAAAAAAAAAACACTTATAAGTTGTAGCTCTTACATAAAAAGTAACAGCCCTTGTGCTTTCAGCATTCACTTACCGCAACATGTCTTTTCTTGGCAATAGCAAAGCTAGCTATCGCTGCAGGTATGCCCTATGAAGAACATAAGTATCTTACACTAATTATCCTAAGGCAAATGCTGTTGCAATAAAATGCCAAAAAGCTCTCATTGAAATGGCGTTAAGTTGGGTCAGAGATGGTCACTCACTGAGCCCGCAGCACAGCGTAAGTAGTCCATGGCAACAGGAAACAGGTTTCCCAGGTACAGAGAAAAACCAGATGTGATGAGCAGACTCCCCTGGGGATGTTCAAACACAGACAGATAGAAGGACACAGATGCATGTATATTTGCCGACCCACACTCTACCAGTGAGTTTCCTTCCAGTCATCTTAAAAAAAATCTGTGTTCTTGAATTTGGTTAAAAGATGCATTGAGTCTTCAGTGTGAGATCATAATAACAACTTCAATGACACATAACACCCGATTGACCTGTGGCTCAATCGGGTTTTAGGTGTATCTTGCCCAATAGTGTTTCAACAAACTTCTTTAGGTTTGCTGGTGAGACTGGTGAGCAGAATCCACAGCAATGCCTCCTCAAGTCTCAATATAGGCTACAGTGGTCAAAGAATATCCTGGAAAAAACACTTTTTTAAAGCTTTATTTTGCTTTAAGACTGTATGATACTAACCTTTTTGAAGTACACATATAGAGATGTTTTTTATGGGGACTGTTTGTAAAAATGCGTCACATACCCACACAAATACCTGTATAAAATTGTTATGTTATTTTACTTCTTATTAAACTTATAATGTTAGTAGGTAGGGTACGTATCTAATGCGTATTTGATATCTTGATCCCTTTTATATCCCTACTTGTATATAAAAACTACTAACAAAAAAATCAGATGGAGATGAATGTTTAAAATTTCCAGTGTAATCCAAGTTCAATTATTCCAAATTGTTAAAATTTCTATATGTTTTCTTGCTCGGGTTGCAGGGAGTTTTGAATATTGTGCCAATTTAATTTGTAATTTGGTATTGGATAGAGTTCCCTACCTCAAACATGTCAAGGTTGATAATCAGTTTTGTAAGAAGGTTGTAACAGGGTGATAAATAGTTATAGAAAGCTCTCATCTCATTTCTATTGAAAACAGGTGGACTATGTCTAAAAGCCCTGTCTGTGTAAAGAAATCAAGAAAAAATAGATTAATTCTATGAGTTTGATTCAGATACCCAGACAGAATAGGTACAGAAGGTGGCTGATGGATTCAAAAAGCTGCCGTTAAGGTACAACCTGCTAAGGGTCATTTAATGAACACATTTATAATAACAATGATTCCTTAGAAATTGTTAAACCACATTGCTAACATGGAGCAACCCACAGCCTAAATTAAGATCTTGATAGAAAGGAAGCTTATTTAATCCATCACTGACCATCTTTCTCTACTTCTGAGGCAGAAGCACAAAACAAGAATTTGTTACCATATTTCATTCAAAACTCGTAGACTGGGGTATATTTCTTCCTGAACAGAGTAAATACACCCGGCCTTCTAAGTTTTTATGATTTGGACAGGTAAATTCTTTATTGTGCTCCATTTTTTTTTCTTTTCTGACCATATCCCCCTCACCCCTATGAGGACACTGTAGAGCCAGGCCCTGTAGCTGAAGCAGGGGTGCCTTAGAGCCTCCGGCTGGGCCAGCTGCAGGTCACTGGCTCTCACGTCCACAGTGTAGCTGTCACGCTCTGGCCTTTCTCTCTCCATGCGCTCTGGCCGTCTCTCCAGACTCCGGTCGCCTCGCCGTCCCAGAGTCCCATTCCCTCTCTCCAATGTGGAGGTTCGGCTGTAGGTGAACTCTTCTCTGGCAGACAGATCTTCACGCTGCATCTTTTAAATGACCTTTATCCAACTTAAGGAACAGAATGAAAAGCACATAAAAAAAAATCCCCACAACTAGTATTTTGCCAAAGTCTTTACCCCTATTAAACTTGTATATTTTATAGATTGTTACCAACACTGTAGTGTTTAGTTCTAGGGTAAAATGAAAATGCTTTCCAAACATTTCTACAATTATAAATCTTGAAAGCATTGCTTAAAGTCAATGCCATGTAGAATCGAGTCTGCCAGCTTTGCAGATGTAATTCAATTGATTCTTCCAATTCATCATTTCACAATTACTGTAGAGTTGCAATTTTCAAGACCTGCATATGATATCTAATTGTAATTAGTGCTGCTTTTTGACTGAACTGTTCTAGCAAGATAAACTGCTTTATTTTAAAGCATTCCATTTTAACTCTAGATTTATGTCTAGTCATTTTGCGCTAGTAGTGTTCTTCCTGGATGGCCCTATGCAACCATCACCACATTAGGATTTTTAAACCAACTTTATTTTTAAAGTTTGGTTGTGTTTTTTTTAGAATGATGTTCTGAGTAAATCTTCTGTAATGCATTTTATTTTACATCTAGGCACAAATATTCAGCTATGGTATCACATGACCAGAACACCCTTTTCCATAAGTTTGCTTTGTCTTCCGCATTGCAAACTGGAAGCGGATTTTCCCATAACTTTATCCCTAACCTGTCTGAGGTGTTGATGGCCATTTAAAAAAAATGTTTAAATGCTTTAATAAAGCAAAGAGACCTTTTCATAATGGTTGAATTGATACTGACAATAATCTTCATACACGGAAGGACAGTTTAACAGCCTGTTGATATTTGAAGGCAATTAGCCTAATTATTTTATTTAGGGTTATCAGACTGGAAAGAATTAAAGCAAAAATAACAACCATGTTCTCTGTAGCTAACCTTCCTTTTCCCAATAATCCCAATACTTGGTATTGGTCTGTAACATAAGTTCACATTAAAATACACTTGTGTTTTTAGTTGTAACATACCAAACTATTGAAATTAACCTTTCCATAATTTGTTGTGTTACATTCACGAACATAAATGTGATGCTTGCATATAAATATCTTTGCAAGGTCTAGTATGTCCATATTTCAACATTTTTGCCAGTTTAAGGTCTTTTAAGCATTTAACATGTAGACTGGAAGCATTTCAACATTGGCAATAAGTCCAAAAACGTTTAAAGCGTTAAATATAAAAACTTTTAAACTCTTAGTTATGGAAAACCGCAACCCCCATTATTTTCATGTTAAAGCTATGATGACACATTGCAATTTTAGCTTATTAATAATTTTTGGCACACTCTTTATCCTTACCTGTTGTTGCAAATGTTCAAATTAACTTCTGTCAAAAATCCATATACAAGGCAGCTTATCTCTGGGCCATCCGATGTCTCATCTTTCTCAGAGTTTACTTCTTCTTTAACTGCACCCCCGTTTTTTTTGTTTTTGTTCTTTCTCTCTCTGCCTGTCTCTCTCTCTCTCCCCTTTTCCCTCTGACACTGTGCAATGTTTAGCAGGAGCAGTTCTGAGAAGTTTTTGGTGCCCTTCAAAGCGTGGAACTGAAACACATGGCTGTTGTGTTGCCAGACTACTTTGTGCCAAACGGAGAGCGCTTGTGCATGACAACAAGGGGGAGGATGAAGGGGCTCACACTGGGGGCAGAGTTAGTAGGGCAGACACCCCTGTTTTATCCCCCCTCCTCTTTGCTCTTGCACACAAACACACACACACTCAAATATGTGCGTGTCAGCCCACTTAGAAAACTGAACAATGGGGCGTTCAGAACAGAACAACTCAGACTGTTTTTACATCACCAAAGTGACAGTTTCAGATAAATCTCTTTGGGGACAGTTTGCATTCGTTCTCCTGCAATATTTCCCAACACAGCTTCCCCTGGTGTTACTTAAGTGCTTCACTCTTGGTTTACAGCTCAGTAAATTAAGATACCCAGCAGTGCTTTAGAAAAGAGGCAGTCGAGACATTTCCATGGATATATCAAATGCTCTTCTGTCTGGCAGGGCTAATCAAGTAATGAATATTTTTCTTTGTAAATAAAATTTAGTTAGAAAAATGCCACCAATAAAGAAAATCCAAGACTAAGTGTTGATTATGTCTACATTCAGACATGTTGCTGTTTGTTCCACAGCATTCCCAGCTCCATATTGTTCTCGGGGAGCTGTAGCCATGGTGACGTCTAAACAACTGTCCTTCAATTACTAAGTGCACTCTCAGAGGGAGACATGCACTTTTCAACAGTCTCCAGAAACATTAGAAGGGATCTGTGAAACTGGCTGGTTGCAGCACCGTTAAGCATTAGAGCACTAATGTAATCAGAGAATTGAGCACTAATATAAACATAAATAAGTGAGGTGAAAATCAGCAAAGGGGAAGAAATATGGCATTTCAAACCATTGCTGGCATTATCATTGTCAAATTGGACAAACTTCAAATCAGTATCAAACATTCCTTAGCTTCATAAAGACACCAGTAAAAAGCAGGAATGTTTCAAGCACAATGTTTGAAGAGAATCCAGTGAAATAAGAATATATTTTGTCAGCTTTTTCCTTGATTAGCCCAACAGAAGATGTAAAAATATAACAATATTTCTCCTGTGTAATGACATTTTGACATATTGTTAGCATCTTTCCCCTGATTACTGAATTCCATAAAACCCAGTGAACTTATTTATGTATAAGCACTAATCAATTCCTTTATTTATTTGTCATTTTAGGGGGAAATTATTTAGAGAAAGAAACATACAAGAACAAGTCATCTACAAAGGTAGTGTAAAGTAAAATGCATAAAGTTAATGTTAAAGTTATTTTGTTTGATGAAAACTTCTAAGAGCTTCAGAAAGCCTGTGGATCCACTTTAACCCTCACTGAATAGTCCTGTGTACTTCAGGCAAAAATGGAAGGAGAAAATAATCATCGTGGAAATGTATGTTACACAACTCTATAAGGCCAAGTGGTCCTTTTTTTTTTTTTTTGAATATATTTCATTGTTAGAAACACTGCAGGGTTTAACTTTCTTTTCCCTGGAGGAAGTGACTATTTTCAATTTCAATTCCTGTTTGAAAAGAACTCCATTGGTTTAATGTTGTTTTTCTTCTGTCTGTCTACTGTCATTCTATCCCATTTGGTCCCAGAAATGGCCACTCATAGAGAGCCTGATTCTAATGGAGGTTTCTCCTTTCTAAGACAGATGGGTCCATTTCTGCCACATGCTTATTCAGAATGGGAAGTGGCTTCAGTGTCAGTTACTCAAGAAATCAGTTGAGCTTCCTTAGATAAAGAACTTTTATAATAAATAATTTTTACCTTAAACAAAACTGTATTGTATTAGATTATAATTTGGAATGAGTAGGTCAAACATAATTTTCCCTACATGAGTGAATTATTATAAAATCCATGCATTACAATATGTGGTCTTTCAGGTTGTATTGGTTAAACACCATCCTCACCCACCAGCTGGAGAATACCTTTGATTTCTCCTGAGCATTTCATATTTCAGTCATGTGTTGTAGCTGCAGGTAGCTGTCCAGTGTAAAGTGCCGACTGGTTGGCCTAGATTTGTGATTACTTGCTCAGAAATAGCTTTTTGCTGGTAAAATCTCTCATTGGCTGGACCATGGTTTATTCTCCACACTCTGAACCTTATCTATTAAAAACTACAACTAACTACTTGAGAGTAACTATAAAAAGCAGAGTTGAATAAATTCAAGTCCTCAGAAGTTTCATGTGGTTTTATTATACATGTACCTGGTTTAGTTTTGCACAACTACTTGAAAATGTAGTTTTAATGCTTTATTTTATTTTACTTTATTTATTTACGCATATGCAACCTTACAGGACGGTGAATCTGATAACTTATCTTGGTGTTACTTATTCTACTTCTATTATTTTGTGTTGCAGGAAAACTTTATTTTGTATTTTTCTGATAGAGCTGTAACATTACTCTTCTTGTCTTTATATATATATATATATATAAAAAGTTAACCTTGTAAACTGAAATATAAGCCTTTCCTGAGCATTTTACAATATTGCCATCCTAACAAATTCTTTCTATGGAAGCTGCTTGCTTCCTAGCCTGAACCCTATCCCTACCCCCAGACCCCTTACATCAACCTTATTTACAAAGAACATTGGAAAGTCTTCAGATTGTGTGTTCTTTTATCAGAAATTGAGAACCAGAGGAGAAATTGTATAGATTTTCCTCAGTGTACATAATGGTGATCTTTGTCTTTAAGTGGTGAGGAAAGTCTGAGGTTATTTACTTTTAGGTTATCAACAAAGCTGAGTTCTGAGACTCACAAGCCGAGAAACAGAATCCTAAAATCAGCAAAATACCATAACTCGCCAAGTTATGCCAAAGCCTGATCAATGTGCCAGATTTGGTTGCAGTAATGTTACTTTTTTTGTGTTAATCTTCCAAACTAAGGAACCACCAAGAATGTCATATGAACTCATCTTAAACCAACTGCAATCTAGTGCTAAGGTGGACTCAAAGCTGATTTAAAAATTATAAAAAATATTCCTATAATGATGCATACTTTTTTCATGTGTATCAGATTTTGTTTATCATTTATATATCATTTATTTATATATGTCAGAAAACTCTATTAGCAATATTCTGTTTTGGTTAGATCTCAGTAACTCAGCAAATATGAATGATTAAAGTCACAGACTCCGGCCAGTGTTTATAAGGTTCCTACGAAGTTTGTTCATTTCAAGCCAAAATGAGAATGAAGTTAATGAAGTGTTTTATATCTTTATTTTTGTCACAGATTTCAGGCAATTTGGACCCTACTGCCATGAGCACTGCTGGATCCTACATTAAACTTACTACCAGCAGAGATCTGACCTTTTGCTGCAGAGGATAAAATGACAACAGAGCTGCCCTAAAAACTCCTCATCAAACAGAATAAAAGATAAGAGCCAGCACCACAAGTTAAAAGCAAATCTCTGGGAAAGAAAATAAAAATTCCTGTAGCATTATGTTTGAATAAACATCCCTGCAGCCTCTAAGAAACAACCAAAAGATCGTATTTTACAGTGACACATTAATAGTGACCCACGGTAATGACAGACGATTCCAAAATGTGAAAACAGTTCTTTAGGTTCAAACATGCAACACTTAAACATTTATGTTTATAAGATGAACAAATTTCTTTTTACAGCAATATCTAACATTAAGACACATGAAAAAAATGTGTGGATATATACATTAACTTACATCATCAATATCTCTGTTTTATCCACAAAATTTACAAAGCAGTTAAGGACATAAAATTCCTTTTTCAAAAGTCCCATTTCTTTAGTCACATCTTTATTTTGTTGCCTTTTACTAGACTTGTTTGGCTTTACTCAGTAATTTGCAAATAACTGATCCATAAATATACAAATGATCTGCTCTGTACAGGTATTCCAGCAAACAATCACAAAATGAGGCAGTGGTTCTTCGTCATACCCAGGAATATTCTATTTAACCACATATTCTGAAGCTCTCATAATTGTGTTTGAGTTGCTATTGGCAAGATGAGATTTAATACAACTACCAGATGACAGTTGTGTTAGTAGATGCATATAAACAAGGCAAACAGATTTGTCACCATGTGCTAAGATAACATAAAGCATGTTAGCAACTGATGACGAACAAAGATTATACTCTGAAGGTCTGTGGTTCTCAGATTTTATTCTCAACTGGAAATGTTCTACCACACAGATCCTTTTTTTTTTCAACTATTGCTCATGAGGTCTTGAGAAATGTTTTTTCAAAATAAAAGAGTATAGATTTTAAATCTGAGAGCAAGATTCCAAACAATCAGTATCTGATGTTAGAATTGCTTTACCTTAAATCTATTTAAAAACTAATGCTTGCTCACATTTATGCCTTTCTCAGCCCTCATGTTGCTTCTGTATTGATATCCGATGCTTCTTGACCAAATATTATTCCCTCCTGTTTACTTCCCTTTCATCATGTACGTATTACTTATCATTTATCCATTAATAAACATTTCCAGCCAGTAGAATGACAGTGTGTTACTGCGATTTTAGTGCCTTCTATGAAGTGCACTTGCTTTTGCTATAGAATGGACTTCATATGCTAGCTAGATAATGTGGGCACACAATGTTTTAAACAAACATTTCCCCTATATAAGAGCTCAGACTATTGATCCTTTGGAGGAAGACAAGTGAATGGACTGAATGCGAATGGCCAGAGTTTTCTCCAAGGCCTGCAGGATGTCGCTGCCAGGGCTTTCAGGAGGTGTGTCATACAGCAGCTGTTTGAAAGGCTCCAGTTCAATCAGGATGACCATGTTTTTCAAGAAGAAGCCTTCTATGTAGGATGCTAAGTCTGGAGCATCAAGAAACTGAGAAGAGAGGAGAATACCTAACTTTATTAACTTAAACCTAGCGTAAACAAAAATTTGACCACAAACATTAAAAAAAATCATTAAATGAAAACATTTTGCTTTGAATTAAATATTTTTTGTAAAACTTTCCTGTTTTTTCTTTACCTTTGTGTGGTTATAGATCTCAACACAAGTTTCAGTGTTAATGTTCTTGGTGCAGATGATCTCACAGTGCCTCTGCAGAGCTTCCAGCTGAAAGAACTTGGCTGCAGACAACAGCTGGAAGAAAAAAAACAAAAATTAGTTTAAAAATAATTAAGGCTACATAATAGTCAAGGTTTAAGAACTCATAGAGTGACATTTATTAAGGTTAAATTACAGGTTTTAGGATAAGAGTCGAAGGCTTATTGTTTATCTAACCTCCATAACATCTGTGCTCCTGATGTGAAGAGCGTCGGTTCCTCCGAAGTAAAGATACTGCATCACCAGCTGTTAAAATAATCACACAGGCACAATTATACATATATATATCTACATATAGACAGATAGATAAAGCAAAATCCTAGCATCATTTTAATTAATAATTAGATCACTCTACTTAGTAGGGTTGACAATGATCATTTAAATTGATTGCTTCCTCTATAAGACCTTATATCTTCAAAAGTTTCAATAAGATTGACACCAAGGTTGGTTTGTTCCATATATCTATCATCAACATTAGCTTATCCGTGCATTATTGTCTAATTAATTCTGAGATACTGTATATAATGCAAGCTAATATTAGGCATCTGCCATGGCCTTACCAGATCTCAGCCCTATTGTAAATTTGTACATCCGTCCAAAAACAGAAAAAAAATGTAATAAAATCCCATCATAAAATTCTAAAACAAATCAACCATTCCTTTATCAAATTCCGCCTACAAGAGCGGCCAATTTTACCATGTATTATACCATGAACCTGTTGATGGCTACAAAATGTGCCTGTTTAAACCTGTTATGCAGCATTTGTGTACTGTATATATTAGGGCAACATGTATAATTTGTATTAGACTAAGTTCAAAGTGGATACATTTCACCAGCTCTGTTGGTACAAACCCGTTATAGTAAGTATTTTCATTACCTGAAATATATGATATTTGACGTTGCTGATTTCAATGCATGTATTTTCGCCACAGGGTCTGTTTGCTAGAAGAGTTTTGAATCTTAAGAAAACAGATGACACAAAAAAGTATATATAAATTTTTTCTGAATGCAGTATTGGTCTCAGTTCAAACATAACAAAACAAAATCACATTTGATGAGTCACTGTTTTTTTTTTTATCAGGCTGATCATACTTAAAAAGAGGAGACTTAAAATGTTTATACCTGTTGGAAGCTGTGAAGAGCAGGACTTTGTGAGCATAAAATGGCTTCCCGTCAACCAAAAAAGTCACATCAGACATGTCCTTATTATTCAGGAAGTGAGGATCTGAAAAACACAGTTTTTTTTTTATTTTCTATTTTTTTTATTTTTTATTTTTGTCATCAACTTAGGGGAAAAAAACAGCAGCCCAAATTCCAGATCAGGGAAGATTTACATAAAAATTTAAATGCCCACTAACAACACTAGATGGTGTTATGAGCAACTTCATAACATTATGGATCCGCTTTCAGAGCTGTTTTAAACAATAAATCCATAAGGAAAAATCTTACCCAGTCGGGATGTCTGCTTTCTCTTTATCTCTGACAGTTTGGGAATGGGATAAGGGCCATAACACTGAGTAAAGATAGCAGACAGCTGCTGGCTGATCACTTCATTCTGGCAAAAAAAAAAAAACAGAGTTACAGAAGAGGTTAGCCCGCCATTTAGATATACTGCTTACTTCAGAGAGTTAAAATCAGACACAGTAAACTCATTAAACATTAGAAAGGAGCCAAACTGGTGGCTTTAGACACAAAAGCATGACTGCAGCAAGTGTGTAGAAAATTGTCAAAATAGTAGGCAGGACATGTAGAATGCAGTATAAGATATTTGTGTTTATAATTTATCAGAAGAAAAGTTGATTAGAGGGGAGTTGTCTTTTTAATATTAACCCTCACCTAAAATATCTACTACCATGATGATCATAGTTTTTTACCAATAGAAAAGGGATCAGATTTAAAAGGTGGCTCATTGAATCTAATGATGGAGGGTGGAAAGGAGATAAAGTAGAGACAGCAAAGCAAATATATTTAAATAAAAAAGTATATTATAGAGAAACTATGTTGAAGGAAAAATAATGATATTTATACAGAAATAAAAATACAAAAACATTTTGAATGCCATTGAATAACTGAAACCTAAGAGAAATCTGAAAGTCAGCAACTTCTGAAGTACCTTGCTGGCCCTAAGGATTTGAAACATCAGAGGAAGGCCATGTGTGATGAGTTCCTCGGTGTACTCCTCTTCCTCAATGCAGCTGAATTCTTTCAGAAGACCTTGGATCAAAGGTCGGCGGTGCTGCTGAAAACATGTACGCAGAGACTCAAGCCAAGTATGTAGTGTCCACGGGACCCCTGAGAAGCAGATAAGAAAAACATGAAGGATATGAGGAAGGTTTCTGCACATAGATGACATATATGTGGTAGATTATACAAAAAAAAACAAACAAACAAAAAAAAAAAACATACGAAATGAAAACCCACCAAGGCTTCGAATATCTATGGTGATGTCAACGTGTCCATGTTCGGCACTGTGGTACATAGCTTCTTTGAGAGCTTTAAGTTTGGCCTTCCCACTTCTGATTAGATCAACCTGAGATGAACTTCTACTTTCTAGTTCTGAACCTTCAGCCAGAATCTCTTCCAATGACAAAACATCACCTTTTCCTTTATCCGAATGAGATAACAACCTTCGAAACACGTTTCTGTAAGCCACAAAACACAAAAAGAGAAAGCATATTGTACACATCATAAAACCTCAAAAACTGTTTTATCAAGGAAGAATTATTATAATATTAATCAGAAAAAGGATGGATAGATTTTGGATCTATGTCATTTATTTTAATAAATATTTTATTTTTATGGATTCTTGAGATGGTTGGGTAGTTTTGAAAATGACTATAACACCACATGATTTGACAGCCTGCACTTAAGGCTTACATACTAAAAAGAATTGCAGAACTTAAATTGCATTTAAGCATCCCTCATTTAGAAATAGGCTTACTTCCACTTGCTGAGATCTAATAATCTAAACCTTAGATTTTTAACTGAAATGAAACAACAATTTGATGCAAAAAATATATAACTGACGCATGAAATATGTTTTTATTCCAAAAAATAGAATACATACATGTGGATGACAGCATAAGCAGGTAAACTGTAGGTTTGTGAGATTAACAAATGCTTGGCATACATAAATTATGGAAATACTCTCATTATTCCTCTGAATATTCCTCCTTTTTGAGTTTTAATCAACTCAAACAGGACCAAAAAAAATCACTTATAGTAATGACTTAAATTGAACTAAGACTAATAGTTTTCGTCCTAAATGCTCAAATCAAGATGGCTGTCAAAAACAACACTGCCGTAATGGAAAATAGACTTGGACAACTTTTATTGTCATTTTGTATACACAGAGTGAAAACAAAACGAAATTTTGTTTTGTACAGCTTTCAGAGAGTAAATGAGCAGCAGCTTAACAGTGAAATTAATATTTCCATTTCATAAAGTGCAGCAGTGATCAAATGTAGACATTGGTACAAAAAAAAAGAACTATAGTTCAGTGAAGATATAGCACATAGAGGTAGGCCTATCATTACATTTTATAATTTTATATTTTAATTAGGTGGAAATACTTTTTTTGCAAAAATAAAACCAAAATTGAAGACTGACAACAAAATTAAGGTTGAGTTCATGTATATATATAAAAAAATAAAATAAAATAAAAAAAAATGAAACAAAAATCAAATCAGTTAAGAAATGTAGTGCTTTAGTTTTGGGGTAAGATGTATACATTTTGAATAGAGTATGAATGTGTGAGCTAATCTGCGTTTAATGTATGTCTGCTGACTGAGCATTAATATATCTGTTGGCTACCTGTGTCCATGAGCAGCAGCAAGGCTGTAGGAGTTCATGTCTCCTTGTGGGGCAGTGGAAATCCCGTTACGGTACATGGTTCCCACCATGGGATCGGCACCCCGCTCCAGCAGCAAACTCACCAGCTCAAAGTTACCTGCAAAGGAAAAAACACTGATCAAGCTACCAGACACACTTTATGAAAGCAATTTTGTTTTTTTTTCTGCCCCTCTATCAAATTCATTCTCACTGGGATCATAGCCAGTGACCACACTGACAATCAGGTGTTGTGTTGGGCTACATATAGAAAGCCTCACGCTGTTATCAGTGTGAAGCAGTACATCTAGAGAGAAGTCTGAGATTGCCGCTGTGTGTCTGTACCTGCAGCGGCTGCCAGCTGCAGCGGGGTCTCTGTATAGTTCTCCATCCCATCCTGCAGGGAACCCTCCACATTAGCTTTGGCATCCAGCAGTAGCTGCAGATGGATAAACACAAGTATGGTAGGAGAGCAAACTGAGAAGACAGGGATCATAGATAAGTACAGTTTCATAGGTTGTTTTTTTATACCCGAAAAATAAAATGTATTTTATCAGGTTTTTACAAGGCAGACCAACTCAAAGTAGTACACGCCTGTAAACTGAAAGAATAAAGGTATATGGGTTTTGGATACATTTCACAATCAATAAATCAAAAGTATGTATTGCTTTTGGGAGTATGTCTTTACCAGCTTAACTAATGTGATGACTGAAGTGTTTGCTAACTTTTATTGGCAAAATAGCTAAAGCCCTTTTGGACAGCATCTGCTTAAATCAGATCAGTTGTTCTGGCTCAAATCTACTTTGCACACCCAGTAGTAGAACCAAGCATGTAGAAGAATCTTTTAGGTTCCTATGCTCCACTGATCTGGAATAAATTAATAGAAAACTGCATAATAAAAAAAGTTAAAAAACAAACCAATGGACTTTGTTTTCCAAGTTTGAAAATGATTCACTTCCCATTCAGGAAGCTTTCTTAATTCAAAATGTCTGGATTAGCGTTGAGTTCCAGACATTTTGAATTGAGAAAACTTCCTGGGTGGGAAGTGAAACTTCTTCAAAGTTGCAAAAACAAAGTCAAGTGTTTGTTTATTTTACATTTTTAGCTTTTTTGGACTGACTATGAGCTGAATGACTCACCAGCATGCAATATCAAAAAGAAAAAATTGTATTTCAAGTGGCCTTTGACCGTACTATCAAAAGAAGAATATTTATTAAGTTTTAAGCCAACTTTCCTTTAATTTGTTTTTCCTCAATCATTTTATCTTTTTTAATATAAAGTCTTATTCAAATTATTCTATTTTATTCTATTTTTATATTTGTATTATGTTGCCTTTATGCCAATGCAATGTGCCTTTTTTTTCTTTTCATGTACTATTTATTGTCTTGCCGTTGAATTGTGCTGTATAAATAAACCTACCTTGCCTTAATTCAAATGCCAAGTCAAGATTCTAAATTAAATTCAAGGTTTGGAGTTTGACTAGGCAAATAATGGATGCTTTGTTCTTAACAATTCAAGGTGCAGTTTTGATAGATGGTGTACATCAAGTCTCTTGTCTTAAAGCAGCCTCTGACAGGTTAATTTCTGTTTAGCTCCTTCCATCTTCCCATAAGGCTTGGACAGCAAGATAAAAAAAAATCCCCAGCATGATACTGCCATCACCATACTGTTTCACAGTGAAAATGGTGAGTTCAGGCAGATTTCTTGCATTATTTTTTCCACAAGAACACAATTTTGCATTTAGCCCAAAAAGATTTCAATCGAAGATAATTGGACAATCTTATACATCTTTGCTGCATTCAAATCGTCAATCAGGCTTTAGGTATTTTTCTTTTCACCATCCCCAGAGAATAGATTTGCTAAGTGAATGAAGAACAGTTTTCTGTGTCTTCAACATACCCTGTGGGAATCCATATCTACTACCATGTCATTTCCTAAAAGATTAATTTTGTTGATACACAAAAAACAGTTGTCATGTAAGAGAAAATGGCCACCTGAGCAATGGATTTCTGCAGCTCTTTTAGGGCCAATGTAAATCAACCTTGGTGTTTTAATACTGCAGCTGCAATTTCTCTTAAAAAAAAAAAAAAGACACCTTCACAGAACAGCTCCAGTTATTTAGCGATTAAATAGCATGCAAGCAGACTGTTTATTAATCAAGCAACTTTTTTAAATTATTCAAGCAACCCTTTAAGGCAGCCAGTTGTGCAGCTTTTGATTTGTGGTTTTATGAGGAAAAAGGAGTTGACAACAAATGCACGTTGAACATTTATTCATCTTTTATTATATAGGCTAAATAACGTTTGACATTAACAGATAGTAATGTATTTCTGTGTTGGAACAGAGAGTTTCAGTTAACAAGGAAAATATGAATGTATTATTGGAAAATATAATATATTTACAATACGTTTTACAAAACTGCAACCAAATTACACTTTAGAAATTTACTTAGAAATAACCTTTTAAATTTGATTGTTTCCTGTATTTGATGCACTCCAATGCCAAATTACACATGCTTGGAATAATTTCCATTACTCTTTAATAATGCTTTAATCTAAATGACATTCTACTTAAGGCAAAGTGAATTAGTTAAATGAGTTCAATACTAATTAGGCTGCTGAGTTTCCACTTTCCATTTCCTAAATGTGGCCCGAAACCATTTGAGTAAATTCAAAACTGGCAGAGGAACGTTCTGGATTGGAGTGACTATGTAAATGCCTTTTTTTTTTTTTTTTTAAATACAATAGGCTTTTAGTTATAAATAAAAAAGAAATAGTTCCTGAATATTTTGTTTAAAAATAAGGACAAAACAGGAGAAATATTTTAGATGATTTTAGATGATTTGATGGTAGAAAATGACAGTAATGACCGACCAGGAGCTGAAGCAAAACAAAAGGATAATGATGAAAGAGACACAGGTGAATGTGTCACTACCTGCACCACAGGCACATGTCCGTGTAACACAGCGAATGTGAGAGTTGTCGCCTGCCGCGTTTCGGGAAAGACTGAGGGGTGCTTGTGCAATGTGTTTGGCACCTGGGGAAGGGACACAGGAGGGTTGGATGGACAGGCAGAAAGGGTTAAGGGGTGGGTGGGGTTGGGGGAGAGAAATACCAAGCCATTAAAACTACTTCATGGAGAACAGAGCACCAAACAAGCAGCCACAGGGAGGAGAGGATAGAGGCAGGATAGGAAACAACAGGAGAAACATGAGCGATTAAGTAGAAACCCTGGGGCTGCAGAGGACATCCTGCCCTCCATGTTTACTTTCTAATGAACACAATGGATTGATCTGTGTCAATGGTCTTTTTTTTAATGGCTTCACTCTGACTTGCTCTTAGTTTGTGGACTCTAAGTTAATTTCTTTAGAAAGGTTGACCTAATGAAATATATGTAAATAAAGTTCCCTCCACATTGATTAGTAAACATTGTTAAAAAGTAATTAAATTAATTAGAACATTGACAAAATGACTTGGAAAATATGAGAAAACCCAAATAAGTTTTTACTTGAAGAAGAAAAAAAATCGTAATACATGTTTATGCTAGCTCAGCCTGTAGGTCAGCATTGAACATGGTACAGTTCAGGCTATATGACACAATCCTTTAATTTAAACCACAATAGTGGCTCTATTGTTGTTCTTTTTGCTTTTCCTTTGATACATTATTTCCAGAATCCTTTTGTCACTTCTACAGCTTTGTAACACTCACCTATAAATTACTTGCATGGGAAAAAAAAGCAAATTTAAACCGAAGGGTTGAACAATAATTTTGTCTGCAGAGAAGACAATTGCACTTATTAAACTGCATCTCTAGATAATTTAGGGGAATAAAAAAAAGTAATATTAATATAAGGTGAATATTAAAATAATTATCACCACTGCTAAGTTATTTTCTGCACAGGATAATAAATATTATTTTTGTTTTAAAGGAAAAGCAAAACTGTAGTTTTCTATAAAGGTTTTGACACAGAATTTTAATGTAAATACATATTTTTTCTACATCTTGAGAATCTAGGAATGAGAGTAACTGAAACTTTTTATTTTTACAAAAAATTAGTTCAATGTTAGCCTTTTGTTCACACCTTCAAAGGGGTTACCAATGAACACAATACAAAGAGATACATTTTGTCAAACTGTTTAAGTAAGATGATAAAAGGAATTAAGGTGAAATAAATATGGGTAAAAGTCAGTAAATGATGAGACAACAGATAAATACATAAATAAGTGGCAAGTTATAGATAAAGCCAGTTGTGTAGTCAAGTATTATAAACATTACCTAAGACTGTGGTTTTACTTTTTTGCATTCTGAATACAGCAGGAAAATGAAAACATAAGCAAGGATTTCTATAATTAACAACAGCCCATAAAAAAAAAAAAAAAATTAGATCAGGAACCTTTGATTTCTTTTTAATTACTCCTTCATTAATTTCTCTTTCAACCACAATAAACACCAAATACTCAGAGTTGAAAACAAACTTGGCTTGTATTTGGGAGAAAAAAAAAAGTAACGTCTATCTAATTTTTTCCAAAATACTTTTTTACTATCGCTACCATTTTAAGCTTAACTAGTAACATACAAAATATTCTGTACATTTGATGTAGGCCTACTGCCCCAAATCAGTAATCTGTAAGTCAACAAATTACTTCTGTAAGTTACCCTCTTCTGATCACTATATTTGTTTCGTCTTTCCATAAAGTAATCATCCGTAACATTTAACAATCCAACTTCAATTTTGTGACAATATTTAAGGCACCAGAACTCCGACTTATCAAAATATGGATCTGGTGTCTGGCATCAGGCTGTGACAGAGAGTCCTACAGTAGGATCAGATGGAGATTGTTTGTTTGCCAGATGCTATTCCAGCTCTGTTTTTAGACCCACAAGGATCCAAATGGATTGGATTTTAATTTGATTTTATTATAACTCTACTCACGCTAACACATACAAAATATAAACATATATTAGGAGAAGCACAGGCTGAAGTGCAATGTGTTCATACAAAAAAAAAAACAAACAACCATGTACTTTTTTACAACCTCAGAAAATCAATGCAATTCTTTAATAATTGATAATAAAAAAAAATGCTGCAGTTGCCATTCTATTCAGTGAGCTGTACTGATTCAATGAAACCATATTATCCACACCAGAACTGTCCATTGGAATATTAACAACAACACAAAAACGTATGTGGGACAGCACAACTCGGGCAGTCAAGAGAATGGGCACAGTAGGCATTTTAATGTCATTTTAGGTCTTTAAATATCTGATTTTTGTCTGTATTGAATGTTTGTACTTATTTGTACATTTGGCGATCACAGTAGAGAATCTAAGCACTGATATGTTGTTATTCAATTTAGCACTTAGTTTCCCCAGTATCACTACTTGAATTATGTCCTATAAAAATATAGAATAGTCAAGTAAATAAACTGCGATTAAATCATAATATCCATGAGCTGCTGTTAGTGGTAAATATGAAAGCGTGAAGCAAATCTGAAACTTGTTTTAAATGCAATGGACTGAAAAGCAGATCTGGCAGAATGCTTAATGGGATGTAAAAATGCTGTAAAGATCAGGATCATGAGGCAATAACTGGATGAATCCGTCCAAGAATCTAGAATCTCTACACACCATGACAAATGTATTTTTTTTTTTTCAGCAAAAATGATCCTTTCATGCCCTGACAGAGACAAAGCATGACTCAGCAGCAAGCCTTTGAGCCACAGTTCTGACTCTAAATGCATGTGTTGTCATATTGACAGTTTGGGTGACCTCATGATTCCCACCTTTGATAACAAGACAACAGGAGAGAACAGGAGAGGATGAGCGAATGTATATTGTTTTCTCCAAATTTATGCCACACATTTTATGCTGATTAGTGATATCATTAGGAGTCATAAATCATCTAATTTTCTTAATTATCAACTTTAAAAAAAACTCTCTCATTATTTCCTTGACATTGTCATATCTACCATTATATTATTATGCTGATTACTTTAATCTGAGCTTTCCCTGACAATCAAACAGCGTTTTTGCCTTTCATAAAGATGTTGCAGCGCCCTGCCTGTTAGTGTGATTTCACACTAATAAGCATTGTTTTTTTCACACATGATTAACTTGTACCAAACTGAAAATAATTGCACGTCAAATCTTCGGTAAGTCATTTAAAAACTAAAGTTAGCCAATAATCAGACCATCAACAGAAGAAGAGTTTAAGTACCACTCACTTTAAGCTATTTGCAATTCATGCAGTTTAACTTACTTTAACTATCTTACTTTACTTTAAATTATGTGTTATCCCCATCTTTTTTTTGATAATCTTTTCTTCCACTTAACCTTCAGTTAATATGTTTGCACACAGCACTTTATGAACTGTCAATTCTTTACCTGTTACCTTTCATGGCTAACAGAAGAAATTGGTGTGATTACAATTTAATGAAACTGAATAAAATATGATTAAGATTCAAGTAATTGTTTATCAATAGTCATATTGAGTCAAAATTTTACTCCATCAACTCAAACTTGAACAAAAAACAACCCTTAGTGGAAAAAAAAAAAAACTTTTCAAAAGAAAAGAAAAAAATTTTTTTCTCTGTAATCTATTTTTTTGAGGGTGCAAAGTAGTCTTCCGTGGTTGCCTAGGCAGTTACATGCCCGCAAATCAAAATAAGCATTTTAAAAATCCAAGTCTTGGTTAGTTTTTAATTCAAACATTATGAGGAGCTAAACTTTCATTAGCTGCAAGCCATAATCATTAAATCATCAGGAATAAACACATGACTGAGAATAACTGAACTGAATAAATCTTTTTAGTAATAAGTAGAAGTAGAATTAAGTAGAATTACTGTGTAAGTAGAATGCCTGTAAGTAGAATTACTTACAGGCATCGGAATCTGTTGCTGTCAAGAAAAATGAATGCCATAGCATCTCGGGCATCATTTGAGAGTAAGATAGGGGGATACATTCAAAATGATACTGTAGAGGATGTAATGCTGATTAAACATAGGGTTATCTTTTTACTGCAAGTTATATCTACTGAGATATAAAGCATAAAAATAACAAAGGTTTAATAAAACATCCCAAACGACTTGAATTGGAACAAAAACATTCTAACAGGGACATCCCTTATCAGTATTTGAGTATTCTTAAAGTGCTGACTTACACTTCTTGAATCACAATTAAATGGGATGCTACTTGTAAGCACTCACCTCACTATTAATGTCTGCTCCTGCATCAAGCAGCATTTGCACCATGGCCTCATCTCCACGGACACATGCATACATCAGCGGGGTCATCCCCTTCACAAGCACAGAAAACAATATGAGACATGAGTTCTATTTATAAATATTTCATCTTTCTGGTATGTCTCCAGATTAGGAAGTCATGTAAATAACAATAGATGACTCTTTACAAAAAAAACAAAAAAAAAACAGCAGAAATTCACATTCTGATCTGGTCTAAACTGCATCCTTAACCCCCCCAGGCTTATAGTTTTTGTGCAGATACTGTTATGGATTTTGTTTCTTAACCTTCACTCAATACTGCAGGCATCAATATTTCCTCAGGGTCACCTATAGTTGGTGGGAAATCCCAGAGAATTAATGAGCTTAAGAGTCTTGTTTTTAAAAGTTTCCACTAAGACCATAGGGTTGTATGTTTTATTTTCTCATGGAAACTCCTGAGTTTCACTTGAAGTAATACCCAGATGATTTACTGTTCAGGAGGTCAGTAGTCATGATATAATGTAGAGTGGCTTGGCAGGAGGGCTGCAGGAAAAAAGAAGCCAGAGAAAGATTTAATATGTGCTGCTGCCTTTTGCTCACAGGGTGAAGCAGCCACAGTTTAAAAGCCAACAAAACATGTCTTTCCACAGGCTAAGTGTGTGTGGCAATGTTTCTGTTACCCTGTGGGGACAATTTCCTAGAAATATGCTACATTTTGGGGACTTATAGGTACTTGTGGGGACTAACAACTGGTCTGCATGAGGAGATCTTCCCTCCTTGGGGTGGGGGTTAGGTTTAGGACTAAAATGTGAAATATGTTTAGTTTTAGGTGTGTGTTGGCAATGGTTAGGGTTATGCCATAGAAATAAATGCAATATGAATAGAAGTCAATAGAAAGTCCCAACAAGGACAGTGTGACACAACATGTGTTTGTGTGTGTGCACTTGAGTGCAGGTCCACTAGGTTCTGTATTATTTAATATGTTGACTGTGCCTCTAACCTGCTCATTCATGCTGTTGATTCCATCTGGCCCAAGCAGGTTGACGGCCTGCTTTACCAGGTCTGTACGTCCACAGCTGAGCATACGGAAGCCCAAGTCCTGCAGGAACTTTGCCTCAGTAGAGGCAGCATCTAATTTCCTTGAGGCACAGAAGCAATCATCCGTTCTGAAGGGCAAAGCATGCACACAGATTATTAGTGTGACCTTAAGAGCAGGAGTAATGTCTTCTTTGTGTGATATATTGCCTGAAAAAAAACTGATGACATTGTTGTGAATGTAGAAGATTTTTTCTGAGAAATTACAAATATGGCAAATTATATTTGTGTCAGAAATGGGAAAAACAGAGGCCGATTTACAAGCATACTCTAAAGCCTAAATGAGGGGAAACATTTCACAGCCCTACCGGAGCTGGCGTGGCTCACAGTCGACTCCAGGCAGCAGCAGCCTGGCAGCCTGCCGGACATCATCGCTGTCTACAGAGAAGCTTCGCCTGTGCTCAGTATGGACAACAGCCACTCGCACCCACTCCATCAGTGGTGGCAGCACCAAAAACGGCCTGTAGGAGGAGATAGAAGCACATTTATTCTGAACATCACAGAATCACTGAACTTCAGTCAGGCAGAGAACTATTTGTACCTCAACCCTGACTTGGAAAATCTGCCTCACACAGAATTTTGCATAAGATATTTTGTGCAGTGCAGTGGATGCTTGAGAAATGTTTGCAGAAAGCAGAGACACACTGAAATGAAGAAAATCTGAGGGGAATCTTACCGTGTAACAAACATTTTTTGCAATGAAAAAAAGCAAAATGCAGGATCACAAATCTGCTTACTATGCTTTTAATTCATTAATAGTGACAGTTTTCTTTTTTTGCCATCATTTTTTTAAGTACCAATGCAGTATAACACAAGAGTTTCTATTATGCCAACCATATACAATCTCGAAACAATAACATTTATGGAGAACCATTTATAATACATTTTATGAGTCATATGTCATTTCTTCTTATCGGTTTTATAGTGCTCTTTGCAAACATGATGTGTGGAGCTGCTGCATGGCAGCATACATTATTTATGAGATCCCACTGCCAGCTGAAGGTAAACCCAAGGAGCAGCGATATTTTCTTAAATGTATATTGGCTCTCAGACAAGGGCAGGAGAAATCCATCAAACAGTTGATCCAGTCACCGGGGCTTTTCCTGGAAAGCATGAGAGAGTGTGGAAGAAGGTTAAAGGCAAACTGCTGTACAGACGAAAACCACAGTCTAGGCCGGATTAGGCAAAAGACTATGGTCCCAAAACTCAAATGAGCTCCAGCTTTACTCCAAATCATTAGGAACGTTTGGTTTAAATAAACAGCTCCTATATGTGGCTGTTCAACAAAGTCAACTGTGACAACTTCTCTGTCTTCCTTTGTTGTCACAGGGCAAGAATGAAGACTCTACCATTAGAGTTTAATTTAACATCCCAATAAAAAGGAAAGGAAAAGAATAAAACAACCTAGCTAGGCCATGAAGCTATAAAGTGTTCTTTAATATATATGATTTTTTTTAAACACATTGTAAATGTCACTTATAATAAGAAATGTCCAACATTACCCACTGGAGGTTTGTTCTTATAAATGTATACAGCACAGTAACTAAAACAATGAATAAATTAAATATCTTCTATTCTTGACCCTCTGCCTTCTTTTGAATGGCTCTCATGATATACCTATTTTTTAATGTGCAGTGGCACTTGGGCAAGGACAGGGAAAGTCCATAATACTCCAAACAGTACAATCAGTTATCCTGCCCATTCTCATACATATTCATCGGCTGATTGTGGTAAACCACATAGCAGCCATGGCTGCAGTAGGGCAGATTGAAGAAAGTGGGGCTATCATACGATCGATACCAGGTCAAATAGTATATTTAGTAGGTAAGCTCTTCTGCTGTTGTCAACACAGCTGCAGTATTTATTTGACTGATTCTATATATCTGTTATGTCTTAGTTTGTCAAAACATTTTAAGAGCAAAAAAGAAAATTGGCATTGCAAATTTTATTTGATAGTAAAACAAATAATGCTGTTTTGCTGACATGGAGACGTGGAGAAGATGAAGGAGATCATCATCGACTTCAGGAAGAACCGGCCTAACCACACTCCACTGCTCATCAACAGCTCAGCTGTAGAGGTAGTCAGCAGCACCAAATTCCTGGGGGTGTACATCAGAGATAACCTTAACTGGACTGTAAACACCACCTCACTGGTCAAAAGAGCACAGACTGCTTGTACTTCTAGCAGAGAATGAGGAGACCCCTCTGCCCTCGCCCATCCTCACGACCATCAACAGAAGCACAATAGAGAGCGTTCTGACCAGCTGTCTCGCTGTGTGGTATGGATGCTGCAGCGCCTCAGACTGGAAGAACGTGGGAAGATTGGCAAGGACAGCTAAGAGGATCATTGGGGCTCCTCTTCCCGCCATTAAGGACATTTCATCCCATCTCATCATCAGCAACCCCTTTCACCCCCACCATGGACTGTTCTCCATGCTGCCCTCTAGGAAGAGGCTTCGCCACATTCGCTGCAGGATCAGGTGGTTCTGCAACAGCTTTTTCCCCGCTGCCATCAGACTGTTAATCTGTTAAACTCTAAACTGCACTATGCATCACACTCGCAGCATTATTTTGCACTACCAACGTGGTTGAAACTTTTATAATCATTTTAACTAGAACACAACTCAATGTACAGCATTTTGCACCATATTTACGTTGTACTGCACTGAACCTTTCCGTATCAATGCCTTTTGCACCATGACTTTTAACTGGTTTTCCTTTTCTCCTACACTGTCTATCTTCTTGATCACTGTTGCCCTTTATAAATGGTAATGCTCATTTCCCTGTTGCAAGATGCTTATTCAGTTTTTTTTTTTTTTTTTTCCAGTGTCCAGTGTCTGGCAATGTCAGATTTTACTTTTACAAGTGGAGGAGTAAGGCTTTTTACCATAGTGTTCTGCTTGATTTATGTATGTAAATAGCTTTATTAAAATTCATGCAGGGAGTATTTCAGATTATATGGACACTGCAATGGGAAAGTAGAACAGGAAAGAAAGAACAAGAAAAAGGAGAAAAGATGAAATGATATAACAATGACAAAACATCTTCAGTCTGCTTCATCACCTGCAAAGAGAGATGTAAAAATAACAGCACTACCAATGGATATAGTATAACAGATACAATAAAGTAAAACCTTGATATCATCTCTGAAGTATATGTAGTATTATTTAATCTGACATGTAAATTGTGGTAGCTGAAGATAAAAATATGGGCTTACTGTAAGGAAGTGAAACTCTAAATACCTGGAACCAAGCACCTGTAGTTGTTTGTGAGAGTGCACTTGTGCATGTAAAGTTTATCCATAGGAAAGATGCTCAATAGTGGTGTGAGAAGCCAAAGACCCAACCCCCCAGAGCAGATGAGAGACGACCCTGAGGAAATCCCAGAGCCTCCGCAATGTACTCTGGCTACCTCCCACAGTCCAAAAACATGACTGTTAGGTTAATGAGCTTCACTAAATTCTCCTTTGGTGTGGTTGTTTGTCCTATTTGTCTCTGTGTTGCCCTGCGATGGTGACCTGTCCAGGGTGTACCTGGCCTCTTGCCTGTAGACAGCTGGAGATTGGCACTAGCACCCCTTGCGACCCCGCTTGGGATAAGTGTGACAGAAAATGGATGGAATGGCAAACAAATACACAGTACATATGAAGTATATGCAGTATATCTGCACTTAAGACCAGGAGTTTTTTTTTTCTTTTTTTTGTAAACAATTCTAGGTCAACCTCTGAAACTCTGGCTGTACTAGAGGATTATGCATTATGTTCTTAATTGTGCATTCCAAAAAGACTGAATTGAACCCATCAACAAAGGAAAAAGTAACACACTACAAATATCAGTTTCTGTTCAAACTCATTGAAACTTTCGATTTCTGAATATCCCTTTTGAGCTTAATTTGCTCTGTTGATGGGATATCAACTTAAAAAAATCTTTATATAGATATTCTACACCTGCTTAACCCTGTTGTTTTATCACACAAAAAAGAACAAACTAATATACATAAATACAAAACTGGAACAGCATCCATGAATCAGCTTATATTTAATATTAAATGTGTATATCTAGCAAGAATAGAATTCTTCTGCACAGATAAAAAGTCACCCTGAGATGGCATTAACCCCAGTGAAATGCAGGAGGTGAGATTAAACCTAATAATTAGTCATGTGAAGTTAACAGTAGAGCTTTAGGACAATTTCTTTTCAAGCTCTTTATATGAAAACATCTCAACATATTAACAACCTACTGTAATCATAGTTTTTTACTTTATTTGTTTTTAAGAGATCTTGTTTCTGGGAATTTAATGATTAATATGTTACTTCTCTTTTGTCTGATGGTAGGTGGTAGGAGACCAGCCGACCAGCCGAATCTTATTTGCCCAACCAAATAGATCTCCTAGGAACTCTAAGCAGGATAATACTAATTAAGTTTAGAGTCCTGGTTGGTCAGACCTATAGCATCAAAACTAATGCCTGAACTCACCTTGATGCATATGGCTACAGCCATGATACTACGGGTTTCATAGACACTCTTAAAGCAACACAGAAGGTTAGGAATATACAACGTGAAAGTTACACAAAAACGTAGAGTGGGGAAGTCAAAGTATCTTAGTGCTTTGTCCATTTGTGGTGATGTGATGGTGAAGGAGGGTGATGGAAGTGAAGGTGGGAGATGGAAAGACGAATGGGAACTTTGTTGACGGCACTGACGGCAGTTGATGGAAAGATGAAAAAGTTTGATTAAAAACTTCATTGCACAAGCAGCTCTCTGTTTTCTCTTAAAACGTTTTCTTTTCCAACATTCTGCTTAGGTATGTCTATAACAAAGTGTTAAATTCAATATTTGGAAGGGCGGGAAACTGAGCCAACACAGACTGGACACCTGGGACCCACATTAGCTGATAAACTGGTCCAATGCAAATGAAAAAGGCTGAACTGGAGCCCTAGAAGAATGTCAGGCTAATTCTCAACCGAAGGAAACTGAAAAGGGTTTTCTGCAGAATACTGAAGGGAAAGGGGGGGACAAAAAGAAAAACACCTCATAAAATCAGCAGAAAATGTGTTTCATGTGTTCAAACTGTAAAATATCTAAGTACTCTTGTGCACTTTTCACTTGAGGGATGAGGTGTGAATTAATTCCAATGGAAACCTAATCTAGTTCTGATGTCATTTAAAATAAAAAAAAGACTCCCAAAAGAGCAATTTCTTCAACAAGCCAAAGTATATCCCATAAAGCCCACTTTAATATCCAGCACATTGACAGTGTACTCATATAAAGCTCAGTTACTGATCAAAACACTTGGTGTGCCATTTTAGAGTACAGCTCAGGGGACCAGAAACACAATAAAAAGACATGTCTGCAGAGATGTACAATTGCAGCAGAATGATCCTCCCAGTCCTGATGGAGCTGTGCCGGTAAGCTGGAGCAGGAATGGAAAAAAGAAAAAAGAGACCAAATTGTGGACAGCTGTCGAAAATATCTGCCCATCGTTACAGTTTTCATAAATGGTTTCTTTATTTCTGACCCAGAGAACAGTAAAAAGGCAATATCTTTGACTTCCTCAAAAAGGATGGCAATATAAAAGAGTACAAAGAACAAATGAAAGCCAGACACAGTTTTTTAGTCCTCTTCTGTGATACTGCTTTTAAGGATTTTTTCGGTATTAAAATTACATTTTTTGGCAGCTTTTTTTGTTTTGTTTCTGAGTGCCTATTAAGCAGTTCTTATTGCCGTGATTTACAGCCTGAAAGTAAATCAATCAAGGCTAGTATTAATAATTATAGTATCTGTACATAGTATTTTAGATAATGATAGAAATAAAAAAAAAAGCAGATTTGCTTCCATTTAACAGTCAGAAACCCTGTGGAAGAACAGTAATTTTAATAGCCTTTTGTAATTCAAATAGTGTTTAGAAATAATATCTTCACAAAGCCTCTGATGCCACAAATAAAAAAATGAATAAATGTGGCAAGCCATAACCTTACCTGGAAGCTTGCCATATATGTTTCTATCACACATGGTTTCAATAATGTACGTTTTGTAAAATTATCCTTCAAGGCTTGATCAAATATATTCAAAGTTTTTAAGGGTGTCAATTCTTTTTTAGTGTCTCAAACCCAAGACACAAACTAAAAGTGACCCCTGAATAAATTGGTATGATCACTGCTACCCTTGGTTCCATCTAATGAGTCTAATAGCAGTCAGCATATTTATAAGGTCATGCATCATTTGACCTTTAAATGTAATGGAGTTGAACACAGTGTCAGACCTACAGTACAGTGACTGCCAAAGCTGTAAATGTCTATTTTGATTTGAGGCAGTTAGCGGAATAACAAATGCCTCCAGTCTATTTTTGATTTTTCTCTTGCCATATACTGTAACTTTTCTTTCAGTTTTCAAAGGAAAACCAGCATTTAATCCAGATTGGGTCTCACCTTTCTGTTTGTAAGGTAACCTTGGAGGGCTCAACGTTGGGGTTTTCCCACTCCATGTGAGGACAGTGCATAAAGTAGCACAGTGTGTACATCGCTTCAGGCGACCAGTGAATCATGCAGCTTTTGTGGTGGAGTGGCGTCCCATTGCTGTGATTCTTCGTGTACAGTGGCTGAAGGAAATGCATGGCTCTGGACACCAGGTCACCTGTTCAGAAACACAGGTAAACAAAAAGCCATTGAGAAAGGGAACTGTAAATACAAACTGTCCATAGAGAGGTAAAAAAATATTCACAGTTATTTTTGCTCATTCCCTTAGAGCTTCTTAGATTTCTCACAGGAAATTGAGTTTCCACATTTTAAAGTGTGGATAAAGGCTACGTTTATCTAATTGTTTTTGGTAAATTTAGAAGATATTTGAATAAGTATTAAAAATAGAACAGCATGTTTACAAAGGATAGGACTTATACCGTATATTAAAAACTGTCTAAGCTAAGTTACCTGAATAATTGGTTAATTTTATTTTCAGGTTATATTCTACTTTTAAAATTAAAACTTGATGTTGAAAAACTCGTTTTTGTAAGCAAAGATTTTCTTCTTCTTTTCAATTTAAGATTTATATATCTTCCTACAGCAAGTGATGCTCTTCAGAAGGAAAAGTGTGAATTAAATGTTTCTTTTAGAGACATCCCACTTCTTTCATGAAAACATGATGACTGTGGCACCTCAGTTATTGAGTCGTAGTGAAAATGTCCTGTATTATTACAGCGTGGACTCAAATCCCATTTCAGTGCATTCATTCAGGTTTTTGTTGCTTCTCCTTCCTGTCCAGACCCATATTACTCGGAGTAAATGTAATAACATTCTGAAGCACAGAAGATAAATATATATTATAAAATGCATGCTGTGATGAATTACTCTGGCCGCTCTGATACAAGGCAGAGGCCTGTGCCTGTACAATACAGCATGAACAAAGCAGTCAATACCAAAGACAAAGCGGTTTGTTTAGTATTAAAATTGCACCCTTTATTGCGTGCCAAGATTCCATTTTCCCCTAAACAATGTGCAAGAAAAGTGTGAAAAGGATGCCTGAATGAGGGAAGCGCATTCATGCAATGAAGTCAATCTCTCAGCTGTCCTTTGGGATGACTGCCGCTGTGCTGATAGAGGAATGTGCTGGATATCACCCTGTGATGCACTGAGCAGGAGACACTGGAATAGAAACAGTCACCTCTCATAACAGTTAGTGACTTGATCCATCTTTCTCTTAATTTCACATACCTCTCTGATATCTGGTGACTCAGCCACTTGCCTTCCCCTATTTATGTCGGTCTGTGATATTTGTTTTACAGGTTAAAGAGCTAAACAGGTCTGGTGAGAGAAATTTGATTTATGAAAAAAGTGCAGTTCATTGCAAAATAAAACACTAAGCTCTTCAAAGGTTTATCAAATTACATATTACCATAGACTTAATATAACAAGCCAAAAGAAATTAGCACATACTTGTGAAGTGATATGTAAATAATCTATTATTTTTACACAAACAGAAATATAAAAGTGCCATTAATTTGCATTCAGTTCCATCTATACCTCTAAATTAAACCGATTGTATAAGTCTGCAGAATTCACCAACAGGTCGTGGATCATCATTAAGATAAGGGATAACATTGTTGAGAGGTTAAAAAAAGTTGAATTACAAACAGTACTATGTGATACAATATCTCATAAAAATGGAAAGAATAAGGAACAAATTTAATCTATCTAAATATGACTCTAAGCCATGTACTTGACAAATTTAGCTTTACAGAGTGGAAAGTAGAAAGTTAAAGTTGAAGAAAATTCCATAAGTAGCAAGCCCCAATCAATGAAGCAAACATGTGAGAAATGTGCTTTAACCGATGGCACTGAGATGGGATTTTTCTGCTTTTATGCAAAATACAAAATGTGGTACAACATGCATTGTTACAACCAAGATTAGGTTAAATCTAGTATTTAATTTTACTACAGTGTCTTCTCTGACTGTAAGTAATAACAACCTTCAGAAGCAGTCCAGCCAGAGTTTGAAAATCTAATGATTAGGAAGAGAGCAGGATGTTTTTCCAACTTTGAAGACTTTTGAAAAGTTAATTAATCAAGATAATTCATTGCAATAACAATGCAAAAATCATCTCTGTGAATGTAAGCAGTGTTTGATACCCTACTGGCAATAATTATGCTGGAATTAACATGACAAATATAAATATTAGTTGAAAATACGATATATAAACGTTTATTGTCTGTGAATAACTGAAAAATACTGTTCGCATTTCACTTTATCAATATCAAACTCCAATAGGCTCTAAGAGCATACAGTACGTCTAAGAATGTTTACAGGGTAACAAATTCATTATCATGAAGCATTACTTTTATTGCTTTTAACTTGTGTGTATTGTACATCCATCTATGTTTTAAACAAGAATCAAACTCCCTTTAGAAAACAAAAAAAAGAAATAACCGGTAAGAGGCAGACAACTTAACTCATTAAAGATTTTATAATGGATCCCACCTTTAAGATTGATATCAAATGTTTAAGATTAGGAGTAAACTTGCATCATTAGAAATGTAGAAACATTCTCTTTAATGTGATTGTTCTAGTAAATTCACACCCCTGCAGAAAGTTAAACAGATATTAGCAAGACTTTCACTTTGCATTTTGATGAATGGGTTTTCCCCACTTTGAGCTGCTGCTGAAATGTTCACACATTCTGTGTTCCAATTATTTGCTGCCATGCCACCATGATTACATTTAATGGGTGCCTGTAGCCATCCCGTCTCAACAAGATAAAGAGCCTTTCTTCCTAAAGTTGGTGTCGTCCATCTTAAAAAGGTTTTTGCTTCTAACCTCAGAATAAACAGATTATATTGCGAGTTTACGTTGATTGTTAAACTACTGCTTTGTTTTTTTTCCCTTTTTATCTGAGTACACAGGCACAGAAACTTCTTTCCTGTTAGCAATAGCACTCATGCAGTAATGATCCTTTTTTTTTGTTCTCACTTTTATCATAACCTTGAGGTTTTTAACACCTAGTTGGTGCAGGAATTATGGGACACAGTGGGGGAATATCCTAAATATTTCCTCAGGAGATTACTCAAAAACTAACTGATAATTCCTAAAATAGCTTAGATGACTATCAATAATATCACTGAGACACTGAACAGAGGGATTAAATGTATTAAGCTATTTAACTTTGGTAGCTTTTAAATAAATGTTTCACTAAAACCTAAGCATAACATCATTATTACAAGTCTTGCTCAAAGGTCAAACTCATTGTCTAAGAAAGAAAAAGACCGCAGGTCTTAGGCCTCCAGAAAGAAGATTGTAGCAGCCTATGTATACGGGATTTAAATAGATCTCAAAAACATTAGATCAGTCAATTGCAAAATAGTCTATAAGTAGAGACAATTCAAAATGAAGTCCAACATCTTCACATATTCTTATTCAATGTTGCCCTGAGCAAAGATTTTTAGGTACTTAAAGAAGTCTCTAAAAACCCTTGAATGTCATCATAGGACCTAGAGAAGGGTTTTGCTACTTTTGATGTGGAAATTCATGATTTTATTAAAAAAATAAATAGATAAAAATAAAGAAATACTGGGTAGGTTCCAATTTAATATGAGGTGTGCAGAGAGGAAATATTTACCTATGCAAGAAAACGGTGACAGCCAGAATAAAATTTGCCAGATATCAAGACATTTTGACATTTAATGGACAAGACTCTAATTAAGTTAACGTTTGGGGATTTTTATTTGCAATGCTTATGTGGCTAGCTCACCATGGTATAAATCCATCATGGTTTTTATAGTGTATCAAAGAGTGTTTGAAGAAAACTTGATTTCATCTATATAAAAAAACAAACCTTAAGCAGAACTGGACTGCACTGGAAAGCAAGGAGTGGAAGAAACAAAGAGAAGGATAGATGGCTATGAAATTTCAAAAGTTATTTTTGTCAAAAAGATTAACAATTCTTTTGTCTATTCCCCAATAAGTAAAATGAGTTTGTTTTTGTTTTGTTGTTGCTTAGGGAATTAAATCACTCTCTCTTCCAACAAAAAACAAACAAACATTTAAATTAAACATCAATGCATGGCTGTACAACCATACCAATGAATATTTCTGAATTTCTACTATTGGGTTTCGAGCAGTATGATAAAATAAACACTACATTGATTTGGTTCGTGCAATGTTGTTATTCTAAAACAGTTAATGTCATGATAGGAGTATTGATTCATGGTGTCTGAAAAACATTTCTTCTAAAGATGTCTGAAACCCCCAAAACCGACCGAATTGTCAGTATTGTTCTTTTTTTATTTCATTTTCCTCTTTTATTATTTCTCAATTGTTTGTTTACTAAGAGCATACATAAAAATCAACATATCTAAAACAAACAAAATATAAAT
This sequence comes from Cyprinodon variegatus, assembly GCF_000732505.1. NCBI lineage: Eukaryota > Metazoa > Chordata > Actinopteri > Cyprinodontiformes > Cyprinodontidae > Cyprinodon > Cyprinodon variegatus. Next base: position 1,688,685 of record NW_015150507.1, read on the forward strand.
AAATGAATCTGCTGTACCATACAGTTATCTAAATGAGGTTGCATTAACCATTTAGAGCCATCCAGAATGGTGCATGAAAAAATACAAAGATCACAAAAGCTTTTAAAACTATGTAATTTTTTTTTTATTTTATGCCAATATTTCCTCCTCACTGACTCTTTGGGCCTTTTTTTTATGGCAGAACTTTAAAAATGTATCTGAATTTTCATCCTAAAGTTATTGGAGGGAAAATCACCTACTAAAAGTTGCTATGTGGAGAAAATGTAAACATTTATGTGCATTTTAACTTTAGTGTTAACAAAATAAATGCTAAAAAATACCCTAATAAAATAATAAGTCCTTGTCGCCTACTTCTAGTATGTAAAAACTCCTGATTATCCATTATTCCGACATTAACCTGCCTATATAATGAGTTGTTTATGGATATAAAATTAATTCTAACAGCATGTAGAATATATCCGCTGAGTTCGGCTTGAGGGTTAATGACACATTATCACAATTTTCAAGGCTATCATTTAGAAATATGTTAATATGACATTTCAGCAGAAGAGAAAAATACACAGGCAGAAAGAGTGAAGAACTGAAATTGAGTCTAAATGCCAAATTATAAAACTGCCTGTTTACAGAAAATCTCCTGCTCTCTTCCTTTTTCATACTTGCTGTATGAGATCAAATGCTCCCTCCTACATCGCTTTAATAATTCTTGTTATTATGCATTTTCTCACTCATTCAATTTGTCTCCACTTGAACTGTGTGACTTTACATTTGTCTAAGTGGTTGTATGATCTGTCAGCAGAGGATGTTTGCCATGCCAACATAACAGAACCGATCATGGTTTGACCTCATCAATAAATAGGACTGGCAGTTTGCCCAGTTATGGCTTCTCCCCAGCGAGAAATTGGCACAATTTTTTTATGTATTGATAAATGTTTACAAAGGGTGTACAGGGATATTTCTTCAGTTATTTATGAAAAAAGACCCCACCACTCAATGGCTCTATCTTACTAATGAGGCAGCCAGTTCTTTTGAAGCCCTTGATTTTTAACCTTTATATCAGTTTTCTGGAATAATTTGAAGAGATCCTTTTTAATTCCGACAAAAAGCTTCTCTACATCCAAAGAGCACTTCAATTCTGAGTATATAACAGGTTCATGTATTTCCATTTAGTTATGTGCAGGACAGTTTACACTGTGGATCAGCATTATAAACTTCTCGCTGGATTTTTAACCACGACAGCATATTGTATTATTTCAGTCAAGCACAATGTGTGAGTTTAGATTTTTGAAGCGATATAAAAGCTTATGTTAATCAATTCACACTGGATAAAAAAAGCCTATATGCATTGTGACACTATTGTGGCACAGCATTGTAAGGGGACAGATACTCAATAAACGTTGTGAGGACTTGTCAAATGTATAAGCTAAACTCGTTCATTTTAATGAATGCTTCTGGTTCAATATAATAGCTGTCACTGACAATGCAACTCCTAATTCAAATTCATTAAAATAGACTGGGATTAGGCAACTGAGATAGACAGACACTATTTAGGCTTTATTTAAAGAATAATTGTCATGTTGGTTTCTGATGCATACCAAATAGACATCCTGAGTAGACATTTGGAAGAGTAGATAGTTTTCAGATTCATTTTTAAGAAGGAATAAAGATAATATAGAAAGACACATGATCATTAAGACATGGTATTAATCCATTGTTTTCAAGGGAGTAAAAACAACAGATTTATACTATGTTCATCGACAAATTGCTCCCTGCAGGTTAAGGTCAGTCTCTGATGCAAGTGGAGGAGTTGAAGCATCTTTGCATCCTCGTTAAGAGTGATGATGGAGCATGACAAAAACAGACTGATTCATGTCTACAGAGTACTGGGAAGTTTTAAAGCTGTGAACTGGGAAGCTCTTGGCTTCCTAGTTCATCTGTATTCTGACTTTCACCTACAGACATGAATTATTGGGTATTAACCAAAAGGTTCTGCTGAAAATAAGTCCTCAATAATGCTGGGCACAGGCATAACTTTCTGAAGGACTGGTGTGGACATGCCCCCACCAATAATTTCCGCTTCCCCCCCCCCCTTTCCGCTCATTTACTTTAACTGACCGCAACTGAGGTTGGGTGCAGCTAACTCAGTGCAGTCTCATTTCACTTTGTACAGACGTTGTTGGAGAAGAGACGCACAGTAGCACTCACTGAATATTAACCAGCAACTACTTCAATGTTTAGGTAAAAGTTAGGAGATGGGTAGGTTAAAAAATTAGAGATCATGCCACCGAAATATCTGTTCATTAGACATACAGAGCTTTTTCAGCTAAAATTGGCAACAGAGGGTAAGTTTATACAAGTTAGTATTATAAAGCAAGAATCTTGAGAAAACATAGTTTAAATGTTCTTTAATGGGGAAAAAAGCTTGGCTTCTCAGAGGACCATGACTCCCAGTTACAGGTTAAAATTAACACACGTTTTCTTATTGTATAGACAGAATCAGGCCGCAGAGTTTCTACATATCTTGAAATTTAGATTCTGGCATCTTTATGTTAGTAAAGAGGTTCATAAATGTTTTTAAACAGAGCACAGAGAGAGGTAGGGAGAGGTGCAGATTTAAAAGTGAAACAGATTTCTTGGGATATGCAACATGCAATAAAATATATCTCCAAGTTTACCAGAAAGTTTACAAGAAAAAATATGCTATGCTATGTTTAAAATACAGCATAAATATATTTTTCTGGATGGATGGATGGATGGATGGATGGATGGATGGATGGATGGATGGATGGATGGATGGATGGATGGATGGATGGATGGATGGATGAAATTGAAATTGTACATCTAGGGATGCATGATATATTGATTTTGGCATCGGAATCGGCTGTTATTTTTTATTCATTAATGTTTTTGGGCCCTATATATGTAATGGACTAAAAGGTATCTCTCTAGCATCTACAAATATAAATATCAGTGTATTATGGTTCTCTTGCATTGTTAACAATAGGAAGGCATTCAATAAATATAAATTTGAGCTAATTTTTGGAAAATATAAAAACCTAATGAAAGCGCTTGGGTCGAGTTACTGTACGTAGGTCCATCAGCCACCACCCTTAGAGCATCCCAACCAACTTTTATTACATAGTTACACCCTTGAGGCTGGTTAGGCTTAATCATAGAGATAGAGTGAGGGGCCTTGTCATGCTGGGGGAAGTCAAAGTAGAAATGTTACTCCTCTGCACTGAAGTCATTTTAAGTCCCAATGTATCATTATGCCTCCTATGAGGTTTTGGTGGCATAACCTATTGTTAGAGGATTTCAGGACAGACCTAGAACCCACTAGAGCTACAAAATTTCAGTTATGACCTTGGAAAGCATTGGAATTCCCTAGAAAGAAAGGGAGTGTTCTGGTAGGAAGACAGATAGTTAGAGCTTTTTGGACCTGTTGTCCCGTATTCCAACCTTGCATTGGAAATGCATCAAAGAACAGATCAAAATGCTTTTTTTCTAATAAAATATTAAAATAATCCATTGTAGTGCTTTAAAAAAGACCAGCAATTAAGTAAAGCTTTCTAAACTATGAAAATTCATATATTTTCTCCTCACCATCACTTTGGAGGGATTTTCAGGTAGATGTTTTCAAATTTATCTGAGTTTTCATCTTGCAGCTAATGGAAAGAAAATTACATATGAAGTTGGAATGGGCTGCAAAGTTGCTGTTTAACCTGTTTTCTTACACCAAGTTCAAGTTCAAATAAATATTTCCTGTATTTCTTTGTCAAAATGTCATGTTCTCCCTTATGCATGCTTCAGTCCTTTTTATAGGCTAATAATATGGGTTTAACAGTCACTCATTATTGTCCTTACTTGTGAGTGAACATGTTTGTCTTTGTGTTGCTTTTGTTTTTTATCAAAAGACTGCCCCCTCGCAGTAGGTACCCTGCCTTACAAGGACTTTTAGAAACCAGAAAGCTGGCAAAAAAAGCAGGTATTGAAATAGATGTCTTTGTGGGGTCTTGACACAAAATCGACTGATTTAAAAACTGTGATAAGGTGCTATGTGACAAAAAGACAGGCATCCAATTTAAAATTAAAGATGAATTTTAGGAGCAAAAAGGATTTTTTTGTTTGTCTGGCTTGACACTTGATATAAAAGTTAGCATTTAATTACAATGCATATCCTTACTGCTTTATATTTTTTGTTTTATATAGAGTAACTGTTGGTTTTTTAGCTCAATTTGGACTTTGAAAAAGATATGAAAGCAATTAAAAATGATTCTTATTTAACTTTTCCAAATATAAGGTGTTGAATATGGGTGAAAGGGAAAGGGAATATCGGTTCAGGAAAAGATTTTGAAGTAAAATATAAAGCATTATTGCAAAAATCCTTTCTAAAATCTGAGTTTTTAGGTCATACACACACATGCTCTGACTATATCTAACAAATAAGCTCATAAAAATATCCAAAACTTACTGAGTTCGGAAATGCTGCCAACCCTTGTGGCCAGTAAGCATTGCTCGATGGTACGGAGCTCAGATTGACTGAAGGAGTTCCCCTCTCCGCACTTCACTGCTCTCTGCTGCTCCCTATGAAGAGTCAGACCCTCAGGAAGGCTGAGGACACCTGAGAGTGGAAGAGAATGGATTCAGTAAATCATCAATCATCAATCACATCAATGCAGTTTATTTGCAAGCATTTGTGCTCATTGCCAACCGATTCAATACTTTCTAAAACCACTTTAAGTTGCAAATACAATTCTTCTTTAAATAGGCCTTAAAGAAGACATTCTTCTTTGATCTTGCTCTAATTGTAGCTCCCTCCATCTTCCCTTAAAATCTAAAAAAATTCTTGTCCATGCTGTAGAAAAGTATTCCATAATGATACCACCACCACGTTTCACCATGGAGATGATGTTTTTATATTTAGGGTTTTATGAATTCTTAATCTTCTGCAACACAAGTCTTAGATATGGGTGAAATGATGTAATTGCAATGAGCCAGGTTTTGCTGTAGGTCTCTTCCTGTTAAGTAGGAGATTTCCTTACCACTATCACTACATGCATTCTTGATATGAGGGATTAATAAAAAAAATGCAGCACATTGAATGCTACAGTCCAATTTTGCAACATGATCATCCACAGGGAGTGAAAAAAAAATAGATTTAATACTGTGCACTGATCAATGCTCAAAATTTGTAATATCCTTTTGTGACTTCATTTGCAGTGCACTTCTTCTAAACCTTGTTTTATGGTCTTCATAGTGGTGATTGTTCAATTACATTCTCTGATAAACCGCGAGGTTTTAAAGAGTAAATCTGTTTACCTCGTTATGCAGTGACACTGAATATTCATTAGGGGTAATCACAGTAAAGGGACTCATTACAGATAGAAGTATAGCACATATTTACATGTATTAAATAATTACTATAATCTAGAAATAATGAAAGCCTGAGGAACAAAAAAGCTAAAGTATCTGTATTAAGTGTGAAACTGCTAGAGTAATGGATGTGACATGATGCAATCATTTTAAGTCCATTCTACAATTGTCAGAACTGTGCCAAATATGTAGGACTTTTTATGCATGTTTCATTACTGACACCCCTTCCTCAGCAGTCTCTCTTTCTGTTTATCCTCCTAATCAGTAAGAGCCAAGCAGCTTTGGTTTTATTGTCCCCACTTTTATAATGTGCTATTAAATTAATGCACACACTGCCTGTGGCATATATAACCTTCTCTATTTAGTTTGCAGGCAAGGACAGCTGCTTATAAAGAAATTCATAAGAAAGTTTAGACTTTAGTTAGATGCCTAAAAAGCTAACTTAAAACTTCAGGCAATAAGCTCCAGGAATCATGGAAAAATTTGTAGTGGAAGTTATTGCGGGGACTCGAGATTCCTTTTATTAAACCAGCTCTCAGTAAACACTGTTTATCTCTGCAAAACAATCATAAGAAGAATAACACTATAACACTGTCAAAACAAAAGATTTGATTTACATAAATCAGGGTTTAAGCTCATGTAATTGTAAGGCTAGAACTTTCCCATTAAGCACAAATATTGCTGTCATCATCTTTATGGGTTTGCTGAGGATTTTATTTTGATTTTCCCAAATGAGTCACTTTGCAGCATAAGAGACAACAAAGCAAGTGAAAGGTTAAGTGTACAATTCTTAGGTTTCAATTCTTAGGTTTCAATGGTGTATTGCAGGTGTTTATTGAAAACTCATCTATGGCTGTTTTTTAAAGAACAACAATTATACCTCATGACATTTTTTAACCCTTTTTATATGCCCTCTTACCAGGAGTTGAAAAAGTCAGCTTATGACAAGGTGTTATGAAATTGACATTTATGCTTTTTTTAGTTTTGTACATACATGTAGAATATACAACTCCCTAAAAGAGAAAACCAGCGAGGAACTTCTTTATTGGTGAAAAAAATAATTAATTATCCACTGGGGTGTTCAGTGTGGCAGTGGGTACCACTGCTGCCTTGCAGCAAGAAGGTTCAGGGTTCGATTCCTGGGCTGGGGTCTTTCTGCATGGAGTTTGAATGTTCTCCCTGAGCACGTGTGGGTTCTCTCTGGGTACTCTGGCTTGACATGACTTAATGATCACATGACTGTTAGGTTAATTGGCTTCTCTAAAGTCCCCTTAGGTGTGTGTGTGAATGGTTGTTTGTCTCTGTGTTGCCCTGTGATGGACTGGTGACCTGTCCAGGGTGTACCCTGCCTCTCACCTGGAGATTTAAAAAAATTTTTATAAATGCAACAGAAGCTTCTTCAATTTTATCAAGCAAGTACAGAAACAAAATGCATAAAAAGATTGCTTTAAAGGGCTGATTTAACTGAAATCATAGTCCTAGGTGATCAAATCAGTGTCATTTTAGGCTGTCAAATGGTCTGCATGTAGGAGTTTTGAAGGTCAAGCAGGTGTCAGTCAACTTGGTATCAGTACAGTTTGACAATGTGTCGTAGTGCTTCATGACTCCTCATCAACTGCGATGGACTGGCAACCTGTCCAGGGTGTACCCCGCCTCTCGCCCATTGACAGGTGGAGATAGGCACCAGCACCCCTCGCGACCCCACTTGGGATAAGCTTGTTTGAAGATGCATGGATGATGAAATTATTAACCTTGAGCTTATTAACAAATAAGCAACAAAATCAATGTCTTGTTTAGATAAGACTCAAGAACTAAGCATGAAGTTTCATTGCCTAAAACAGACATCAAATACTGGAAAAAAAAAGGGTTGGTATTTGGGAAGATACAATAAGATCACAGTATATGGATCCGTCTGATATCCGGAAAATATCCAGACAAATCCGGTCTGATTGGTCAAAGATCTTTTCATATAGATCTGAGTGTTGTGAAGTTATGTTTATAAAAATGTTTTCTATGTACCTAAATTCAGTGATGGGAAGATAAAAAGACAGCAAAAATATGATTACAAGCATGTTAATTTATCTAAAGATAATATGTAAAGAATCTGAAACAGATCGAGAAAAATTATCTCTACTGGATCCTCACTAGTTGAATCCTTGAAAGATACTGATAGTGGTTATAGTGGGATCCATTAAAATTTGTCCTGCCAAGTATACAAGCATATATTCATAAAACAACTTTGTGTATCTGAGTATTCCAAATTGTTCGATTTTTTCTGTCTGCTTTTTTGTTATATAAAAATTTTTAATAATGTACAGATCTTTCCAGCATCATGTGTGAGTGGCATTTCGGCAGTTAAAATAACAAAAAAGGAGTAACAGTCATTAAAATGATGTTGCTGAGTCAAAACTACCAAAACTATCGCATCCATGACATATACCGAAATTAAAAATGCCTTTTTTTTTTAAGATTTTTACTTTATTTATTTTGATATTATAGCCTCTAAGTTCTAACCTATTATGTATTTTATAGTCTGTTTTTCATGTAACGAGGCTATATGATATTCACTCAACTAAGTTACCTTTTTTAAGATACGTATAAATTTCACCTTTAGGTGCAGTTGGAAAAACAAAGCATTGCTATTGGAAAAAAACAAAAAAACAACCCCAGTCATTTTCATTTTGCCTCAGTGTATACAGTGACCAATGACGTTTAAGTTGTAAGTATTTGGTGTGGCCAATGGAAAAAGGCGCAGACAAAGAGGGGTCAGTAGTTTAGAGCTACAGAGCAAAAGCAGTGCAGGTGGTTGTGGAAATGAAAATTCTGCAAAGACTGTTATACAGAATGTAGGGAATATAATTATTTTAAAAATATGGTTTTGGATGGACAGAACCCCCGTTTGTTTCACCATTGTTTGTCATTAGATGAGATGGTTCTAAGCTTGAAGTTAAATGAGTTAATTAAGTTCATCAATTAAAGAGACAGAGAATTTTGTTTTAATATGAAGTCTTATTTTTTTATTGCCAGCCTTTTAACTTTAAGCAGTGTGTCAGGTTTTAAACCTTGTCAAGAGTCTCAATATTCTCTATAAAATTCTGTTCTCTATTATAAACTTGCTTGAGCTTTACAGATTACCATTTATCATAACTATCCATTGATGTCATGCAAGTTCACTCCAAAGCCAAACCATGTATGCTCAGAACCCCTCTACCACCATAATTAGCATCTTAGATCAAATTTGAGGAGAAAACATACTTGATAGCATCATCTTAGTTAGCAATGTTAAAAGAATATAGTGTAACAATGACTTTTAGAGGGAAGAGAAAGTTATAAAGATGGTTTTATGAACCTCATTTGGCATAAACTAAATGCTAAACATCAGCAGACACCTTTTAGACCAATTGCGGTGGTGAAAGTATGATTATTTGTGCTTGTGTAGCAGGAAAAAAAACCTGAGCATCTTGCAGTCATTGAAATTGTTTCCTCTACAGTACATATCTAAATTTTGCAGATTCATGTAGGAGGGCATTGAACAGGCCAATGATCAAGGTGAACTTCCAGTGAAGCTGCCGTAGTTTGAAAGAGTAAAGCAATTTCCCACTTTGAAAAAATCCAAGTCAATTTTTAAAAATTCATTTTTAACAGAGATTGCATTTTATGAATCAGAAAATAATTGCAGTTGGCTGCATTTATAACACATGACACTTATCTTTCTGTCTTTAATTGTTAAAAAAATGCTTAATTAAACCTTTTGTTGTTGAGTAATTCTGTAGATAAATATGTTTACACTTGAGCTCTTCCCTATCAACCTCCTTAACCTTGGTTCAAGGGAATGAAAGGCCCAGCTGACAGTGAAGTGGTGATTGCTATCAGGATGGACCAAGGCAAGGTGACTCAGTGACTCTGCCTCCTAATGCAAGGCTCCGTTTGTCCTCAGGGAGGAGCTGATGGAGCTCTCTCACCATGCCGGGGTTAGTATCCTCCTCATGGATCCACAAAACTAAACATCTTCCAAGAAACGTATTGTCCTGTGGTTTCCCAATTATAGTCATAATGACGCAGTGGCAGGTGTTGAATTTCCTTTGCAAAATGTTTGTAAGTTGAGGAATTAAAATAAAACACCTGAGTCTCTTTATGAAAGCCTGTGCTTTTAACCTTGTGGAGGATACAATATTCAGTGGCACTGCAGAAGAAAGACCAGATGATCCCTTTAGGCAAGAGACTGTCGCTGGAGAAGCAGTAATGAGGACTTTCCATTAAGATGTAGCTAAATGTGCACTTATCTTACTCCTTGATGGACAGCTGAATATTGACCATACTTTGTCAGGACAAATTACTGTTATTTTTTCTCTAAGTTATTTTATATGCTCATCAAGCTTAGGTTATATTGTTTTAGTTAACTGAGAAAGTCAGAACTTCTCATTATTTAAATTCTTTATTTAGGGCATTATGATTAAAATTACAAACAATATCAATGATTAAAAAGAAAAAACAAGAAGTAGGTGTAGGTTCCAATTTAATACTAACTTTTTTCTAGTCCATAGAGTGTCAGAATTATAGATACCATTTTAAATATGTAGGCCCTCTAAGTAATATTTTGTGAAATGTTCCAAACCATCCATAAGAGAAGATAAGTGTGTAAAGATATATGAGCAGCTTTCTTGGCAGAGAAATTGTTACTTTAAAATTGGTTGGTTTCCACACTAAGACTAAGCACTTAAGCATTTAATATTGCATGTGGGTCAAAACCTGAGACAAAACAATGACACCTGGGATATAATAATTAATAAAGGTCTTGAGAGAACTATACTATTGACTGCTCTGTACTCACTACCACAGAATGGGTTATTCATAGATGGCACTGGTTATTTTGGCATCCAACTTTTCAGAAAGACTAAAAATGAATAAACACAAGCTTCCTCCAAAGGACATCCTTTTGATTTACTGGTTTATACTTTAAACTCATTTCAACTTAACAGGCAGTATTTTTACAAGTTGTATAATAAAGAAGAAATATGTATTTATTCATTAAATTACTTAAATTTAAGAGCTGTTTACAAGCAAATATTTGTTTAATTTTCATTCCTAGCTCCTAGTTTTTTTTCACATCACCCTCAGGTCTTAAACAGTGTAAGTGCCTGATGTAAAATAACAGTAAAAGATTAATTGGCTAGGCAAGGAATTGGCTATTTTTCAGTTAATGTAATGCACCATCAGACAGTTTTACAATAAGGTAAAATCAGTAAATTAGGCTACTGAGCCGCTGGTGGAAGTTGGACACATATATTAGCTATTTATTCATGTTTGATCAGTTAAAGTCGGAGATGAGATATTCAATTTAAATGGCAAATGATTTGCTTATCATTGACCACTTCATCAGCCACTTTTCCAGAATTCACTGAGGCTGGCAATATGCAAGCGTGGGCAAGTGATCTACAGGATGGGCCAATCCTAGGTTTGGAGAGCATCCATATTCAATTTTTGCCAATTATTTTTGCCTAGTAGAGAGTGAACAGGGGAAATGTTACTCCTTTTAACACCAATACCACAGTCAAATATTCATTTCAAAGGTACTTTTATGTTTCTTACTGTTTTTCGCAGTTAGATCATTTTTCAATATGCTTTCAATTGAATCTTATTTACAGAAATACAGTTACTGTTGGCCTACTGGGCACAACACACTTTGTTTTGACTCAAAAATTATATAAATATACTGGGGAAAAAATAAAAAATCTAATTTTCATTCCTTTATGGTTACCTTTACTGGCGATCGTTCCTTAATAGTTACCACACCTAAACTTTGGAACAGGCTGCCCCTCTGCAGTTCTCAAAGATCTACCCCTTTTTAAGTCCAGATTAAAGAGTCATTTTCAAACTGGCTATTAATACTTAGGACGCATTGTTTCATGCTTAGGATTTTTGTTTTTTACAATGTTTTTATCTTTCTGTGAAGCTCTTTGGTCTTCCTGGTGTTGTTGAAAAGTGCTATATAAAAAATCTAATGCAACTTTTATGGAATTTTTTTTATTTTCTATCTGAAGGCAACATAAACTTCTAAAGGACATTGAACCATTTTATCGTATTTAATTAAATAGGAGACTATAAAGAAATCTGAAGTAACTAATTAAATACAGTTTTGAGGATGGAAAATATATAATAAGCCAACTAGATTTCAAACAGGAGGATTTTTTTTTTACAGACAATGCATTTTTGGATGCTTATATCTGAAATTGCAAATCTTGTAATTTTGCTGTAGGTTCTAATGCTTTCTCTATGCACAAGAATTAGTCTATGCACAAGCTATGTTTTTTATGCATCTCTGCACAAATTAGTATCACCTTCAGAGATTAAAGAAATCAATAATTATATCATACTGTTAAGCAGCTAAACTTTTCAAATGGTGCTGACTTGCAGGCAACATTGAGATGGCATATAAAAACATTAAGTTCTCAAAGTTTTGTTCTTGGTCTGTCTGTCAAAGAACAGATGAGTGCAGTTTGGATGACTTGTCACAGGGTTGACTGAAGCAGGAGAGTAGGAACACTGACCTCAGTGCGGCTCCTACCCTGTGTTTAAATCTATTTTCGTTGGACACACAGGAAAGTACACTTCCCCAAACATATTTGAAATCTGTTGGAGCTCTTGCTTTCTGCTCCATACATAGATTAGAAGCATGGGCAGGAATTTCGACTTGGCAAATTGTGATTAGATTATTTGAGATCTGACTTTAGACCTGTATTCAAATCAAATGAAAAATAGAGAGGATAAATTAAATAAGATGAAGTTTCAAGGACGTAAAAAAAAAGCATATACTAAACATAATAGCGGCAGATTTTGAGTTGAGCATGCTTTTGATGCTGAAGGAGTTAATCATATTATTACTGTACATGGACCATGGTAGTGCAGCCCACTCCAGGCTCCAGCGCTGCTATGCCAGGCCAGATGGCTACCATATGCACACCAAGCAAGTGATCATAGAGGGAAACATAGCACACTGGAAAACAGGAAGCAGAGTCGTGACGTGAGTTTATATGTGTTAGAATGCCTTTCATCCCAGTTAAAGTAACTCACAACTGCATGGTAAGGTGTTGGAAAAAAAGAACTGTAACTGGGAGCAAAGGGTTTCAATGAGGGAAAACTGGAATACCCCTGGAAACTGTAAATCTAGAGAAACGACTTAGGTCTGGGTTCCGGAGGTGACCGCAGTATGGTCTGATGTATGGTTTAGTCTTGTTTTAGCCACAGGGATTCAAAGAAGGAATCCACAAACATGATTCCTGTGAGAAAATATGTGCATGCTTGCATATGTTTGCTAAAATTAAGAAACTAGCAGATGGTATAGTTATGTGAACACCAGATCCACCACAAACAAAATCACACACACACATAAAACACACCCAGAACTACACACAGTCAAAAATGAGCAAATAATAAATTGGGAAGTAGTGGTGCTTAAAACACAAAAATAACTCTACAATAAGATGTATCATGTCTGCTTCATGTGGGTTTTTAGTGCAGATCAATCAAGCCTGAATCTTTCTTCTATTGCTCTATAAGTTCAAGACAGACAGCTCAAGTTGCATGCCATAAATCAAGGGAATTACAAAGATCTCCTCAAAGGTGTTTAAACAATACAGAGCAAACAATGAACACTTTGAAATAGCATAAAACTTTTAAATGTCAATATTTTAAAAATGTTCAGGTAAAAGGCTTTCACAAAGTTTAAAGCTTGTGAATCTAAGAAAAAAAATATTTAGGCAGATCAAAAAGTGCATCCAAGGGTAAAAAAAAAAATACCCAAAGAAATAATAAAAGACAAAATCACTGAGCACAGAATCAGAGTTTGACTGAAGACCAGCAAAATCTAGATATTGGTAGGCTGATTAGCCAAGTGGCTGCAGGTGAACAGAGGGGCAGAAAATGTCTGGTGATGCAGCTGGCAGGAAGTAGATTGAGTGGGAAGCCAGCTTGAAACAGTATAAGAGGTGATCAAGTGAACTCTGAGCTCATCAGACTGCTACCAAATCAAATGTACTGATTAAATTAGATTATCCAGACATATTGTTTGTGCCGCATCTATGAGTGATCACAATAAATTTGGGCATTTAGACATCACAAACCAATCTGTAGCTTACTGAAACAGTGAAAGGGGAAGGATATGCACAATAATTTTCTAAAATTTCTTTTTTTTCTTTTAATTTCTGTTTTCTGCCTAACATTTCCCAGAACATAATTAACTGTGACAGCTGTCCACAAACTCTTGTGTCCCATATTGTTCTCTTTAATTTGGCTCTACTACATTAAACTGGCAAAGTACCGATGCTGTTCAGCCAATAAAACTATTGTGTGTTGCACAGCTAAGTTTGCGTGACTACCTTTAAAAATAGAAAATAGCATAATGAACAATTGGTTGTGAAGAGAAACCACTGCAACTACTGGAAAAATAAATTAAACGACAGGTTGATTCACACACACAACTACCCAATATGTCATGAACTTTTCATTGATTTCCTTTGATGTATAAGGCATAACCCTGACCCTTAGTCTAACCATTTCAGGCACATTCCTAACCTAAACTGGATCACTAACCTGGTAGTAACCAGAGCGATATGTGTAGAACTGAGTTGAGTTCTGCATTATCAATCTGGGATGGCTGTCATTCAGTCTGTCCGTTAAAAGGAGGGACGTTTAGTAAAACACTTCGAGCTGATTAGGCGATGTGCCGTTGTAAGCTGATAAATAAAACTTTTTCCAAATCCTGTCGGAAGAAAAGCGCAGACATCTTTCCCATCTACAAATGAACAAAGTGCTTCTCTTTGCTCCTTTTAAAAACAACAAATTGTTGCTATTTTAGCTAAAACCAAATTAGTCAATTGTGGTGATTGGGTGATTTCTGCAGTGTAGCCATATTTGTAATGCCCCAGCAAAGCCCACCTGATTGTCCTCATTCCTACATGTCCCGCCGAAAAAAACACTGCTGGCATGGCAATGGTCCGACTCACTGGTTGTTACAAGACGGACATATTAGCAGGAGTCTTTCAAGATGGATTTGTTCTGAGACTGAAAACTCAGATCTCGTGACAATCCAGCTTGCAACGCAAGGTTAGAATTCTAAGAACACCTTAGACCTAAAAAAACAGAAACCCCTTTTCCTTTTGGGTACCAGTTGAGTGGTCCCCGAAAGTCCTCATACATCCCCGCAAGTGCCTTTTCCTAGCAAAATGGTCCCAAGAAGGTAACAAATACATATGACCCCCCGCCCCAACACACACACACAAGATGGTGGCAAGCTACATTGTAGCATTAAGGGGAATTATTGGTCTGGCTAAACAGGCGAGATGTTCTGTATCTCTGTATGGGGGTGGGGGTTGCAATGATAGCGGGAAGGAATCAACTTGCAGCTTTGTAGGTTTTTAAAAGCTAAAACTAACATAGATGGCTTCATTCTAACCACTCTCAAACCACCTGTCTTTGTGTAAAATGTGAAAGGAAGTGTTTTTTTTTTTACTTTTTATGGAATAACTATGACTGACAATCTTCACCAGCAGATCCCTCGGTAGTTAGAACACACCCTCCGGTTCCCTTTCATATGGAAGCAACCATGCACCCAGTCTGCCAGTTTAGGGGTCTTGTCACCAAGTCAGCATCGACTGCCCAAAAACATTCATAGACCTAAGGTATACAGGGTAATGCCTATTAACCTCAAAAGCATTGCCACAGTGGAGTCTTCTAACCACCTCTGTGACTTTGGCCTGAATGATGAACAATGGGGCCAATTACACTGATGGATATCTTATGCATGAACACAGTGTTCATTATTGTCAACGCATAGCTTCAACAGAAGTCCAATAATCAAATACCATTTGGGTTCAGAACTGGGGTCCCAAAGACACCCCTTCAGGTGTTAAGGTCATTTCCTGCATGCACATTGAAGTCCCTCAGCAGAATGATGGAATTTCCTAGAGACCTCCATGGCTCCAGCCATATCAAAATATTACTCTACGTTCTCAAATCAAGAGCACTGCTCCATTTCCATTCCAAAATCTTTGCCATGTGCAAAATGTAGATGACTTTTTATCCTGACAGAGGAACTGTCCTAAACTACCTCTGAAAACATGAATTCTGACACGCAAAAGGGAGGTAATATTAGGGTTCGACAGACTCACACATCATAATTCTAACAGTCACTTTAAATGTCCGTGGATCAGGAAGCCTAACTCTCTGACTGTTGTCAAATCCTCTTTGCATCTGTTCCTTTTGGCATGGTCCCATGAGGAGGAACACAACCACCAGGCACTCACAGACTAACCCAGGCCTAGCTCCAAGGTGAGGTCCCGGCTCCCCTGTACCCCATGAACTCACAGTCCTTGTCCTTAAGGCTTGACATTTTTATACCAATACCTACATTTTTTCGTCTATATTTCCCAAGATATAAACAAGTAGATAATCTGTGTGGGTGCTCCTGTCTGGGCATCAGAGTCAGGACCATTTTTTCTGATTTGACCATCAAATCAAGGACTGGTTGTTATGAAGAGAGGACATTTTACTTATACATCTTATATCTATTATGCCAAAGGTAAGGTTTAGGGCTAAGGTGGAAATTGGGTTGAATTTAAGGTTAGGTAAGGTACGCATTGGTAAAGGTTAGGTTTAGGTTATTGTTTAGGTTATTGTCAGGCTGAAAATCAATGGAAGTCAAAGGGAGTTAAAATGTGGTCTTTACTAACTATAGATTGTCTAACTACTAACTACCAGAATGTCTGAATAACTATATGTGGTGTAAAGTGCTTTGGAGTATCTGGATTTGAAAGGCCCTATATAATTACAGGCCATTTGACCGTTTATTGTAATCCCGCTATTGTGTCAAAAACTATCTGTGTGGTGCCCCCCTTGGGTTATAAAAGTATTACTGCATCTGCTTTTCTGCTGTCAGCTTGGCTGGGGATGTGACATAACTCAGAAAGCTCATGTCAGCAGCTCTACGGTACCCTGGGCAGCTGCTCTCTGCTGACTTGCCACTCTATACACTATGGTTTGTTTACGGCCTGACAATAAATTAAATCATTTTCTAGAAAATGAAAAACAACATACTTTTATTTGTTATAAAAGGTAATCAAAATTATTAGATGTATTAAAAACTAGTCTGGATTATCTGTCCAGTCTAGTATAATAATTCAACATTAGTTTTGTGTTAGTCAATCACATGAACAAAAAGAATTGAAAAAAAAAACATTTTAATGAGTAACATTATGTAAAAAAGAAAATGCAATCCAATTGCACAAAAAGGAGTGTGTCTCGTCTTTCTAATAATTTGGCATTGAGTTGGTGTCATTGGGTCACAACCCTTAAAAAGTCCTTATTTTTGTTCATCATGAGAGGTTGTGATGATGAAATGAGGACATGGGATAAAAAAGGAAGCAACTGTGTTTAGGTCTAGAGCAAACCAAGATGCATTACCACAAGTCAACAACACACACAAACACAGATGCAGTGACATCTTGTGACGGGTGACTGATGCACAACAAGGCAACTAGTGAACTTATGTAATCTTGTCCAATCAAAACCAGCTTCCCTGAAGGCTGTGTGCTATTTCACCCTAAGGGGCTAGCTCTTTCTATTATTTTCCTCTTTTCATCTCATTTCTTCTGTCAAGGGTAATAAGTCTGCGTGTAATATCCGTGAGTTGCACACTTCCCGCAGGACGCTTTCAAGAGTATACTGGCAATCATCAGTAGCAAGGAGAAGTCACTGAGCCGTAATCTCTCTGCTCATCCTACGATGCTTCTCTGGGAGCTCATGGTGGTGTCTGAGGAATAACTCTACAATATTTACATTCCTGTAGCTACCACCAGTAACAAGATACAGATAAGAAGGTTTTTTCTTTTTGTTTCTTTTTTTTTTTTTTTTTGCATTAGAGCAAAACATGGATATTGTTGCTGGAGGTCACCCTGGAAATTACAGGAAGTTGTGTAACCTCAGAGATATGCAGGCATAATGCTGAATGCAAGAATACTCTCAAGTAATTGCTCATTTAGTACCAAGGGCGCTGGGGTAATTAAAGGATATGACTAATTTTATAGAATGAGACTTTCTGCTCAGAGACATTTTCCTAAGGGTCATTTTAAGAATTGCCATCCTTTTTAAGTTGTGCGTAAGGTTTTCAGTAAAAAAAAAAAAAAAATGCTCCTGGACATCAGATTTCCACAAATATTAAAATAGAAAGCAAAGGACGTAAGACGACCTGAGAGTTCTTAAGGCCACCAAAGTACAGTTAATGCCTCCTCTACAAGCTGTGCATGACTGAATGTTTAGTTTTGCGTTTTACTGTGTTTTTATCTCTATAACTGCATTTAAGTTTGCAAGAGGGGTCTCTATAGTGTTTGCTGTTCCTGTCAGGTGAAACCACAGCTCTGGATCTCTCTTAATCGTACTTAAGGATGTTTGCAAAATAAGGTCTTTAAAATATATTGGAATGGCAACACACTCCCTGCCCCCAACACATTTTATTCATTATAATTTGTCCCATTTTTAATGAACTTAGGAAAATGGCTTTTCTGATAGAAGTATCAGATGAAACATGCAACAGAAAACACACTTGCAAGGAAGACCAATGAGGATGATTCAATGCATTCTGGGAAAAGCATTACACAAGGCAATGTACATAAGGAGCAGTGATGCCTGATGACATCAGACTTTGTAATCCATCATTTAGTGAATCCTATATAGGGTAAAGGTTATGTCTGAATGAAATTTTCGACGATTAAGCTTATGATCATTGTTTCTTCACAGTGGTATCTTGTCTTACAGACAGACCAAAGAGAAACAATCATTTTTCTCATTCACTCCAGGTGCGTACAAAAAGTCTCTGAGTTTTATATATATATATGTATTTTACTCCAGCAATACTATGTTTTTTTTTCTTTCACCTTTATGTATGCATATAAATCGAACTGAGATAAAAGATCTCAGCTGATCTAGGAAAAGTAAAGAATGATTAAAAATTTTGTAGTAAAAGATACAATATTATATGTGTTTTTTATATATGTCCCTGCGATAGACTGTCCAGGATGTACCCCGCCTCTCACATGTAGTGAGCTGGAGGTAGGCACCAGCACCCCTTGCTACCCCGCTTGGGATAAGCTTTACGGAAAATTGATAGATGTTATAGGCTATATGTCATATGTAAATATCTGCTTACAGCTGTGGCCTAGTAATACAAAAATGTCATGTAATTGTTGCAGGGATGTCTGGATCTGATTAGCCTTGGAGCACACCACATTCTGTACATCCTCACATTGCCAGCTCTTTATGCTATCATGATATACGGTTAACTAAAAAACAAACAGGAAATAGGCTCCAGCAGGTGAGTTGTTATACATCCTTAAACCAAAATGATTGGGTCCTATATGCATTTTACTATGTTTTCTGTAGAATATTTTCTATAGACAGTACAGTAATAAATCAACCCTATATTTTTACCTCAGTCTTTAAATGTATAAAGTTTTAAACTGTATCCAGCTTTATGTTTATGGGTTGCCTTTTCATAATTTAATTTCAATAATAAAACTTTTTAAGCTATTACAAATATTTACTTATGAAATCCAGAGCAAATTACCATCATCATCATCATCATCATCATCATCATCATCATCATCATCATCATCATCATCATCATCATCATCAAAACTGCAAGCTACAAAATCTGATTTCCTCTTTTCTCCTCCTTTAGGTCCCTGGCCTGCAAGCATGCAGTAGGAGTTTAATAAATGCTGCCATCAAAGTAGATAGACAAGACCCCTGCATGTTGTGGGTCACTGCAGTGCTAACCTATGGCATGCCTTTTACTCTCTTTGCATTTTCTATTAAATACTTTATTGCACACAGTAAGCAGATCATTATGTTTTTATTCAACTGCAAGATAAAACGTGTTGCACTATAAAAATGTCTGTGTGATGATGTCATTACTTAACTCCTGTTCATATTCAGTTAAATTTGGTTTTCCCCAACCTGCGTATGCGAGCAAATGTGTGTAATCATATTCTGTAAGCCTCAACTTTTAAACTGCATGACAAGTGGATAAGGCAAGTACAGCTCAGAGTCCATGCAGTCGGAAAGCTCTCTTCCAACTTATATTGTTAGCATTAACTTCAAAAATAAGCTTAAGAAGCTTTTCAGTCTCTCTTACCAAAAAGATGATCCATAATTCTTCCAAGAGTTGCTACATGTCAGGAAATCATCAATTCATGGGACACAGAGCTCCAAAGTGCCCCATAATTGTTTAACATACCTCTTGCAATCAATCATTCTGACTTTGCAAAGTGGCCTCACACAGCAAACACATCCACTGGAGGTGGGCCATGCCTGGCAGAGAATGATGAGGCCTCAGGCTGAGATCTGCTCCCAGTTGCTCCTTAACCATCCCCAGCCCAGTCCTCCGAACAATGTCTCATACTGCCTAGGGCTCCTGTAAGCAGATATTTCTGCCATTTTCCTGATGAGACGACTCTCATATCGGGTGTGTAATCTTTCAACTTTCATCAGTGCACAAAACCTCAATCGTTTTGCTCTAAATGGAAAATGTGCATAGTCAGGAGAAAACAAAGCCCACTTTGTAAAGATTGGTGAGTGAATGATTGCATTTAGACTTCAAACTCAACATCAGCCCAACGGTAATTTGCAAGTCACATTATCACTAAATAAATCAGCTGTGCACTCTCGTAGCACAATGATTAAAGTCTTCACTTTGAACACCTTCAAGGGACAGTATGGATTTTCGAAGTGTGATTCTATTAATCTATCACCACTGTAATTTTTCTATACTGTCAAGGACAGATGTTCTATCGCAGTAAGTTAGTAAAAGAGATGAACAAATCTAAAGAATAATGGAAAGATAACAGTTTATCAAACAGATTAGGGTATTTAAGCCAATCTTAACAAATATGGAATGTTAATAAAGTGATCAAGATGAGGACCTAGTAAATTCAAAACCCTATGTTAATTCACTGTTACTTTATAGTAAAATTTTGGGAACTATAAAAAGCAGAGCATAGATGTCCATAAGTGAATGACCCAAGAAGTTTATCTAAAACCCATGAGAACCTGGCTGAGCAAGAAAGGCTTCTTGACCTACCTTTTGTCATATAACCAAACTAACTTGGACAAGAGAAAACCATTTGAAGTTTGAGTAAAATTAAGCTAAAATAATTTAAAACATAACGAACATCATGAATAATATGACAGCAGAAAAAAAAAACGCCCCCATCTCTCTTTCCAGAGATGGAGGCGATCTGTTCTAGTATTGGTAAAGGGCTCTGATATCAATGTGTTTTACAGATCGGAAAATTCTGTTCAAATCCGGGTAAATTTCCGATCTATAAGCTATGTTTCTGCTGTAATATTTTCTGCTGGAAAGTCTTCAGTCTCTCTGTTGGCTGCTCTGCTAGCTGGCTGAGAGGTTTTCTGGAAAACAGCCGAGTTTCCTCCAGCTTTCAAGAAGAAATCGTTCTCTAGTCAGGAAATCCAAGTTACTGTGAATGTTTACACTTAACACTGACTGTCGTTTTCAGTGGAGACTCCACCTATCTGTGACCCAGTTTTAGGCCCTGCTGTCCCATGTTGGGGGACAAATCACTGAGAAAATACTGGTAAGGTGAGAAGGCGTTCTGGAGCTCAGAGAGGAGCAGTGGGAAATCAGTGCAAGAACATCTGCAAAGAGAGCACCAGAACCAGGACAAGGAGGCCAGCTGTACCACCTTCTGGAGCTAAGGTAACACAGCGGGCAGACAAAGCATCAGATTCGGTTTGAATGTACCTTTACAAAATGATAAAAATAATTTGGTTTAATATTTCACTTCACATGTGGTTTAAATATCTTGAATTGCTACAATTAAGATGGTAAAATCATAAAAGTATAATTTAAAAAAAATCCAGAAAAGGTTGAAACAAAGTTAGGTTAAACATCTTTTCAAATTAACAATTTGAAGAGAACAACCTTAAAACAAATAGTGCACTGGTATCGGAAAAGTATCGGTATAGGAAGATACCCAAATTCTGGGATCAGGATCAGATTAGAAGTGAAACAAATGTGGATCATTGCATCTCTAAATACCTTTAAACGACTGGCAGCTGGCCAATAGAGGGCACTAGGGCGCCACCAAACCCATTAAGACATAAAAAAAAAAATAATTAAATTAAATTGTAAAATTAAATTTTTTCGAAATATATTTATAAATATTTTTTAGATGTGCAAGATACATATTAAATCTTTAATGATGAGTAAAGCTGTTTCCTTTCTCATCGGAGAAAGGGCGCAAAAATCTTTGGCTATAGGAGAGCTCCGGGCACACGAGAGCAGTTGTTGTGCGGGTGATTGACAGGCCCAGTCGTGTTAGTAAAATCCCTTAAAGCAAACATACCAAGAGAAGCTGGAGGTGAAAGCTTTTGGACCTGATCAGCCGGAGAACAAAATTAATCAGCAGTCCAAAAACAGATGGAAACGATACTCTTTTTCCAGGACCTGGTTTAGCTACAAGGCTTGACTAACTGCATGCAGCAAGGCTAAGGCTTTCTTCTGTTGCCTTGACTGCCTGCCTCCTTTTTCAAATGTCAGGATCTGACCCAGCATGGATAAATACAGGTAGGAGTAATTTTAGAAAAGGCAAAGAAGCATGAAAAATCTGGGATTCACATGGAAAATAATATAGTATAGTGTACTTTTTCTAGATATTTGTCAATTTTCATAGTTGCTGTTAAATAAACAAGTTCTCAGAAAATAAATAGTTTTTATATATAAAAAAAATATATATAAAGCTGACTAATAGGTTCTCCATTATTAAACTGGTACATTAGTTTTTAGGTTTATGACAATAACGGACCATTCAAAACACAGATTTGGCTTCACAAAACCTCACAAGGGCAAAATTTATATACAAAAAGTAAAACATGAAATTATGTTTTGTTTTTATAAAGTGTTTTTATAATATTCTTTTATACGTCTATTTGGAACTTATAGGTCTCCCTGGAGAAAACTCCACCGGCCGCCACTGCTTTAAACAGTAAAGCTTTAAAAAGAGCTTATTTCTTACACATTATAAAATAAATAGCAATATGCAATGTTTCTTTACTTCTGTTGATCTGAGGTTATAACCCTATGATGTAATGTCAAAACTTTGTCCTATACCCAAACTGAGCAAAGATAAATATGACTGGCAGCTGAAATCAGTAGGCCACAGGGAGTCAGGCAGACCGGGTTTCCCTCTTACTCCTCAGAATTCCCTTGTGTATTTTCCTCAACCTCTCCCCAAGCAGTTCCAGGTGCACTGACTTTGCTGTAAGATGCAAAGGTGGGGGAGAAGTTTCGCTGGTATGGAAAGCTACATTTCAGATTCAAAGATATAAAAATAAAATAAACAGTATATACACCACAGTGAAGCACAGATCTCTCCACACTCAGAAATGTTTTGTGCAAATACCAGCACATACTGTAATTTTTTTTCCTCTTC
Organism: Cyprinodon variegatus; assembly: GCF_000732505.1. Classification (NCBI taxonomy): domain Eukaryota; kingdom Metazoa; phylum Chordata; class Actinopteri; order Cyprinodontiformes; family Cyprinodontidae; genus Cyprinodon; species Cyprinodon variegatus. The sequence continues at coordinate 1,711,556 of NW_015150507.1, forward strand.
CTGCTTTGAGTTGAAAATGCCATATCCAGCACATGCTGAGAATATGAAAGAAACAGTGTTAAAACGAACCATAAGTAATTCAGCTTTCAATCTTAGTTTTTGGGGTGTGGTTCATCTTAAAGTCTTAAAAGCACAAATATAAACACGGAGGTCGCTCAAAAATACAAATATTCCACAGGGCACCATACTTAAGTCGCATACACTCAGGTTTCTTAATTAATCTAAATGGCGCCATAAAGATGGAAACTAGCACTTGTACAGAATTCCTCCCTCCTCTAATTCCTCTTAGTGAAGCTTCTCCCCTCAGTAATTATTTATACACCATCAAAATGCATTCATGCTGCTACACCCTTCCAACCAGCCCAGCCACATCCCCTCACATAACCCATCACAGAGTTGCAACCCATGCTTCTCTCTGATCAGAGCGGTTCATCATCTTCATCAGGTCACTCATGCTTAACTCATTAGTGATAATTAATGGTGGCTTGGTTATGGGCCGCCAAAGGCTTTACAGATTTCTGCTCCAACTTAGATCAGCTCTGCTCCACCCAGTAAAGAGTTGCACAAGTTGCTTTTCAGCTTGAAAGGCTGTGGCACTTCATCCTCACACCTTAATGCACATGACTGCAGAGCCAAACACGAAAACCGTCCAACTCCAGAGAACTTGGATCCAAAGAAAAACAGGCAACCTTCTTAGAAAGAATAAGTAAATTTTCTGTTTAATGTATATCAGGTTTCCTCATAAAGAATGGCTGTCTGTGGATGCAAGCAAGAAGCACTATTATGAAACAGTTTTGTTGAAAAATTGCTCTTTAAAAATGTCTTCATAATAATTTTTAAAAATGCTTTTTTTAAGGAACTACATGACTGAAATATGATTTAACATTGCTGACAGTATTGGCTCTTTTAAAATTCTTTTTCTTCTCACCTTTGGAAGTCAGCCTCTATGGTCATACAATCAGCGGTGCTTTCCTTTATTTGTAGTCAAGAGTTTTATTTAAGATTAGCACAAAGTGGCAATGTTACTCAATGCATGAGTGACTGACTGCTTTTACACAGAAACACTATTCTGTCTGTCATTAATTGGACAGAGTGTATGAGTCACATAAAAATCTGGGGACTTAAACTCATCATGCAAGTCGTATTATCTTATAGTTTGCTTGCCAAAATGGCAGAAATGTGAACAGCTCTTCCATGGGATAAAGTCATACTTTCAACAGTCTAGTGGAAAAATGGTACTGAACACTGCTGATGCCATTGTTTGATTATGGGTTGTTGTATTGCTTGCAGTTAATGAGTTTTGGTTTTGATTTTCTGTTTATGTTAAGCTCCTTGGTCCTTTAGCAATAAGCCTTTACTTTTTTAACAGTAGCCACTCTTATCCGAGTTATATAATGATAGAGCAGCAGCCAGGGGTAGTACAGTCAAGCTTTTGATGGAGAGCATGAATAGAAGGCCTACTCATTGAACTAAAGTCTGCTTTCAAGAGTTTCCAAAAAGATTCGGCTGCAAGATAAAAGTAATTTCTTTGCAGTCATTTAAACTCAAAGTCTTTATTTGCTTTCCTTTAATTTTCCTCCATAATTCCCCTTCTTAACAGCAGCAGTGAGTGACCCACTAATGCATCATTGGCACCAAAGCTTGACAAAGATCAGTGTGTCATCGTAATAATGCCTTTGGGGATGTGCGTTGTTCCTTTAAATTTGGATTTGTTTTCTGACATAAAACAGTTTAGTTTGCATGCCTTCACAAAATGTCATTAATTGTCCTTTTATTTAACCAAGAGTGTGATGACTGTCTGTGTTATCGTTTGATGCCATATCATATTAGCTTCCCTTATGTTATACAACCAGAAATATATGGTCCACAGCATTCACCAGTCATGTGAAAGTGAAGGCTAAATGACAGTGACAGAGTCCTTTAAACACGTCATAGGCCATCAAGATGGGTCCACAATATAGACAGCCTACATCAGACCATGTATATTATTTAAAGGAAAAAGTGTATAATTTGGTCACATCTCAAGGCAAAATTGCATATCAAGTTCATTTTGCAGGCTGAAACTAAGCATCATGTGGGAGTCTCGATTTATTTGTTAGGTATCTCATTTTTGAATAATTACTTCTTATTACAAGGATAAAAATAGCGATATGCCGATCTGTATGTCAAAACAAGTTTGTATATTCAACTACCCTAGATACAAAGTTCCCCTGTGGGCTCTCTATATCCCTTGACAATGTACCATACAGGTTCTCGATACCTCGCGTAAATGCTTCCAACTGGTTCTTCATATCCCCTGGCTGACCACCCGACTTCCACTGAAAGTCTCTTGGGCTGTTCTCCACTTGACTCCAGAGTTTCTGCTTTGCCACCAGCATCCAGACCTCCTGCATTGCCGTCTTTAAGATTTTTTTTTTTCCCCAGACATTCTTCTTCTCAGGCCTCTACACCATGAATATGTGTAAAAGGCAGGGCACACCCTGAACACGGTATCAGGCCATCACAGAGAAGTAGACAAACATACAACCATGCTTATAGACAAACAATGCTTATAGGACAAATTTGAAAAGCCAATAAACCTGTCTTGTTTTTGGACTGTGGGAGGAAGTCAAAGTACCTGGTGAGAACATGTCTAGTCCATGCAGAAAGACCCTGTGCCAGGAATCAACCCCAGATCCTTTTTGCTGCAAGGCAACAGTCCTACAAACTGTTCCACCATTCAGCCCCCGCAACAGAAAAATAATGCTAATTTTGAATGTATCAAATTTTGCAAATAAGAATTCTGATACCAAATGCAATGCAACATCAATCCATCATCTAAAAATGAAAAGAGTACAGGACAAATGGATATCTACAAAAACATCTACCTCAAATAATGGGCAAGGCTAATGGTAGGTATGGAGGAGCTGCATGGATGAAGGGGTCAGATAAGGGAATCAATCAAATGGGTGAGTATTACTCAGGCACATCACAGATTTGGCCTTTATAGAAGAATGACAACACACATGCCATTCAATGATATAGAGGATTCCGGATTTGGTCTGCTGGTGAAACAACAATAAACCACCTGCTTAAAAAAAAAAACCTGAGGAATATTTTCCCAACCAAAGCCTTCATTCACTGCATGAATGTCTATCAGAAAGCCCCAGCCAAATAAATTGTAAAGAGCAGCCTATCTGGAATAAAATACAGTGCCTAATGTGTCAAGGCCTCTAAGAAAAGCCCACAAAAAAAGTTTTTTGAGCTTTTTGACTTATCTGCAAAGTCTTCTTATGTATTGTTGGTCTACCATATTTTTAAACATCCTTTCATTTTTTCCTTCTATAGCACTCAAGCTTACACATACTAAGCCTGTTGGACCGTTTCGAGTTCAATATGACTGATGTGTCAACATGACACACAAGACCAAGGGCAAAATTTGTCCTCAGCAGCAGTTTTTACTGAATGCATGGCTGCCATGAAAAGAAGCAACCAAATTATACAGAGCGCTAGACACTGACATCTTAACAACAGAGCTCCATATTGCATTATGTAGGAGTTTAAAGTGTCAATTTTCAAGACTACATGGGCCAGAATATACAAAGTGCTGTGGAAAACGCTTACAAGTTGAAAAAATCAAACAGTAATTTGTTTCTACATGTTTTTCTGAAAATGCATTTGAAAGTAGAACGGCTTTTTTATACAGCTGAAGTGTGACATTTTTTTTTTTTCTGTCTTAGTACACCTGGTAGCAAAACTTGGGAATGCAACTTCCCTAAGTAAATGAATGTATGTCTTTCTTTTTTTACGTTAAAATCTACATCGGGGTTGACAAAAGTAGGTGCATTTAAATAAATAGCAGATAGTGGGGAAAAAAGTGAAATATAAGCATAAGATAGGGTCTGCTGTTGGGTTGAGACAGTTCAGCATGTTATGCATTTTTTGAAGCTCACGATCTGGTGGAAGGAAAAAGCATTTGAGTTGTATGAAACAAAATGTTTAGGTTTGCTTAAGGGGTGAGAGAAAGCAACAGAGAAACAAAGACACGAATGAAAGTGGGAACAATTTGCTGGAGGGAGACAAAAAGACACTGGATAGACTTCCCATTAAACACTAATGGGAAGTTTAATAGAGTAAAAGCATATTTGTTTAGCTATAAAATGTTTGCTTAGGCTGCGTTCATGCCAGCATAGAACCATACTGAATTAAAAATCAACCGGAAGGTGGACAGCCTTTTCTTATATTGGAGTTCCTTTTTTAGGGGACATTATGAACAAAGAGTGAATCTTATGAGGGAGAGAACGGCTTCAGTATTACAGTATTTCTCATATGTAAACAATTCCTCTTACTTTATACTTTTTACTGGATTTTATTTTCATGCAGCATTACTGGATAGGGAGCCTGGAGTAACTCAGGTTATGTTGACATTTGCAGTTTTCATCTCAGAGCTATCTTGTCAAATTTCCAGTGCAAAGAAAATGCACTGGCTGCAAATTTATTTTAGATTTTTTTTTTTATTGAATTGTGTTTTTAAAAATAAAAAAAAAATCAAATCATAAATGGAGTCTCATTATGTAAAAAATTGTCAGCCCAAAAAATTCTGCATCATTTTACTATACAAAATTGTACATGTAATTTAGCACTCCCTATTTGGAGTCTGTGAAAAATTGTTCCCTGTCTCCAACATCCTGAGTATAGATGCACAGAATATATTTTTGATTTATTCATAAAAAAAATTTTTTTAAATCCATTAACTCCCGTTTTATAATTATGTACAATGTTTTGTCATAAAACTTTGAAATAAGATACAGATGATTATCTTTTTTTATAATGAGAACATTTTAAAAAGATTTTTAAGGTGCTGTACTTTCAAAAGCTCTTTGGTAGAGATTATGTTTTATCAAATAAATAAAAACTACATCTGTATTGGTTTGATAAAGAAGACATTTTTTTTTACAAAATTCAAATATAAGATGTGATGTAGTTTTGGTCTGAATAGGAGGTAATTTCATTGTTACAGATAAGCTGTAAAGTACAGTTAAAACTGGATATGTGGATATCTGGTAGAGAAAAACACAAAAAATATTTACATATTTTTACATCCACCTTCCCTAAGGTCACAGGTTGGTGGGGAATATTAATTTTGATAGAAATTTTAACAAGAGGCGTTATTAGTACAAATGATTTTTAGAGGTATCACAACTGGAGAAACACTCACAATTTTTTATAAGGAATGATAAATGATATAGTAAAGAAAAGCTACAGACAAACAGCTAACTTAAAATTTAAGAAGCTTTAGAAAAGCCTAATTCAGTCTAGATACATTAGCATCTACAGTATAGCACTGTGAAGAAACCCAAGTAATATGATTTAAAGCATTATATAATTTCCCTTTGGAATTGATGAAGTATAATTTGAACTGATTTGAATGGAATAACAGCTACTTTAGTCAGTGGCTTGCCCTATGGGATGGCTAGTGTTTTTTATAAATCTCCAATCAATGGAAAAAGAGAGTAAAACCTCAGATGATAAACCTTTGTAGCCACTCTGTGTTTAATTCAACATCAGTCCTTACTAAAAGGAGGATGATAGCTATCTACACACAAACACACAAAGAGAGATACAGGAAGAACAGTAATTGCTTTCATTTTTTTTAAAGCAAACACATTATGTACAATTGTTGCCTAAATGTCTCAGTAAATCACTCAGCTTAACTGAAATGACAAAGTGGCATTTAGGGTTGTGCTAACGTATGCGTGGGTCAAACTAACAACTGATTCTTCTCCACCTTGGATGATCAATAAAGTGAATTTAAATGGAGGGATGCTGTGGTGCAGCTTTTTATATGCACCCTAATGAGAGAACAAAGTGTTCGATCTTTAAAGCACCACTTTAATGGCCATTATACTTTGAGCTTTGTGACTAAAAAGCAATTAAGTAAATACATATGCACTATTTACTGAGTGTGGAAAAACCTCTATGCGCTTTGTTGTTTGTGAATGGGAAGGGTGGCTGGACTAGTTTCAGTATAGCAGCTTGTGTGACACAGGTGCTTCTCCACTCCTGCAGGGATATTTTACTTGCCAATGAAAGTGGGCCATTCATATCTCACCCAATGGGTTGTTGTTGATGATTATTTATTCTTGGTCAAAACAGAAGAAAGACACAGGAGTATTAGAGGAGTTACATTTACCTTTATCTGCTTCACATGCAAGGAATGTAGTGTTGCTACAAAGTAAAATTCAGCTTTTGTCAAACATAGCAACCCCCTTTATTATGGGTAATCTGACTGGGCAACAGATGGCATTAAGCAGGCGTCAACGTTCCATTAGTATTTTCCAAGTTGTGCATAAGCATGCACACATGCACAAGTGTTTATTTGATTTGTTCGCCTGTGAAAAAAACAAAATAGAAAATACATAATTTTAGAAGAAAAAAGCTTTGATAAGTCTAAATAATATTGTTATTATACATAAAATTATTGTTTAAGAATATGGTACAGATAAGACACATTCAGTGGATGTCTTCTAAACCACCAAGAGATGGCTGTTGCTGAGTAGGCAGTCAGACTGCCTAGGCCACCTTCATTATTATTTGAAAGCATAAAGTTTCTTAGGTAGAAACTATGTTTTCTGTTCTGTTTATTTGTTGTTGTTTTTTTTGTTTGTTTGTTTATGCCAATGTTAAAAAAATGTATGCTGATTTCCTAGGATCTAATGACTAAATAAAGGAGCACTATCCTAGTGATGCTACTGCATGTCTAAGATTTATTGCAGCTGCCAGTCTTATTTCCTCAGAGTCTGAGCCAAATTAATAGGGGAGCATTTGACTGCTGTTGTCATCCTAACGTAAAGCAGTATTCAGTTCTCTTCAAACCACCATATTTGCAGCATTAACCTAAAGTGCTTTTTTAGGGCCAATATTTTGTCTGACGGAAGCAACTAGGACAGCCTGATCTTCAATGGTTTCAAATAAACGGTGCTAAAGTGCATTTGGCTTGTGCAAGAAGTGAGTGAGGTAATCTGCAAAGATTGTCATGCAAATGTTAGACTGGCAAACTCCCTTTAAAATGACAATAATTATCTAAAGAACATAATATAGTGCTCTTGAAATTAGTAGCCTATTATAACGTGCTGCAAAATATAGGATTAAAATGATGAAAAACACTAAAGTTAGAGTGAAATATAAAAAATAGAACATTATAAATGTATGAAAGTCGTTTTCTATGCTGATTAATTCAGGTTTCTCTGAAAGTTTCACACATAGAAGGTTGTAAAAACAGTGCCCAGGATATAATGTTGTGTTTTCTCTTAAGGTTTTGGTTTACCATGGTTAAAAAAGCATAAAGAAAAAATAAAGGACAAATTTGTTTAAAATGGGGACCAATTAGAAGACAGTGATAGACAGTCAAATGACTTGTAAGGATTAAGAGATGCACACTTGCTGCCAGGAACGAAATATCAATCATTGGCTAAAGTCTTTAAGTGTCTCTAACGATGACCTTGTGATACTTAAATTCAAGCATAGAAGAGACAAACCTAGAATCTTAGGTTGAGCTCAGTTCTGAGCTGTTTGGGTGGAAAATGTGATCATGTGTTTGCCTCTGTGCTGTGAGAGCAGGATGAAACGCCTGCAGGAGCATGTGAAACACAATCGTTTCTCATCAGCTGCAGGTCAGCAACTTTTACAGCACAGAAATAGGCCTTTACTTTCAACCTCTGTAATCAGAGTTTTAAACCCATATCCTAATTCATACAGCATTCGTCTCTCATTTACAGTTCTTTAAATTGTGCTGAGCTGAGCTAAAATAAAGATGCAAGCACAAAGAAAGCCCTTTAGAAAATGATGGAATGCATTGTGACTTACTGTTACCCTAGAGAAAAAAACTAGTATAGCTGAGACTATTTCCTTTCGAGTCTTGATACCAGAAAAACTGCAGTGACTTCAGTAGCTGGAGGCCCTTGAAAACCCTGGCCTGCAGCCATTCAGTCAAAGATATCAAGATGAAAAGCTTCTCATTCCCAAATCTTGCCTGGAGAGGCTGCTCTGCCTCAATCAGGGGACTAACAGACTACCTTCAACCATCCAGAACATTCCACTGATTGATGAGAGATGCCCATGGACAAATTAGCTAATAGAAAAGGGAGTCAGAGTACCAGAGCACGTTGTTGGATTGGCAATGACGTGCAAAGCTATAAAAAATTTCTCCATTCAACCTAATGACTACAGCATGTGAACTGCAATCTACCCCTTTAT